>NC_139514.1:3307030-3423902 GCF_947247035.1 Vipera ursinii
AATTCCCCCCCCCCCCCGTTATCTATTTTTTCCTAATTATCAAAACTACAAATCCTAAATTCTTTTTTTTCTCTCTCTATTTCTTCAAAAAAAGTCTATAAGGGTTTCCATTCAGCAAAAAAATTACATAGAGGTGTAGTCCTTGACTTACAACCATTCTTTTAGTGACTGAGGTTGCAGTGGCATTGGAAAAAAGTGACTTATGACCATTTTTCACACTTAATGACCATTGCAGCATCCCCGTGTTCACGTGATCAAAATTCAGACTCCTGGCAACTGACATTTGTGACGGTCGCAGTGTCCTGGCGGGTCAAGTGATCTCCTTTTGCGACCTTCTGATAAGCAAAGTCAATGGGGGAAGCCAGATTCACTTAACAACGTGTTACTAACTGAACAACTGCAGTGATTCACTTATCAACTGTGGCAAGAAAGGCTGTAAAATGGAGCCAACCTCACTTAAGAACTCTCTCTCTTAGCAGGAGAAATTTTGGGCTCAAGTATAGTCCTAAGTCAAGGACTACCTGTACTTAATTTTGGGGTGTAATGCAGGGGTCTTCAAACTTGGCCCTTTTATGACTTGTGGACTTCAACTCCCAGAATTCCTCAGCCAACGTGAGGGAACTATGACCCCTTTTATGACTTGTGGACTTCAACTCCCAGAATTCCTCAGCAGCATGAGGGAACTATGACCCTTTAATGACTTGTGGACTTCAACTCCCAGAATTCCTCAGCCAGCGTGAGGGAACTATGACCCTTTTATGACTTGTGGACTTCAACTCCCAGAATTCCTCAGCCAGCGTGAGGGAACTATGACCCTTTTATGACTTGTGGACTTCAACTCCCAGAATTCCTCAGCCAGCGTGAGGGAACTATGACCCTTTTATGACTTGTGGACTTCAACTCCCAGAATTCCTCAGCAGCATGAGGGAACTATGACCCTTTAATGACTTGTGGACTTCAACTCCCAGAATTCCTCAGCCAGCGTGAGGGAACTATGACCCTTTTATGACTTGTGGACTTCAACTCCCAGAATTCCTCAGCCAGTGTGCCTTGCTGAGGAATTCTGGGAGTTGAAGTCCACAAGTCATAAAAGGGCCAGGTTTGAAGACCCCTGATCTAATAGATGGCATTTGGGAGCATTGTTTCAGCTGTAGGCCTTGTGGGCCAACGTTGTGACGTCTCACTTAGCAACAGAAACTTTGGTCTCAATTGTGGTCATAAGTTGAGGACTATCTATATATAATGTCTTTCTCCAATCAGGGAGATCAGTTTAGCCATCTTTGCCAGTCCCACCGTCTTCATCAACCATTCCTCCCTTTCGGGTACTCCACTGTTTCTCAACCTCAGTAACTTTTATGATGGGTGGACTTCAGCTCCCAGAATTCCCCAGACAGCCTCTTCCAGTTACATGCTTGGCTGAAGAAACGCTCCATGAAGTTTTGCAGTTTTTATAAATCTTTAAACCAGGTGTTCCCAACCCCTCTGGTCTGTGGACCAATACCGGGTCACAGAATGCCAGCAACCATTCCGCACAAATAAACAAAAGTCCCATCCGTGGCATGCAGACAGTACACAAAACCACACACTCTCAGGTCCACGGACCGGTCCCTGGGGCCCCAAAGGTTGGGGACCTCTGCTTTAGACCATCTGGACAACGGTTAAGATGGGTGGACTTCAACTCCCAGAATTCCCGGCCGTGGCCAAGTTGGTTATAGAATTCTGGGAGTTGCCGAGGCCAGACGGGAAGAGGCTGCCTAAAAGATTTAGGCATTACAGGGAGTCCTCGACTTGCAGCAGAGCATTTAGTGGCCGTTCAAAGTTAACGACGGCACCGGAAAAAGGGACTTGTGAATGTTTCTCACACTTAACAACCGTTGCAGCATCCCCCGGGGTCACGTGATCGAAATGTGGATGCTTGGCAGCTGACTCAGATCTATGACGGTCGCAGTGTCCCAGGGTCACTGTGATCCCCTTTTGCGACCTTCTGATAAAAGTCTGAAATGGTATAGGGTTTCCTGCCTGAGCAGGGGGTTGGACTAAATGATCTCCAAGGTACCTTCCAACTACTTCTTCTTCTTCTTCTTCTTCTTCTTCTTCTTCTTCTTCTTCTTCTTCTTCTTCTTCTTCTTCTTCTTCTCCTTCTTCTTCTCCTTCTTCTCCTTCTCCTTCTCCTTCTCCTTCTCCTTCTCCTCCTCCTCCTCCTGTTGTTGTTGTTGTTGTTGTTATTATTAGTATTATTATTATTAATTATGTCAATGGGGAAGCCAGACTAACTTAACAACTGCAGGGGTTCACTTAACAACTGTGTTAAGGAAGGTCGTAAAATGAGGCAAACTGACTCAACAACTGTCTCACTTAGCCAAAAAAACCGTGGCCTCAATTGTGGTCATAAGTCGAGGGACTATCTGTATATTTTCTTAGTTCTACATCGAGATGCTGGAGATTGAAGTTGGAAAAAATCTTTTGAATGGCACTAGATTTAATGCAAAGCGTTCAACCCTTTCACCGGATCTTCCTGCCTATTGTGTGCCCGTTAACTATGTTGTAATCAATTTGCCTCTTTTGTGTTTGTGTGTTTGTGTCTTCACAGTGGGAACGCCTCTGGTTCTTACTCCTCACCTTTTCTTTCTTCCTGACCCTGGTCTGGTTCTACTTTTGGTGGGAAGTTCACAACGACTACAATGAAATCAACTGGTAAGTCCGAAAAGTAGTAGCAACAAGCCCAGAATCCTTAGCATGCGGCGCCCCCTCCCCCAATCAGATGCCCTCCTGATGTGGACCCCTGGAAAGGATGGGAGTTTGAAGCCCACCGGGGTATCTGGTGAGAACCTGCCTGAAGAAGCTGGCTAAATAATAGTAAAAAGAAGGGAATATTTGTAGCTCAGGATTGCACTGTGAGGGTCCTTGGTTCTCTCTGAGCTGGGTGGTTTTCTTGCAGACGTTTCATGACCCAACTAGGGAACGTCATCAGTACTAAAAGTGCTAATTTGCTGAAGCACTAAATAACAACTCAATCAATGATCCACCAACTCAGACAAACAAACAATAAACAATAGCCTAATCAAGGGACTACAAAGAACATTCCCACCAACACTGACAGGGCAAGCCATTTGTATGTAAAAAATAAGGGCAAACCCCCCTCCCTTCTACAACTGATGGCGTTACCTAGTTGGGTCATGAAACGTCTGCAACAACGTCTGAAACAACCAAGCTCAGCACCAAGGACCCCACAGTTCTCCTCCTCCTCCTCCTCCCACAAGCCCCCCTCCCTTCTACCACTGATGGCGTTACCTAGTTGGGTCATGAAACGTCTGCAAGGAAACAACCAAGCTCAGCACCAAGGACCCCACAATCGTCGTCGTCGTCGTCCTCCTCCTCCCCCTCCCACAAGCCCCCCTCCCTTCTACCACTGATGGCGTTACCTAGTTGGGTCATGAAACATCTGCAAGGAAACAACCAAGCTCAGAGAGCACCAAGGACCCCACAGTTCTCCTCCTCCTCCTCCTCCTCCTCCTCCTCCTCCTCCTCCCACAAGCCCCCCTCCCTTCTACCACTGATGGTGTTACCTAGTTGGGTCATGAAACGTCTGCAAGAAAACCAGCCAGCTCAGAGAGTAGCAAGAAGCCCAGAATAACCAAGAGACTTGCTCAGCAGATCTGGGTTCCATTCATAAAAAAAGCTCAAATATATGCAAGCCTTAGGTGGAGTAGTTGTGCCAAGATTTCTTTCTCCAGAGCAGGAAGAAACAGTACTTAGCATTTAAATTGCATCTACAACGGGTGGCCGAGTCTCCTTTCCTTAAACCTATTCCCATTCGGACTACCGCAGCGCCACTTGTACGGGGCCAACCCTTGAAGAGTGTTTGGGAAATGCCCTGGGTGGTTTTTGCAGTCCTGCCTTTGTTGACATTGTCGGCTATTCTGGGCCAAACGGTGTTGGCTGTCCTTTTGCTCCAGGGCACAATTCAAGGTGACAGTTGAGCGTGTATCCTTACCGCAGTCGCAAATTCCACCGAAAAGAATGTGCAAATTCAGAATTTCAGGAGCACAAACGTGAACGTCTTTTTTTATTAACTTGTTTTAATTCTGTAATGAAATTAAAAGTCCAATCGGCATTCTGCGTTCCCGGCCGGAAAGATCTGCTAAACATCCTCCCTGGCCTGTCTGGTGTAAACAAAACAAAACAACCCAGGGTTAAACATTCTCTACAAACAGCAGGGATTACGTTTTTTTAAAAACCAAAGAAAACAACTTAGCTGAAGGAAATGCCCCTGTGAAAAGCTTGCATCAAATAATTAGGGTGTCAGAGGAAACAAAACAGAACAATTTGCATTTTTAAATGAAATGTTCTGAAAGGAACTTGTGTTCATGCTGCTGTAAATCACTGCCTGGTTCTAGGTGTGGTGCGTTGACCAGTTTTAAAGGACTTTAATGAGGTTTTGAAGATTTTTGTTTTTCATTTGCTCATCCTAGGAAGAGAGAACTTGGATCCGTGGTGAGAAATGTCAGTATAGGTAGTCCATTCGTTTAATTTAATTTAATTTAATTTAATTTTAATTCCATTTATCTCCCGCCCTTCTCCGAAGACTCAGGGCGGCTTACAAGCTTAGCAGTAGCCTTCATTCTATGTATATGCCTGCTTATTAGGGCTTTCACACACACCACAGCGGCATTATTACAAAGTCAGCTTAATTGCCCCCAACAATCTGGGTCCTCATTTAGTGACCATTTGAAATTACAACTGCACTGACAAAAGTGGTTTTGGACCCTTTTCACACGGTTGCAGCATCCCCTTAGTCACGTAATCAAAATTTAGTCACTTGGCAACTGCCTCATATTTACGACGGTTGCAGTGTCCCTTTTGCGACCTTCTGACAAGCAGTCAATAGGGAAGGCCGATTCACTTAACAACCATATTACTAACTTAACAACTGAAGTGATTCCCTTAACAATGGTGGCCAGAAAGGTCACAAAATAGGGCAAAATTCACTTAACGTCTCGCTTAGCAACAGAAATTTTGGGCTCAGGGGTGGTCGTAAGGCAAGGACTACCTGTGCTGGCCTGCTGACATAAACGTTTTGGGATTGAGAGGGGTTGTTTTTTTTTTGAGGTGGGCGGAAAAATAATTCGTAATGGACTAGATGACCTCCAAGGTTCCTTCCAAATTATTATTGAGGAATTCTGGGAGTTGAAGTCCACCAGTCTTAAAGGGGCCAAATCTGAAGACCCCTGAGCTTACAGATCAGAGATGGCTCTTTCCAAGTAGGATACATGCTGGCTGGGGAATTCTGGGAGTTGAAGTCCATACCTCTGGGTTGAGAAATGCTGGTTTTATCTAGGACAGAGGTGGGGAACTATGGCCCCATAGGAATTCTGGGAGTTGAAGTCCACAAGTCATAAAAGTGCCATCATTCCCCATTCCTCATGAAGGAGGTAGGAAAATTCCCGTAGTGGGCTGGGGGGGGGGGTTGGACTAGATGACCTCCAAGGATCCTTCTCATCCTGTCATTCTATGATATATGCCCCTTGGCCATATCTTCCCTGGCATTAAAGTGGTTTCATTTAATTTTCTCTTGTATTCCCTCACTTGCCTCTCCAGGTTTTTATATAATAGAATGGGATACTGGAGTGATTGGTCCATTCCTATACTGGTTACGACGGCCGCTGGTTTCACTTACATCACAGCTTTATTGGTAAGTTTTGAACCCAGGATCTCCGGTGAGTTTTGTCAAAGCTTACACGGCAGAGATGGCCCGACGTGTCTTTTCCTGAATAAAATTAGGGGAGCTAATCGTGGATTTCTAAGTAGGGGTGGGTGCAGTTTTTACTTTCTTAGATTTTAAAGGTAATCCTTGACTTACAACGATCACAACCGAGGCCAAAAATTTCCATTATTAAAGTATGAAGCGAGTTTTGCCCACAGACGTTAAATGAATCAATGGAGTTGTTCGGTCCTTAAGTGAATCCAGCTTCCCCATTAACTTTGCTCGTCAAAAAAAAGGCCTGTAAAAAGTGGCCGTGTGATCCAGGGACACTGCAGCCATCATGAATGCATGCCGGTTGCCAAGTGCCAGGATTTTGATCATGTGACCGCAAGAATGTGTCTAGGAAATTCTGGGAGTTGAAGTCCACTCATCTCAAAAATTGCTGAAGTTGAGAAACCCCACTTTACTCAGCCACCTCTGTCGACCTCGCCTGAATTTAGGGTTGCGTCGACAAACCAAGATTGACCTCCTTAAGGGAAGACCGTAACGGAGGTCAGAATGGTCTTGATCAGGGCTCTTCCAACTTGGCCGTTTTATGACTTGGACTTCAACTCCCAGAATTCCTCAGCCAGCGTACCTGGCTGAGGAATTCTGGGAGTTGAAGTCCACAAGTCATGAAGGGGCCATAGTTCCCCCATGCTGGCTCAGGAATTCTGGGAGTTGAAGTCCACGAGTCATGAAGGGGCCATAGTTCCCTCATGCTGGTTCAGGAATTCTGGGAGTTGAAGTCCACAAGTCATGAAGGGGCCATAGTTCCCCCATGCTGGCTCAGGAATTCTGGGAGTTGAAGTCCACGAATCATGAAGGGGCCATAGTTCCCTCATGCTGGTTCAGGAATTCTGGGAGTTGAAGTCCACAAGTCATGAAGGGGCCATAGTTCCCTCATGCTGGCTAAGGAATTCTGGGAGTTGAAGTCCACAAGTCATAAAAGGGCCAAGTTGGAAGACCCCTGCTTTACACATGGGGGAAGTGTAGGCCCTTCATGACTTGTGGACTTCAACTCCCAGAATTCCTGAGCCAGCATGGCTCAGCTTGGAAACCATTCCCTTTCCCCTCAGCATGGCTGGCTGAGGAATTCTGGGAGTTGAAGTCCACAAGTCATAAAAGGGCCAAGTTGGAAAACCCCTGATCTTGATGGTTCTACAAAATCTTAAAGTCAGATCTGGAAGGAGTAGAGCGCGATGGAAATGCCAACCCTGAAGGTTAGATTAGGAAGGTGAAATTGCACCTCAGAAAAAGCCATGTTGAGGTGGTTGCCCCAGAAAGCCTTATGGATGTTTCCTTGCATGTACCAGGAGCTGAGCTGGATTGGTAGAAGACTTCAGTTTTTGTTCTTCATAGTTGCAAAAGCGCCTCCCTGAATTAATTAATAAATTGCTTTGTTTCTCTTCCCCTCCCCCTCTCCTTGTTTTCAGATTTTAGCGCTTTGTCACATAGCTGTAGGACAACAGATGAACCTGCATTGGATCCATAAGGTGGGCATTGGTTTGTTCTGTGACAGAGCTGTTGTAATATGAGAGTGTGTCTCGGGAACGCTCACAAAATGGCTGAGGAAGTGGGTGTGGCCAGTCCTAAAACTCGTTTTCCTAAAGAATGAGTTCTTTACCAGCTTTCCTTCTCCTCCTCCTCCTCCTCCTCCTCCTCCTCCTCCTCCTCCTCCTCCTCCTCCTCCTCTCTTTCTTTTCCTTTCTCCTTCTTTCTCCTTCCTCCTCCTCCTCCTCCTCCTCCTCTTCCCCGCAGCTGAAGTTCCAGAAGTGGAAACCTGGCTGTGGGCTTCCCTAAAATTTCCCCACCCAACCCAGGAAGACTTTGATAGCGGCTTTAAGATCAACCGCTCTATCTCCACACAAGCTTTCCTAGCTCCAGGGGCCATAGCCAAAGGACAGGTGTTAAAGTGTTTGTGAGAATGTGCATACTTCCAAACACAATGGGCGCACTGACCCCTGGGAACCTCTGTTTGACAGGCCTCGCCTGTCCTGTGAAGCTGAGATCAAACCATCAACTAAATAGAATAAAATCTCTTGGCTTGCATTTCAGATCGGTTTAATCACTACCTTGATCTCGACTGTTGTTACAATGAGTTGTATAGCCCAGTTGTGGGACGATGAGTGGGACATGGTGGTGATATCGTTGCAAGTAAGTGTTTTCACTTAATTTTACACACACACACACAGACACACACACACACACACACACACTTCAGAGCCAAACAGTATGGGGTTTTTTTGCCCTAAATTTGATTCTGCCCAGTTCAGCAATTGGATGTCACACGCAACTTTCCTTAAAAATCAAATTTTCTCATTTTTTTTAATGGCTACAGGTAGTCCTTGAGTTACGACCAAAATTTCTGCTGTTAAGCGAGACATTTGTTCAGTGAGTGAGCTTTGCCCCATTTTACGACCTTTCATGCCGCAGTTGTTAAGTGAATCACTGCAGTTGTTAAGTTAACAACACGGTTATTAAGTGAGCCCGGCTTCCGCATTGACTTGTCTTGTCAGAAGGTCGCAAAAGGGGATCACAGTGACCCTGGGATGTGCCATGGTCGTAAATATGAACCAATTGCCAAGCCTCTGAATTTTGATCATGTGACCCTGGGGATCCTGCAACCGTCCTATGTGTGGAAAACGGTCATAAGTCACATTTTTTTCAGTACCGTTGTAACTTTGGCCACTAAACGAGCCTGTATCTTTCATGTTCTGATTTTTCCTTGTTGTATCTAGGGGCAGGAAAGGAAGAGTGTCAAAGATAACCGTATCAAACATTGGGATTTTTTAATATTTATTTTATTTTATTTTAATCCCATTTATATCCCGCCCTTCTCTGAAGACTCAGGGCGGCTTACAAGCTTAGCAGTAGCCTTCATTCTATGTATATGCCTGCTTATTAGGGCTTTCACACACACCCCAAGCGGCATTATTACAAAGTCAGCTTAATTGCCCCAAACAATCTGGGTCCTCATTTGACCTACCTGGGAAGGATGGAAGGCTGAGTCAACCTTGAGCCTGGTGGGACACGAACCTGCACTAATGGCAGGCAGCTGGTGTTACTTAAGGAGGCATTAGCCCACTGCTCCACCAAGGCTCATCAGGCTTATATGTATTGAGGAAGAGGTTTCCGGCAAAAATAGGTTTGTCTAATGACCACGTTTAACGACCATGTTTTTTTATTGATGACGGCAGCATTTGCTTAACAGCCGCCCGGACAAAGATAATAAAAAACACACTCGGTACCGTGTTGATTCACTTAATGACCATCATTATTTATGACTTTATTCTGGGCTCAATGACTTGTAAATCAAGGACATTATCACTGTATCCCATGGTCACATGATTGATTTTCAGCAATTTTTTTGCCAGAAATCAGTGTTTACTTCCGATTTCCGGCAAAGGGTGCCCATTGACTGAAATAATAATAATAATAATAATAATAATAATAATAATAATAATAATAATAATAAGAAGAAGAAGAAGAAGAAGAAGAAGAAGAAGAAGAAGAAGAAGAAGAAGAAGTAGTTGGAAGGGACCTTGGAGGTTATCTAGTCCAACCCCCTGCTCAGGCAGGAAACCTATACCATTTCAGGCAAATGGCTGTCCAGTCTCTTCTTAAAAACCTCCAGTGTTGGAGCATTCACCACCTCTGGAGGCATGAGTTTGCTTAATGAGTTTGCTTAACGACCTCAATGACAAATGAGTTTGCTTAACGACCTCAATGTTTGCTTAACAATTTTCTCAGGGTTGTAAAAATTGAGCACAGTCACATGATCACCCACTTAATAACCATCAGGACACAAGTCGAGGACTACCCGTATAACTTTACAGTAAAAGTGTTATTGATCTACTTGGCATCAGATTCCTAATCTAGAGGGCTGAAAACAGAGTACAGGAAGTCCTCGACTTACAACAGTTCATTTAGCGACCACTCAAAGTTATAATGGCACTAGAAAAAGTGACTTATGATCATTTTTCCACACTTACGACCGTTGGAGCATCCCCACGGTCACATGATCAAACTTCACACACTTGGCATCTGACTCGTATTTATGACGGTCCTGAGGTAATATGACCATTTTTCACATGACTGTTGGAGCATCCCCACGCTCACGTGATCAAACTTCAGACACTTGGCATCTGACTCGTATTTATAATGGTCACAGTGTCCTGAGGTAATATGATGACCATCTTTCACACGACCGTTGCAGCATCCTCACGGTCACATGATCAAACTTCAGATACTTGGCATCTGACTCATATTTATGACCATCACAGTATCCTGAGGTAATATGACCATTTTTCATATGACCGTTGGAGCATCCCCATGGTCACGTGATCAAACTTCAGACACTTGGCAACTGGTTCGTATTTATGACGGTCGCAGCGTCCGAGGTTCACGTGATCCCCTTTTGTGACCTGACAAGTGACGTAAATGGGGAAGCCCGATTCACTTAAGCACGGTGTGATTAACTTAACGGCTGCAGTGCTTCACTTAACAACTGTGGCAAGCAAGGTCATCAAAACTGGGCAAAATTCATTTAGCAAATGTCTCACTTAGCCACAGAAATTTTAGGCTCATGAAATGAGGACTTACGTGTAAATGGAAGGGCCAACAGTTGAAAATTTAATTTAATTCCCTGCAATTTTGCGGGACTGCGTTTCGGAGCCATGCAAATAATGCTTTTCTGCCTTAATTCCCCTCTCCTCCTCTTGCTACCGTTAGCTGCCCGAGAAACAACATTTGCCTACTAATTCTTTGCAAATAATTTCCCTCCCCACTCTAGGCAACTGCTCCTTTTCTACACCTAGGAGCCCTTGTGGCTGTCACGGCCTTGTCTTGGTTGGTGTCTGGACAATTTGCAAAAGCCGAAAGAGCCGGTGAGTAGATCTGGGTTCCCATTCAGCTGGGAAAAAATGGAATAACAAGGGATGAAGAAGACAGACAAATCACAAAACAAGGATCGCACCTTCACAGTGCAAACTCTACCTCTCTTGTTGGGGTGTTCTGTTGTAGTAGTAGTAGTAGTAGTAGTAGTAGTAGTAGTAACAACAACAACAACAACCCGTGTCAACCCTTAGTGCCAGGCAATTTGAGTGTTCAGTTGACTGAGTTTCATGTTTTATGAATAAAAGTTTTATATAATAATAATAATAATAATAATAATAATAATAATAATAATAATAATAATAATAATAATAATAAAGTTGGAAGGGACCTTGGAGGTCATCTAGTCCAACCCCCTGCTCAGGCAGGAAACCCTAGGCCATTTCAGACAAATGGCTGTCCAGCCTCTTCTTAAAAACCTTCCAGTGTTGGAGCATTCATTGCTTCTGGAGGCAGGGTGTTCCACTGGTTGTTGTTGTCGTTGTTGTTGCATCATCTCTGTTTCCATCCCTGAAAAAAGCACAGCTGCATGTAAAGTTGGATCTACCTTGGTCCTCAACTTACGACCAGTCACTTAGTGACAGTTGAGAGTTCCAGATTCGAGGTTCCAATGGTTACCCCTCCCTTCGTGATCACGCAGTCACTTTGGGGGGGGGGGCTTGGCAACTGACTCATGTTTACTCCAATTTGCAGCATCCTTTGGTCCCGTGACTCCCTATTTTTGACGTGTGTATGTGTGTGTGTGTGTGCGTGTGTCTGTGTGTAAATGACTTTTAATTTTGTCTTCAGGCAAAATGCACCCATTGCAGACGATGGGTTTGCTTAAAGATCACGGCCTTCACTTAACAACCGCGGTGTCTGCTTTACATCCGCCCCCAAAAATGTTCTAAAATGGGGTCGGTCATACAGGTGTCTTCAACTTATGTCCAGCCTGACAGAAATAATGTCAGGAATTCTGGGCTCCCTTGTAGTCGTAAATCAAGGAGAATCTACAGATAGTCCTCAACTTACAGCGGTTACAACAGCCCTGGAAAAAGTGACTTACGACCTATTTTTCACACTTACGACCGTTGCAGCATCCCCGTGCTCATGTGATTTACATTCAGAGGCTTGAGAACTGTCTCACATTTATGACGGTTGATCTGCCCTGGTCATGTGTTTGTCTTTTGCAACCTTTTGGCTAGCAAACGGGAGGGAAGCCAGATTCGCTTAACAACGGCGTTACTAAGTGAAGAACTGCAGTGATTCACTTAACAGATGCAGCGAGAAGAGTCGTAAAATGGGGCACAACTCACTTTACAAATTTCTCACTTAGCGGCCGAAATTTTGGGCTGAATTGTGGTCGTAAGCCGAGGACTGCCTGCGTATCTTTGTGCTTAGAAACCCTTGGAGGTTTTTTTCCCTTTTTTTTTCTTTTTTTCTTTTTTTTAAAAGCTGAGATTGACAAGCATACCGAAATCCACGTTTGATTAAATCCTAAACTTTCAAGCGGAACAATCTGAAGCTGGTACCTCACTGTACGTTACCAAAAGAGAAATTTGCAGATTTTCAATTTCTGGTTTTTCTTTTCCTGCTGATTGTCAGCAAGCCAGAGACGATATTGCTTTGCTTGTTGCCTTATTCATTTTTCTCCTTTCACGCGACGCTCTTGACGTCCTCCTGGCTGGGGAATCCTATCCTGCAAATCATAACTTCGGCTGCAGTTTGGATATTTGAAAAAAATGTTGTGCGAGCTTGCCCTTCGGAGGCCCAGAACTTGCAAAGTTCTCCTTGAGGCTAGAAAAACTTTGCCTGTAGCAGCACGCCGGGATCGGATAAAGTTGGGGAGGACGAAATGTCTGGAGACGAGAACAGGGAGGAAAAGAGACAGAGGCCATCCGACATTCAGCAAATTAAGCAGATCCGGCACTTCGCACTTTCATATCGAATCTCACCCTCCTAAGCACTCTTGGCTGCCCCTGGCTAGTTGCTGCCACCGTAATTCCCTTTAATTTCTAATTCAGCCCGTCAGGATTGGAGCAGAAATGTTTGCGTGTGAGCGTTGTTTTTTTTTTTTTAAATGCATTAGCAAGCCTAATGTTTGCAAAAAGTCTTAGCAGGTTTCCAGGGAAAGATTGACGGAGCGATGCGACTCTACAACTACGGCGACAAAAGTAAAAAAATAAAAATAAATAAATAAAATAAAGCCGGAATTAGGTACGACTTCTCTGCCTTTGACATAATTGCAAAACCCAGAAGGTTGGGGTTTTAATATGTCTTTTAATTACTGTTTTAAATCTGGGCATAATATTTAATTGTTTTTTAACTTTTGTATTTCGTTTTTATATTTATTGCCCTGTACACCGCCCTGAGTCCTTCGGGAGAAGGGCGGTATAAAAATATAATAAATAAAATAATAATAAAATAAATAAATAAGGTTGAGGCCTAGGTGCTCCGTTAGCTTTGCTGGTTGGCTTGTAGGCTTTTCGCTACCAGACCGAGTAACGTCATCCGTGCTGGTGGGGTTCGCTGCTCGCCCTGACGGCGTCGCTCTGCTCTGATTGACGGCGGTCTCCATTGCTTCTCCCTCCAGCTTCCCAGTTGCTGATGTTTGGGACCTACTTCACAGTGGTACTTGGGCTGTACCTGGTGCCCCTCACCATCTCCTCCCCTTGCATCATGGAAAGGAAGGAGCTGGGGCCCAGACCGGCCATCCTCGGCCACCGAGGAGCCCCCATGGTAGGTAGGCCTCGTTTCATTCTCTTCACCACCCCCCACCCCACAACAGCTTGAAGCACAGACTATTGAACACCCTGTCTGGCCACATACCGTTACATATTAATGTGATTATATACTATTATATACCATCATATGCTATCATATACTATACTATTATATACTAACATATACTATACTATCATATACTATACTAGTATATACTATTATATAAAAAGATAAAGGTTCCCCCACACATGCGTGCTAGTCGTTTCCAACTCTAGGGGCCGGTGCTCATCTCCGTTTCAAAGCCGAAGAGCCAGCACTCGTCCGAGGACGTCTCCGTGGTCATGTGGCCGGCATGACTAGACGCCAAAGGCACACGGAATGCTGTTACCTTCCCACCGTAGTGTTCCCTATTTTTCTACTTGCATTTTTACATGCTTTCGAACTGCTAGGTTGGCAGAAGCTGGGACGAGTAACAGGCGCTCGCTCTGTTATGCGGCACTCGGGATTCGACCCGCCAAACTGCCGACCTTCTGATCGACAAGCTCAGCGTCCTAACCCACTGAGCCACCGCGTCCCTTACATATACTATCATACTATACTAGTATATACTATCAAATACTATACTAGTATATACTAACTATACTATTATATACTATCATAATATATACTATTATATGCTATCATATACTATACTATTATATGCTATTATATACACTATCATACTATACTAGTATATACTATCATATACTATACCATTATATACTATCATATACTATGCTATTATGTATTATTATATATACTATCATACTATACTATTCTATACTATTCTATACTATCATACTATACTATTCTATACTATACTATTCTATACTAATTATACTATTATATACTATCATAATATATACTATTATATGCTATCTTATACTATACTATTATATGCCTTTATATACACTATCATACTATACTAGTATATACTATCATATACTATACCATTATATATTATCATATACTATGTTATTATGTATTATTATATATACTATCATACTATACTAGTATATACTAGTATATACTATACTACTACACTATCATATACTATACTATTATATACTACACTATTATATTATATATTATCATTTTATATACTACACTATACTATACTATTACCCAGTGGTGGGATTCAGCCGGTTTGTACCACTTCGGCAGAACCAGTAGGTAATTTTTTTTGTTGCCCGGGCCCAGAATGGACTTCCGGAAGCGGCATCCATACAGAGAACCGGCAGTTCACCTATTTGAATCCCACCACTGCTCTTACCACGACACTATACCATACAGTATTAGTATTAATATTAATAAGGAATGTTGTTGTTAGCTGCGAAGTCGTGTCCGACCCATCGCAACCCCACCCCAGCTTGAAGCACAGACTATTGAACACCCTGTCTGGCCACATACCGTTACATATTAATGTGATTATATACTATTATATACCATCATATGCTATCATATACTATACTATTATATACTATTATATACTAACATATACTATACTAACATATACTATACTAGTATATACTAGTATATACTATTATATACTATCACACTATTCTATCATATACTATACTATTATATACTATCATACTATAGTATATACTATCATACTATACTAGTATATACTATTACATACTATCACTACTATTCTATACTATCATATACTATACTATGCTTGACACCTGGTCCATACTTATTACCTGTGATCCCCTTTTGCGACCTTCTGGACAAACAGAGTCAATCAGAAAAGCCAGATTCATTTAACAAACAATGAGTAATTTAACAGCCGCACTGATTCACTTAACAACGGTGGCCAAAAGGTTGTAAAACGGGGCAAAACTCACTTAACAATCGTCTCACTTAGCAACAGAAATTTTGGGATCAATTGTCATCGTAAGTCGCAGACTACTTGTATACACACATACATACATGTTTGTGTGTATACACACACACACACACACACAAAGACACACATAGCAATATGAAGTTCTTTGCTACATACACACACACACACACAGAGTATATACACCCAAACATACATATATAATCATACCCACACACAGGTACATGTATGCATTGGGTGGCATACAAGTTTAATAAATAACAAACATTCAAAGAAACTATTAAGAATTTTGTAATTCAGTCCTTGTTAACTTTAATGTTTTTTGTGTTTTTATCCTGCTGTAAGTCACCCAGTCGCTTTGGATAGTGAGATGGGCATATAAATGTAATAAATAAGGAGGAAGAACGGCACAGTATCAGATTTTTTAAAAATTCTGTTGTTACAGCCCATCTCAATAAACGTAATTTTCATTTTGAATTAAATTAATTTTAATTTTAGCTTTTCAGTGGAATTGCTGTTCCTGGCCTGTTGGGGCCTATATCTTTAAAACATGCTTGGATAGCTGATGCTTGTATTTTAGTTTCCGGTTTGGAACTGTGTGTCCCACTGTATAGCTATTGGTTCGTAGCTGTAAAAAAATAATAATTTATTTTTTCTGTTTTTTCTCTAGTTAGCACCTGAAAACACACTAATGTCCTTCCAGAAAGCAATGGAAGAAAAAGTCTACGGTGTGCAGGCAGATGTGGTGATAAGGCAAGTCTCTCTGCTTGTTCTCAAGGTTAAAAGACCGGTGTGTGTGTGTGGGGTGTGTGTGTGTGTGTGTCTCAAATCTTGGCAACTTTAAGACTTGTGGACTTCAACTCCCAGAATTCCCCAGCCCCAAATCTTAAAGTTGCCAAGTGGCATAGCTGGCAGAGGAATTCTGGGAGTTGAAGTCCACAAGTCTTAAAAGTTGCCAAGTGGCATGGCTGGCTGAGGAATTCTGGGAACTGAGGTCCACAAGTCTTAAAAGTTGCCAAGTGGCATGGCTGGCAGAGGAATTCTGGGAGTTGAAGTCCACAAGTCTTAAAAGTTGCCAAGTGGCATGGCTGGCAGAGGAATTCTGGGAGTTGAAGTCCACAAGTCTTAAAGTTGCCAAGTGGCATGGCTGGCAGAGGAATTCTGGGAGTTGAAGTCCACAAGTCTTAAAAGTTGCCAAGTGGCATGGCTGGCTGAGGAATTCTGGGAACTGAGGTCCACAAGTCTTAAAAGTTGCCAAGTGGCATGGCTGGCAGAGGAATTCTGGGAGTTGAAGTCCACAAGTCTTAAAAGTTGCCAAGTGGCATGGCTGGTAGAGGAATTCTGGGAGTTGAAGTCCACAAGTCTTAAAAGTTGCCAAGTGGCATGGCTGGCAGAGGAATTCTGGGAGTTGAAGTCCACAAGTCTTAAAGTTGCCAAGTGGCATGGCTGGCAGAGGAATTCTGGGAGTTGAAGTCCACAAGTCTTAAAAGTTGCCAAGTGGCATGGCTGGTAGAGGAATTCTGGGAGTTGAAGTCCACAAGTCTTAAAAGTTGCCAAGTGGCATGGCTGGCAGAGGAATTCTGGGAGTTGAAGTCCACAAGTCTTAAAGTTGCCAAGTGGCATGGCTGGCAGAGGAATTCTGGGAGTTGAAGTCCACAAGTCTTAAAAGTTGCCAAGTGGTGTGGCTGGCAGAGGAATTCTGGGAGTTGAAGTCCACAAGTCTTAAAGTTGCCAAGTGGCATGGCTGGCAGAGGAATTCTGGGAGTTGAAGTCCACAAGTCTTAAAAGTTGCCAAGTGGCATGGCTGGCTGAGGAATTCTGGGAGTTGAAGTCCACAAGACTTAAAGTTGGCAAGTGGCGTGGCTGGCAGAGGAATTCTGGGAGTTGAAGTCCACAAGTCTTAAAAGTTGCCAAGTGGCGTGGCTGGCAGAGGAATTCTGGGAGTTGAAGTCCACAAGACTTAAAGTTGGCAAGTGGCATGGCTGGCACAGGAATTCTGGGAGTTGAAGTCCACAAGTCTTAAAAGTTGCCAAGTGGCATGGCTGGCTGAGGAATTCTGGGAGTTGAAGTCCCCAAGTCTTAAAAGTTGCCAAGGTTGGAGACCTTGGTTCAAGAAGATGCTTTGTCTGTTTTTGGTCTCCAAAATTCCCTGCCCTGATTTACATTCCTAGTTCTGTGCAGCCATTCAGCTCCCAAGAGCAGAGATTCACAGTGGATCTTAATCAGTTGCATTTGCAGTCAATAAAGGGGTTAAGAGAATCTTGGAAATTGGAAGACCCTCAACCTCTAGCAGTCGTTTATTGGTGAATTCATCACAAGGGGAAGCCCTAAGAGTTATCTGAAACTCTTTTTCCTTACAATGCAGAACCAAAACACAACAACAAAAAAACAACACTTCCAGGCTTTTTCTAGATAAAAGTCATCATAAAAACCATCTGCTTGTTGAAAAAAATAAATACTTTGAGGTATTCTCCACCCCAGATCTTCTTGCACTTGCTTGTATACTGTAACAGAGTCTGTCAGTCTGTGTGACTGACCTGATTTTTACCACCTTTTTTTTTTTTGCCACGGTCGTTAAGTGGACTCTGTGGTCATTAAAAAAAACACGGCAGTCGTTGCCACTTTCTCCTGCCCTTGTTTGTAGTCAATCCATTATTATCGCGATTACTTTGGAACTTTAAAAAGTAAAGAAAACTTTACCAGCAAAATCCACCAAGCTAAGAAAAACAGATTTATTTATTTATTTTTCTTTTTTAAAAAATGGCAATATACCGCCCTCTAACGGTAGTCCCTCGGATTATTAAATCTTGCTTAGCAGAATAAATAAACAACAAAAGAAATACCCAGTCCGACCATCTTTTTATACTTAACCCAAATCTGAATTTTGCAGTGATGAAAAGAAGGCTACAAATGGGCTGGACTAGAAGACCTCCAAGGCCCCTTCCGGCTCTATTCTATAAATCTGACCCAGCAGGGTAATTACTATATTCTTGTCTCCTTCTGTTCACAGTTACGACGGAGTGCCTTTTCTTATGCATGACCAGACTTTGCGAAGAACGACCAACATCGAGGAAGTATTTCCAGAACTAGCTTACGAACATTCCTCCACGTTCAACTGGACGGATCTGGAAAGACTAAATGCAGGCAAATGGTTCCTCAAGGTGTGTAAGTAAGTAGTAATATTATGTCCCGTGCTGGTTGACACCCCTCAAAAGGGATGTAGTGAAGCTAGAGAAGGTTGGTAGGACCACAGCTGAGATGAGGTGAGTGTGCGGCAAACAGTCAAAATAAAACAGCCAACACAAAACAGAACAGCCAGCCATGTGCTGCAGCAGCTGAAAAAGCTAATATAATACAGTGCTAGGTTGCATTAACAGAGGGATAGAATCAAGAGCATGGGAAGTAATGGTACCATTTTGTAAAACCTTACTAAGACCGCACTAGGAATACTGCATCCAGTTTTGCTTACCCCGATAACCAAAAAGATGTTGAGATTTTGGAAAGAGTGCAGAGAAGAGCAACAAAGTGGATTAGGGGACTGGAGACTCAAACATACGAAGAACAGTTGCTGGAACTGAGTAGGTCTACTTTAATTAAGGACTAGTGGTGACACGATAACAGTCTTCCAATACTTGAGGGGTTGCCACAAAGAAGAGTTGGGGGTCAAGCTATTCTGCATAGCGCCCGAAGGCAGGACAAGAAGAAACAGATGGAAATTAATCGAAGGTGAGAATCAACCTAGAATTAAGGAGAAATTTCCTGACAGCTAGTAACAACTAACCAGTGGAACTCCTTGCCTCCAGATGTTGCGGGCGCTCCATCACTGGAGGTTTTTAAGAAGAGACTGGACAGACATTTGTCAGAAATAATATAAGTCTCCTGCGTGAGCAGGGGTTGGACTAGATGACCTCCAAGGTCCCTACAAACTCTGTTATACTGTTACTAGTTCAGGGGCTGCAACAGCTTCCCTGTGGGTAAAGGTTGCAATATTTGGGCTCCCCCCCTTAATTCTAGCAGGATGGCAAATTTGCAGGGACCTAACGGTGGGACGTGGTGGCTCAGTGGGTTAGGACGCTGAGCTTGTCGATCAGAAGGTCGGCAGTTTGGCGGGTCGAATCCCGAGTGCCGCATAGCAGAGTGAGCGCCTGTTACTCGTCCCAGCTTCTGCTAACCTAGCAGTTCGAAAGCAGGTAAAAATGCAAGTAGAAAAATAGGGACCACTCCGGTGGGAAGGTAACAGCGTTCCGTGCGCCTTTGGCGTCTAGTCATGCCGGCCACATGACCACAGAGACGTCCTTGGACAAGCACTGACTCTTCGGCTTTGAAACGGAGATGAGCACCGGCCCCTAGAGTCGGAAACGACTAGCACGCACGTGCGGGGGAACCTTTACCATTACCTTTTAACCGAGATCTCCAGAATTATGCCTGGTTTTTGATAAAATGGACAGGGGGAAGCTGTTGGGTTTTTTTTTGTGGGGGGGTGGGTGTTTCCCAGATTCTAAAACGGGCCGTCAAACCCACGAAATTGAATGTTGGAAAAATCAGGGCAGACAACAGAAAAGAGACATGTTTTTTTCTTCTTCTTCTTTACCCAACGTATAATTCAGCTTTGGGATTTGATTGCGTGAGATGGGGAGCCTGCTAATTACTTGGCTGTTCCAAAAGTGTTGTTGTTGTTGTTGTTGTTTTTACAAAAGGCAACTGGACTTTCTTGGGGTTGTTTTTTTTTTTTTCCTTTGAAAAGGTTTCGCTTCTCCTCCGAAGAGGCTTCCGAGAACTTGAAGAAGCTTCTTGGGAGGAGCAGGGAAACGTTTTCCAAGGGAAAGAAAGAAGAAAGTCCCAGTTGCCTTTTGGGGGTAAATAAATAAATAAATAAATAAATAAATAAATAAATAAATAAATAAATAAATAAATAAATAAATAAATAAATAAATAAATAAATAAATATCACCTTGGGGGCAACCGTGATCTGGATAACCTTTTTTAACCTCCCGATTTCTCAAATCGTACCGTGATCTGGATAACCTTTTTTAACCTCCCGATTTCTCAAATCGTACCTGCCACCTTGAAAGTGCGACGCCCGCCGTTCTTTCCACAGAGTGACCCCTTCTGGACAGCCAACTCCCTTTCCCTCTCTGACTTCGTCAAAGCCGCCAATCAGTCGGTCTGCAAACTGGCCGAGATGCTAGAGGCCGTCAAGGGCAACGCCACCGTCCTCTTGAGCCTTCAAGACCTGCCCGAAGGTCACCCCTACTTCAGCACATCGGTCAACGTCACCCTGCAAACCATCCTCGCCTCGGGCATCCCTCAGCAGGCGGTGAGTCGCACGGGACCTTTGTGGGTAGCACCTAGCAATAACGCTCAGACTTATACGCCGCTTCATCGCCCTCTCTAAGCGGTTTATAGAGTCAGCATATTTGGCCCCCCTCCCCTTTCCCCCCCCCCCAAAAAAATCTGGGTCCTCATTTTACCGACCTCGGAAGAACGGAAGGCTGAGTCGACTGTGAGTTGGTCGGGATCGAACTCCTGGCAGTGGGCAGAGTTTGCCTGCAATGCTGCATTCTAACCACTGTGCCACCATGGTTCCTTCCTTCCTTCCTTCCTTCCTTCCTTCCTTCCTTCCTTCCCTCCTTCCCTCCTTTCCTCTTTCCTTCCTTCCTTCCTTTCCCCACTCCCTCCCTCCCTCCCTCCCTCCCTCCCTCCCTCCTTCCTTCCTTCCTTCCTTCCTTCCTTCCTTCCCACTTAGCAATAGCACTTAGATTTATATACCACTTCACAGCCCTCTCTAAGCGGTTTATAGAGTCAGCATATTTGCCCCCCAACAATCTGGGTCCTCATTTTACTGTCTTCGGAAGAATAGAAGGCTGAGTCAACCTTGACCCGGTCAGGATCGAACTCCAGACTGTGGGCACAGTTAGCAATAACAGTAGCCCTTAGACTTATATACCACTTCACAGCCCTCTCTAAGCGGTTTATAGAGTCAGCATATTGGCCTCAACAATCTGACTTTTCAGTTTATGGGCCTTGGAAAAATGGAAGGCTGAGCCACCCCGGATCGAACTCCTGGCAGTGAGCAGAGTTGGCCTGCAATACTGCATTCTAACCACTGCGCCACCACTGCTCTGCCAGGTAGTTGCCGGACGGACAAAAATTACATCAAAAATCCAAAGCAGAAGGGGGTTCATGGATAGTTAGAGAGCAACGTGGCTACGACAGACCCACAAGAACGACGAGAGTTGTAGGACGATCCTGGGAAGAACCGGCTCTCCAAAAGAGTTTCACTTTGCTCTTGATTCATTTAATGACCGGGATAAATACAGGTAGATCTTGACTTAACTAACCACAACCGACCCCAAAATTTCCATTGCTAAGCGAGACAATTGCGAAGCGAGTTTTGCCCCACTTTAGAATCTTTCTTGCCGCGGTTGTTAAGTGAAGCACTGCAGTTGTTACGTGGGTCACACGGTTCTTAAGTGAATCCGCCTTCCCCCTTGGCTTTGCTCGAAAGGGAGGTTGCACAAAGGGGATCAGTTAACCCTGCAACCGTCATAAGTACGTGCCAGTTTCCAAGCCTCTGGATTTTGATCACCTGACCCTGGAGATGCTGCAACGGTCCTAAGGGTGGGAAACAGGCCTAAGCCACATTTTTTTTCTCACTGCCATTGTAACTTTGGAGCGTCGCTGAACGAAGGGTTGTAAGTCAAGGACTAACTCTTCTGTCCAGCTCATGTTGGTTAAGTGTGCCCACCTACGTTTTCGCGATTCTAGCTAAGGCATCGGCACGGGTTTCGAGTTACTTCGGACTCTGCTGAGCTGTTGTAACTCCGACTGCTCCAAAGCGTCTCCTGTGAACTTCCGAGGTCGGTTCGCCTCGGAGGTGGTGACCCCCTCCCTCCTTCTCCCTGCTGCTCTTCCAGGTGATGTGGTTGCCCAGTCTGGACAGGCAACTGGTTCAAGAAGTCGCCCCCGGTTTCCAGCAGACGTCTGGGCAGAAGACAGATGCCCAGCGGTTGAGAGACCAAGGTTTCCAGATGCTCAACCTGAGATACACCAAGGTCACCCGCGCCGAGATCAGGTTCGCTTCTCCACTCACACCCTTGCCGATCTTTTGTTCTGTCCCAGCCTACGCACGTCCTTGTTACTTCACAAGTAACCGACCCCTCTTTTTAACAGTAGACTGGAAAAATAAACCCTTTTTTATCTGAGTCACAGACCTTGTCCACAAAACAAAACGGAGCACGAGCCAAAACAGGAAATAACCCGCTGGTAAATTAAACAGGTAGGGACGCGGTGGCTCAGTGGGTTAGGACACTGAGCTTGTCGATCAGAAGGTGGGCAGTTTGGCGGGTCGAATCCCGAGTGCCGCGTAACAGAGTTGAGTGCCTGTTACTCGTCCCAGCTTCTGCCAACCTAGCAGTTCGAAAGCACGTAAAAATGCAAGTAGAAAAATAGGGACGACTCCGGTGGGAAGGTAACAGCGTTCCGTGCGCCTTTGGCGTCTAGTCATGCTGGCCACATGACCACGGAGACGTCCTCGGACAAGCGCTGGCTCTTCGGCTTTGAAACGGAGATGAGCACCGGCCCCTAGAGTCGGAAACGACTAGCATGCGTGTGCGGGGGAAACTTTACCTTTACCTAAATTAAACAGACCATCATCTCTGGACACAGGAGTTCTTGGCAAACAGTTGCCTCCAGCAACCAGCCCTGCCCACGCATTCCCTTCTTTTGTTACGCAGCCCCCAAGGCGTGGCTTCTCGCTGCTTTGTCCTTCTCCCCTGGAGTCGCCCCATTGCCTCCCTCTGATTTACTCGTGTGACCTGTCTGCGTCTGCGAGTGTCTCTGAGGTCTTCCAGCTGTGCTTCCTCCCAGTCTGACTCAGCCTCCCAGCCCAGCTGGCTCTCAGCTTGACCACGAGTGGAGGGGCCTGGCTCTTCCTCACTTTGTAAGTCTTGTAACTCATCAGAGCCTTCCTCCGACTCTAATGGCTCCCCTCCTCCTCTTCCTCCTCCTCCTCCTCCTCTGATTCCCCGAACTCAGCGGCCGGGATCACAGGCTGGCACGGAATCACAACAATCTGATCCTTTGGTCTGTTTTTCAGAGGCGGTGCCTGATGGGCAATGCGATCTTTCTGAAGGGTACCCCCTTCTTCTCGCTGATGGCCCCGGTGCTTGCACTTTGCGCTTGCGCTTCTGAAGATGTTCCTTCTCCCTCTGCTTTTTTATGTTACCGTCAGTATACGAAGTTAGGCCTTTGATACAATCGATAGCAGAGGTTCCCCAACTTTGGGGGCACCAGGGACCGGTTCTGCGGTTTTTCCGCAGGCCGGAGGGCGCGTGGTTTTGTGTGCTGCCTGCATCCCAAGCATGGGGCTTTGCTTGTTTGTGCGGACCGGTTGCTGGCATGCCACGGCCCGGTCCCTGTCCACAGATCCGGGGTTGGGGACCTCTGATCTATAGAATGCCAGAAATGGGACGTCAAAGGATGAAGCGCTTAGTATTTCCCACATTTCCTAAGCCAGGGGTCCCCGACCCCCTGGTTTGTGGATCAGCAGCAGTCCACAACCCGCAAAGAAGCAAAGTCCCGTCCGTGCGCAGGCGGGATCCAGGAAGCAGGCAAAACCAGGCCCCTCCCATCCGTTGGAAAAACCGCCCTCCATGGAGCCGGTCCCTGTGGCCCAAAAGGTTGTGGGGGGGGGGCAGTGTCCTAGGCCAGTGGATCCCAACCTTATTTGCACTAGGGACCGGTTCTGTGGAGAGAGGTTTGTTTCCGCGAACCGGAGCGTGTGTGTGTGTGTGTGGTTTTGTGTGATTCCTGCATCCCGCGGATGGGGCTTTGCTTGTTTGTGCAGACCGGTTGCTGGCATGTCGCGGGCTGATCCCGGTCCACGGATCAGAGGTTGGGGACCCCTGCCCTAGGCGTTCCACGCAACCGGCAAAATAATAAAATGCTCCCACTAAAACGCCATTTTAGCCTTCCTTGTTGCCTCAAGTAGATCAATGCTGGTCTTTTTTTTTCCCTCTTGTCCCCCCCCCCCCCGTACTGCATTTTTTTCTTTCATTTTTGGTCTTTTTGATAAAGCGTTGGGGTTATCTCCTTAAAACTGGTTCTCCCTCTCTTAATTCCTACCCCCCCCACCCTTATAGGGAATATGCCAGTGCAAACCTGAGCGTCAATTTGTACATTGTCAACGAGCCGTGGCTGTATTCCATCCTCTGGTGCATGGGAGTTGAGTCGGTCACCTCCGACAATTCTCACGTTCTCCGCCAGCTGCCTTCCCCGCTCTGGCTGATGGTAAGTTGGGGTTTGTTGGCGACTGTTCTTTTGCTGGGGTTTTGCCAAAGGCGCCTCGGTCAAAGGGCAGTTTGCACACCCCAGACGGTAATCTTTTTTCTGAAGCTCAATTACAGGTTCTCCTTGACTTGACAACAACAACAACAATAATAAAGTTGGAAGGGACCATGGAGGTCATCTAGTCCAACCCTCTGCTCAGGCAGGAAACCCTATACCATTTCAGACAAATGGCTGTCCAGTCTCTTCTTAAAAACTTCCAGTGTTGGAGCATTCACAGCTTCTGGAGGCAAGGAGTTCCACTGGTTAATTGTTCTAACTGTCAGGAAATTCCTCTTTAATTCCAGGTTGCTTCTCTCCTTGATGAGTTTCCATCCGTTGCTTCTTGACCTACCTTCCGGCGCTTTGGAGAATAGCTTGACTCCCTCTTCTTTGGGGCAGCCCCTGAGAGATTGGAAGACCGCTATCCTGTCTCCCCCCGTTCTTCTTTTCATTAAAGTGGACATCCCCAATTCCAGCAACCGCGTTCCTTCTATGTTTTAGCCTCCAGTCCCCTAATCATCTTTGTGGCTCTTCTCTGCACTCTTTCCAGAGTCTCGACGTCTTTTTAACATCGTGGGGACCAAAACGGCCCAGATGAGCTGCCTTGTGTTCTCACAAGATGTTTTCAATCTCTCATTGCAGCAGGCACTGGTCCCCTCGTGCTTTAATTTTTAATTTTTTTAAATTTTAATCCCATTTATATCCCGCCTTTCTCCGAAGACTCAGGGCGGCTTACAATTTAAGCACAAACCAATGTGCTTAGCAGTAGCCTTCATTCTATGTATATGCCTGCTTATTAGGGCTTTCACACACACCCCAAGCGGCATTATTACAAAGTCAGCTTAATTGCCCCCAACAATCTGGCTCCTCATTTTACCTACCTGGGAAGGATGGAAGGCTGAGTCAACCTTGAGCCTGGTGGGACTCGAACCTGCACTAATTGCAGGCAGCTGGTGTTACTTAAGGAGACATTAGCCCCCACTGCTCCACCAAGGCTCCTTTAAGACGGCTGTCATCTTGCCAGTGCCAAGAAAGTCCGCAATTGCAGGCCTCAATGATTACCGTCCGGTTGCACTGACATCCACCGTTATGAAATGCTTTGAGAAGCTGATAAAGGACATTAAGGTTGACTCAGCCTTCCATCCTTCCCAGGTAGGTCAAATGAGGACCCAGATTGTTTGGGGCAATTAAGCTGACTTTGTAATAATGCCGCTTGGGTGTGTGTGCGAAAGCCCTAACAAGCAGGAATATACATAGAATGAAGGCTACTGCTAAGCTTGTAAGCCGCCCTGAGTCTTCGGAGAAGGGCGGGATATAAATGGGATTAAAATAAAATAAAATAAATAAATTATCGTATCTAGCCTCCCGCCAGCATTAGACCCGCTTCAGTTTGCCTACCGACCAGATCGCTTTACGGAGGATTTAGACCAGTGACCGAGTGCCCCCTGCTGGCTTTTGACTGCCAGTCCACATTTCATTTTGAATTGAATTGAATTCTTTATTGGCCAAGCGTGATTGGACACCCAAAGGTGCTTTTTTTTCAGGACTTCCTCGCTTTTCTTGGAAGACGTTTCACTTTCTCATCCAAGAAGCTTCTTCAGCTCTGTCTGGATGGTGGGGAACGGAAGGAGTGGTACCCCTTTCAATCCTGGGCACTCCATCACAGGAGGTTTTTAAGAAGAGACTAGACAACCCACCTTCTCTGAGATGGTATAGGTTCTACTGCTTGAGAGAGGGCTGGACTAGAAGACCTCCAAGGTCCCTTCCAGCTCTATTCTCTATATATTTTTTCTACTCTGCTCTGCTCTGCTCTACTCTGTTCTGGTTGTACAGTTGTGATAACCAAAATGGTGAGAGGTTCTAGGTTAGAAGAGAAAGAATTAATTTAGTAAAATTCCAGAATCTTACAAGTTTTAGCTTGCCTGAGAGGGTGTCTTTACAGAGATTGATGGTGTGTGTCTTTAAAACGTGGCAACTTTAAGAAGTGTAGAGTTCAACTCCCAGAGTTCCCCTGCCAGTATGGCTGCCTAGGGAACTCTAGAGATTGGCCCATACCTGCTGGCTAGGGAATTCTAGGAATTGAAGTTCACACATATTGACTAGAGGGCAGGGGTTGGCAACCTTGGCTCTTTTATGACTCGTGGACTTCAACTCCCAGAATTCCTGAGCCAGCCATGCTGAGGGGAAAGGGAGAGGTTTCCAAGCTGAGCCATGCTGGCTCAGGAATTCTGGGAGTTGAAGTCCACAAGTCATGAAGGGGCCATAGTTCCCCATGCTGGCTCAGGAATTCTGGGAGTTGAAGTCCACAAGTCATGAAGGGGCCATAGTTCCCCCATGCTGGCTGAGGAATTCTGGGAGTTGAAGTCCACTAGTCATGAAGGGGCCATAGTTCCCCCCCCCATGCTGGCTCAGGAATTCTGGGAGTTGAAGTCCATGAGTCATGAGGAGGCCAAAGTTTCCCCCATGCTGGCTCAGGAATTCTGGGAGTTGAAGTCCACGAGTCATGAAGGGGCCAAAGTTTCCCCCATGCTGGCTCTGGAATTCTGGGAGTTGAAGTCCACGAGACATGAAGGGGCCATAGTTCCCCCCATGCTGGCTGAGGAATTCTGGGAGTTGAAGTCCACCAGTCGTGAAGGGGCCATAGTTCCCCCCATGCTGGCTGAGGAATTCTGGGAGTTGAAGTCCACTAGTCATGAAGGGGCCATAGTTCCCCCCCATGCTGGCTGAGGAATTCTGGGAGTTGAAGTCCATGAGTCATAAAAGAGCCAAGTTTCCCTATCCCTGGACTAAGGAATTCTGGGAATTGGAAGTCCAGACATCTTAAATGGAAAAGGCCTGGGTATTAATGGTTAAACCTGACCATTTCTCTGCTCCCATTCCCCAGGTTTAGGGTTTGTTTTTTTTAAAAAAAAAACAACAACCCTTCATTTTAAGTTGTTTTCCTTGATTTTTCAGCCTCGGGACGAATACCATCTAATCTGGATAACGGCCGACCTCGCTTCCTTTGTCATCATTGTTGGGATATTTATCTTCCAGAAGTAAGTAGCGCCCAGCGATGACTTTGTAATATTGTTAAGACTCTTCCCACGGATATCCGGAGGGCCCCCCCCCCTTTGAATCCTTCATCAGCCTGTTTCCATCAGGGAATAAAAATAGAGGCCAAACTTCATCCAACTTGTCAGTTTACGGCCACGCAAGGATTTAGTGCTTGCCAAGGGATAAATAAATTGCAGAGGATCACAAGGACAAATTGTGTGTGGGGGGGTCCTTGGTGCTCTCCGAGCTTTGTGGTTTTCTTGCGGACGTTTCCTCACCCAACTAGATACTATAGTCAGTGCCAGAAGGGAGGGTGTTCTCTTTTTATATTATGGCTTACCCTGGGACGCGGTGGCTCAGTGGGTTAGGACGCTGAGCTTGTCGATCAGAAGGTCGGCAGTTTGGCGGGTCGAATCCCGAGTGCCGCATAGCAGAGCGAGCGCCTGTTACTCGTCCCAGCTTCTGCCAACCTAGCAGTTCGAAAGCACGTAAAAATGCCAGTAGAAAAATAGGGACCACTCCGGTGGGAAGGTAACAGCGTTCCGTGCGCCTTTGGCGTCTAGTCATGCCGGCCACGTGACCACGGAGATGTCCTCGGACAAGCGCTGGCTCTTCGGCTTTGAAACGGAGATGAGCAACGGCCCCTAGAGTCGGAAATGACTAGCACGCGTGTGCGGGGGAACCTTTACCTTTACCTTACCCTGCCAGCGTTGGCGAGAGTGTTCTTGATGAACCCTTAGATCAGGGGTCTTCAAACCTGGCCCTTTTATAATAATAATAATAATAATAATAATAATAATAATAATAATAATAATAATAATAATAATAATAATAATAATAATTATTATTTAATTTGGACCTTGGTGGAGCAGTGGGCTAATGCCTCCTTAAGTAACACCAGCTGCCTGCAATTAGTGCAGGTTCGAGTCCCACCAGGCTCAAGGTTGACTCAGCCTTCCATCCTTCCCAGGTAGGTAAAATGAGGACCCAGATTGTTGGGGGCAATAAGCTGACTTTGTAATAATGCCGCTTGGGGTCTGTGTGTGAAAGCCCTAATAAGCAGGCATATACATAGAATGAAGGCTACTGCTAAGCTTGTAAGCCGCCCTGAGTCTTCGGAGAAGGGCAGGATATAAATGGAATTAAAATTAAAAAAAAATTAAATTTCTATACCGCCCTTCTCCCGAAGGACTCAGGGCGGTGTACAGGGCAATACAATAAAATACAACATGCAAAAATTAAAAAATATTAAATATTACAGCCCAACTCAATACAATTAATACAATAACATTAAAATACCTTGTGGTATTTCACTTGTGGACGTGTGCCCTGGCTGAGGAATTCTGGGAGTTGAAGTCCACAAGTCATAAAAGGGCCAAGTTCGAAGACCCCTGCCTTATAGAAGTGGTTCTTATATAAATAGGAAACCCTACACTCTTCTAGCTATGATGACGTTGCCTAGTTGGGTAGTGAAACAACCAAACTCAGAGATCGCCAAGGACCCCACAGTTCAACCCTGAGCTACAAAGATTCTCTTCCAAGCGCAAATTCTTTTCTGCAAAGTCTGGATGCCTTAAGGCGGCCGTTTTCCCCCTCCCCACCCCTTTTCTCCTCACGTTTGCCGAATGCTAAGCTTATAGTTGTCTTATTTTCTAGCCATTAGTGTAGGAAATGCAACTCTAGGAAAGAAAACTTACAACTTGGAGAAGAGAAGCTGTGAAAGGAGAGGAAATTTAAACTTCCAGACCGTGTTAAAGAGGAGACTCAGCAAAGGCCTAGGAAAAAAAAAAAAGCAGAAGCAATCCATTGGTTTAGCGTTGCCCAGATTTGGATTAAATAAAATATCAGTTAGCTCCTGAAGTTTGGGAGAAAACCCTTAATGCCTTTTTAAGGGAACTTTGACAAGGGATTGTAGCATCAGCCAGCATTTTTCAACTTTAAGGTAGAGGGAGCTCAACTCCCAGAATTCAGCCATGCTGGCTGGAGAATTCTGGGAGTTGAAGTCCACCATCTTAAAGTTGCCATAGTTGAAAAACAGTGGGGTTTTTTTTTAAAAAAAGAGGTTGATATAGGAGAGAAGAAATTCTCCCGATGGTTTCGTTTCTAAACAAAGTTAAAATAACTTTGCCCTCATCTTGCAAGGTCCCAGGGACAGAATGTCGAAATTTCAAAGCACAAAATCTTGGTTGCCTCTTGATCTTTAATGAATTAAGTGCATTTCTTTATTCCGTGCGTGTTGGCCCTCCGTTGCCAGTAACTCTCCGTGGTTTACAAATGGTGAAAAACTTTGAAAACCAAGGAGAGACCACAGCAAAATTATTCTTTGGTAGAAAATATTTGTAGCTCAGGGTTGACCTGTGGGGGTCCTTGGTGCCCTCTGAGCTGGGTGGTTTCCTTGCAGACGCTTCGTGGCCCAATGAGGTAGCATCACCAGTGCTAGAATTGAGTGGGCTTTCATCTCTGTCAACAAGCTGCTTGCTTCTAAGCAGAGCAAACTCTATTCTCTTCTAGCGCTGGTGATGTTCCCTAGTTGGGTCTGCAAGGAAACAAGCAAACTCGGAGAGCAACAAGGACCCACACAGTTCTCCTCCTCCTCCTCCTCCTCCTCCTCCTCCTCCTCCTCCTCCTCCTCCTCCTCCTCCTCCTCCTCCTCTACAAACCCCACTCCCTACTAGCGCTGATGATGTTACCTAGTTGGGTCATGAAACGTCTGCAAGGAAATAACCAAGCTCAGAGAGAACCAAGGACCCCATAGTTTTTCTCTATTACCAGTCCTTCTCCTTCCCCTCTTCCCCTCCTCCTCCTCCTCCTCCTCCATCTTCCTCCTCCTCTACAAACCCCACTCCCTACTAGCACTGATGATGTTCCCTAGTTGGGTCATGAAACGTCTGCAAGAAAACAATCATGCTCAGAGAGCACCAAGGATCCCATAGTTTTCCTCTATCACCTCCTTCTTCCCCTTCTCCTCCTCCTCCTCCTCCTCCTCCTCCTCCTCCTCCTCCTCCTCCTCCTCTTCTTCTTCTTCTTCTTCTTCTTCTTCTTCTTCTTCTTCTTCTTCTTCTTCTTCTTCTTCTTCTTCTTCTTCTTCTTCTTCTTCTTCTTCTTCTTCTTCTTCTTCTTCTTCTTCTTCCTCCTCCTCCTCCTCCAGAAACCCCACTCCTTACTAACGCTGACGATGTTCCCTAGTTGGGTCATGAAACGTCTGCAAGAAAAGAAGCCAGCTCAGAGAGCACCAGGGACCCCACAAAATATTCATTTACGCACCTTTATTCGTGACAGAGACATCCAGTGGGAATAAAGGGAAGCAAGAAAAGGGGGTTTTAATCACCCTCTCCAAAGGCCTGGAAGGGGGGGGGATCTTTAGGGCCTCTTGAAATGCCAATTGGGTGGGGGCCGTTTGAATTCTTGGGTTATTTTCCTACTGCACTGACATATCTCTGCATGTCTACTTTCCTCTTTCTTCTTCTCCTTCTCCTTTCCGCTGCTGCATTTCGGCATCTTTACAGCTATCACTTAATCAGGTAATTGCTGGGACCTCCTCCCTCATTTCACCTTCATCTGTTATTTTGGGTTGTTTTCCCCTCCCCACCCCCTAACTTTTCTAAAAGCTTTGTGGGGGGAATAGGGAGGGAAGCCAAGGCAGGCTGATTTAATCCGTTCACCTTACTTAATCCTCCAAGCCAAAGAGTTGGAGAGAAAGAGCGTCTTAAAAAAAAAAACCCTCAAGCCTCTACATCAGGGGTCTTCAAACGTGGCCCTTTGATGACTTGTGGACTTCAACTCCCAAAATTCCTCAGCCCGCGTGCCAGGCTGAGGAATTCTGGGAGTTGAAGTCCACAAGTCATCAAAGGGGCCAAGTCTGAAGAACCCTCTGCTCTACATCTCTGTTTCTCAACCTCGGCACCTTGAAGATGTTGTGGACTTCAACTCCCAGAATTCCCTAGCCATCCAGCCATACTGGCAGGAGGATTCTGGGAGTTGAAGTCCACAACATCTCCAGGTTGTCAAGACTGAGAGGGACTGCTCTGAATGACAAAGTGGGTATTTGAAGATGTGTAAACTGATTTTTATTTTATTTTATACATAAATTGATATTTTTGAACACAGTGGTATTCAGTTGCTTGGAAACTCATCGGATTTGGTACTCCACGCATTTTGATGTGAAGATTTGGTCCCGGTACTCGTCGTTTGTTCAGTACTCAACACACAAGCTAGAACTTGTCGCTGTCGGTTGCCTTGTGACTTTACTCCTTGTGGGAAAACTTTGTTACTCATCGGTTTTGGTACTCATTGCGCCTCCCAGACCCAATGAACGAGGAGTACCAAGGTACCACTGCATATATAAATCAGGGGTCTTCAAACTCGGCCCTTTTATGACTTGTGGACTTCAACTCCCAGAATTCCTCAACCAGGCACACTGGCTCAGAAATTCTGGGAAGTCCACAAGTCATGAAGGGGGCCATAGTTCCCCCATGCTGGCTGAGGAATTCTGGGAGTTGAAGTCCACAAGTCATAAAAGTACCATGTTTGAAGACCCCTGATATAAATAAATGGATATTATATTGGCGACAAAGGAAATGCTGTTGTAACTGCATCTTTTGTTAGCGTCAGCTGAAAAGACAGAGCTAAAGATTGTAGAGAGAAGGAAGGAGTAAATTTCCATCCCTGCTTCTCTCATTTGGATTGCCCTCCAACTGGAATCTCTGCGGGACACAGTGAAAAAAAAGTCAAGATGGCTGCCGTGATACTGTGACAAAACCATCTGGTTTTGGTGAGCATCGGAAGTGTGATGGGCACAAAACCAGATGGAGCTTTGACTGTATCACCACAACGTCTTTTGACCAGATCTTCCAGTCCTCTCTGTCTTCAGCTAATGCCGTTACCTTTTTTTAAACAAAATCCAAGAGGCTAGATCTCAAGATTGGTTGAGCGCCATGTCTTGTTCGATTGCACCGTCCCTGACTTTGCTGTTGGAAGCTGCGCGGGAAAGTCACAAACGGGGACCCTATGACCCCGGGATGCTACAACCATCAGAAAATGTGTGCCGGTTGCCAATCAACCATGTGTCCATGGGGATGCTGCAACAGTCATAAGTGTGTGAGGATCGGTTGCAAGTGACTTTTTACAGTTGTGAATTTGAATGGTCACTAAATGAATGTTGTCAGTTGAGGACTACCTGGAATGTGTGTCGAGATATTTTTTTTTTTTTGTTACACATTTCCACCCCACCCACCCTTTCTTTACTGGTTGAAATTACCTCATGACTTCAAATCTTGACTCGCCCCCCCTTTCCCCCCCCCAAAGGCCGAAGGTTGGGTGTGTGTGAGTGTGTGTGAGGGGGAGATATATGCCCAGACCATCATCTTCCTCTCGCCTCATCCAGGCTGTCTCTGTGCACATCTGTGCTTTCTCCATGTTCCTGGCATCACTTCTCTCTTTTTTCATCTTTGCAAAAAGCAAACTCCTTTTTGTCCCGACTTTGCCAAAGGGGATTTGGGGTGTGGGGGGGGAGGCAGAGTCGGTAAACAGGTGGGCAGAGAGACCCAGGGCACAGCACAGAGGCAATGCAGTCAGCTGGCAATTCAAACCGTTCTTTTATCGCTCCCAATTTCCCCCAAAGCCTCCCACTTTTCCTGGCAAGCCTCCAACAAAAGAAACATGCGCACGCCCCTTCAGCCAACTCTGGCTGAAAGTAGGTTCAGATGCAGGCTGATGTGCCAAAGGAAGTACTCCAGGCCACAGAGATCACAAGGAAGCAAACGTAAACTTCAGGAGTCTGTTTGACTCCTGGCTTGCCTCGAGCGGTTTTCAAAAGAGAGACTCCGAAATGCAGTCCGAGCTCTTTTAAACCGTCAAGCAACGTGGTCAGTCAGTCCAATGGTCAGGGTTGCCAGGTTTCCAAACTAGAGGTCAGCAACAATACACAACCCTCCCGGGATTCAGGGTTTGTTCCCAACAAATTCCCCCTCCCCACAGGGTCTCCTTAAATCTCAGTCTCCAGGTGTGCCTTGTGGAGAAGGGCGGGACGCTCTCCTCCCGAGGAGTTGAGCCTGCCTGCGTTGCTCCCTCCTTCTCTCCGTGCTCTAGGACAGGGGTAGGCAACCTTGGCTCTTTTATGACTCATGGACTTCAACTCCCAGAATTCCTGAGCCAGCATGAGGAAACTATGGCCCCTTCATGACTTGGGGACTTCAACTCCCAGAATTCCTCAGCCAGCATGGGGGAAACTTTGGCCCCTTCATGACTCGGGGACTTCAACTCCCAGAATTCCTGAGGCAGCATGGGGGAAACTTTGGCCCCTTCATTTATTTTTTATTTTATTTTAATTACATTTATATCCCGCCCTTCTCCGAAGACTCAGGGCGGCTTACAAGCTTAGCAGTAGCCTCTTTTATGACTCATGGACTTCAACTCCCAGAATTCCTGAGCCAGCATGAGGAAACTATGGCCCCTTCATGACTCGGGGACTTCAACTCCCAGAATTCCTCAGCCAGCATGGGGGAAACTATGGCCCCTTCATGACTTGGGGACTTCAACTCCCAGAATTCCTCAGCCAGCGTGGGGGAACTTTGGCCCCTTCATGACTCGGGGACTTCAACTCCCAGAATTCCTGAGGCAGCATGGGGGAAACTTTGGCCCCTTCATGACTCGTGGACTTCAACTCCCAGAATTCCTGAGCCAGCATGAGGAAACTATGGCCCCTTCATGACTTGGGGACTTCAACTCCCAGAATTCCTGAGCCAGCATGAGGAAACTATGGCCCCTTCATGACTTGGGGACTTCAACTCCCAGAATTCCTGAGCCAGCATGAGGAAACTATGGCCCCTTCATGACTTGGGGACTTCAACTCCCAGAATTCCTGAGCCAGCATGGGGGAACTATGGCCCCTTCATGTCTCGTGGACTTCAACTCCCAGAATCCCTGAGCCGGCATGGCTCAGCTTGGAAACCTCTCCCTTTCCCCTCAGCATGGCTGGCTCAGGAATTCTGGGAGTTGAAGTCCACGAGTCATAAAAGAGCCAAGGTTGCCTACTCCTGCTCTAGGATCAGGTGGGGGTGGCCCTTGCTCATCGCCCGAACTCTTGTCTCTCTAGTTCATCCTGTCCCAATCCTGAAGGGCCCTGGCCTGCCTCGGCCTGCTCTTCCCCCACGTTCCTCTGAAGCCGCAGACCCTTCTCCCTCCGCCTCCATAGGCTCCCCTTCTTTTACAGCGATGGTATTTTAAGTGGCATGGAGGGCTTACCCTGCCTGGAAAAAAATAGCTCTCCCTCTCAGGGTTCAGAAGGCAAGGACTGCATTTGTGTGTTTGTGTGTGTGTGTGTGTGTGTGTGTGTGTGTTGGTTTATTTATTTATTTATTTATTTATTTTTGGGGCTTATATGCCAGCCCTATCTCCCGAAGGACTCAGGGCGGCTAACCACAATAAAAAACCAGCAGTACAAAAATTAAAAAAAAAAGAATGAAATAACAGCCCCCCAATAAATTAACTACACAGTTAAAATTTTAAAAAAATTAAAACATGTTTAAAAACCCATCGTCAATCCAGGTCAGCCTGATTGGAAGAGAAAAGTTTTGAGGTCGCGGCGGAAGGACCGGAGGAGGTCCGGGGCCGCCCTGAGTCTTCGGAGAAGGGCGGGATATAAATGGAATTAAAATAAAAATAAATAAATCCGAAGCTCAAGGGGGGAGTTTGTTTGCTTTGTTTCCTTCCCCGCAGAGGAAGCGCAATTTTTTTTTAAAAAAAACCCGCAATCCAGGCAGACATCAGGAGGGGAGGGAGATTTATAACTTGCACGCCACGGTTCTTGCTCTGGGGATTCCTTCTGGTTTCAGAGTCCTTGCGAGAAGGTTAGGGGTAGTTGCCTGGTGAAACAACTGTCCTTTCCCCCCCCCTGTTCTGTTGTTGAACTTTTGATACACAAGTTAATAGGACCTCGGGGCTCGCTTGGGGCCCCAGGGGAGCCCTAGGTGGAAAGGTAGTCCTCGACTTACAATTGGACCCAAAGTTCTTGTCGCTAAGCGGGACAGTCGTTTAAGGGAGCTTGGCCCCCTTTTGCGACCTTTCTCGCTACACTTGTTAAGGGAATCTGGCTTCCCCGTTGACTTTGCTTGTCGGAAGGTCACAAAGAGGGGACGACGCGATCCCGGGACACCGCGACCGTCTTCGAACGGACCGTTGTAAATCGAGGACTACCTATAGAAGGTGGGGGGGGGGAAAATGGATTTCTTTCATTGTAACCAAAATGGGTGCACACAACGCTCTGTGTTATCTGGAAGGTGCAAGGATCCCGATTGGAAGGCAACGGGGAATATTTGGGAGGGCGTGCGTCTGCATGTAACCCCCCCCCCCGCAACTCGCCAGCAATAGCTCGGAAGCCGTTGTGCGAAGGCAGTCAGGTGACTCAGATGCCCTACAGGGCGCCTTGCACGCTGCAAACCGCGTCTTCCTCTTTAAATCCGGATCTGGGGCCAGCCGATTGTGTGTTGTGTGACTGCATCACCCGCAAGTCCCCCTTTTGTGTATATGTGGCATCTGCGTGCTTTGCGTCAGATCTGCAGGCGTGTTTTTATTTTTTTATTTTTTGTTTCTTTGTGGCGTAAATATTTGTCTTTATTCTTTAAACCTCTGGGGATCAAAAGGAAAGCTGAGATCCCTGGCCTTTTATTCATTATTTCGTCCTGCCCGTTCTTCGGAACTGCCTTCCTCGCCCAGTTTTCCCTCCCACTACAATCTTGCGAGGTAGGCCGGGCAGGAAATAGTGGCTGTCAAGAGTTTTCCAAGGCTCGGGAGATTGGAACCCAGGTTTTTTCCAGCCTGAAGCATTTTAAACGTATTTTATTTCAACGGTTAATATGGTTGCCCTGATCACAGCGGGATATTATTAGCCCGAGTTGTGGTGTTTTATAGAATCAATAATCTTAATGATTGATATAGAATCAATATTTTAATCACAATAGCATTTGAAAGGTAGGGCTAGAGGTGCCAGTACTGTTATAATAATGTTAACCTTATTTATAGATTTTCATCCCGCCTTTATTACTGTATATGTAGCTCGAGGCAGTGAACACATCTTAACACCCCTTTCTCCTCCCTTTTTTCCTCAACAACGACCCTGTGAGGTGGGTTGGACCGAGAGAGAAAGACTGGCCCAAAGTCGCCCAGCTGGCTTTCATGCCTAAGGCGGGACTAGAAGTCACCGTCTCCTGGTGATTGGCCCAAAGTTGCCCACTTAGCTTTCATGGCTAAGGCGGGACTAGAACTCACCATCTCCTGGTGATTGGCCCAAAGTTACCTAACCGTGGCTTTCATGCCTAAGGCGGGACTAGAAGTCACCGTCTCCTGGTGATTGGCCCAAAGTCAACCACTTAGCTTTCATGGCTAAGGCGGGACTAGAACTCACTGTCTACTGGTGATTGGCCCAAAGTCAACCACTTGACTTTCAGGCCTACGGCGGGACTAGAAGTCACCGTCTCCTGGTGATTGGCCCAAAGTTGCCCACTTAGCTTTCATGGCTAAGGCGGGACTAGAACTCACTGTCTCCTGGTGATTGGCCCAAAGTCAACCACTTGTCTTTCAGGCCTAAGGCGGGACTAGAAGTCACTGTCTCCTGGTGATTGGCCCAAAGTTTCCCACTTAGCTTTCATGGCTAATGTTCTGTACCAGCCTGCTACCGGCCCTGCAGAAAAAGCAGGGACAACCCCTTTACAAACGGCAAGAGGCTGGAATTACGCCTGCCAAATTTATAGCTACAAAAACAAACAAGACACGAACCAAGAAACAGGAGCTTTAAGAAACAGGAACTATCCAAGCGGTTGCCTTCAGCAAACCAGCCCTCCTACACATTCCCCTTTTATACAGTTCAGGGCGTGGCTTCTCTCTGCCTCCTTCCGAGGAGCCCCATTGCCTTCCTCTGTTTACTCCTGATTGACTGCCTCCTGCGTCGGGCGTCCTTGAACAGGGCCAGCTGCGGGTCATCTTCATCCACGCTGTCAGGCTCACACAGCTGGGTCTCCATGGTGACCAAGTGGGAGGGGCCTGGCTGAGGGCTCTCATCAGCATGGTCTTCAACACCCCCCTCCTCCTCCTCTGAGTCATCCGACCCAACTGCCGAACGCACAGGCTGACCCTGAATCACAACAGCTAAGGCAGGACTAGAAGTCACTGTCTCCCAGTGATTGGCCCAAAGTCACCCAATTGGCTTTTATGCCTAAGGCTGGACTAGAACTCACCGTCTCCTGGTGATTCGGTCAAAGTCATCCAGATGGCTTTCATGCCTAAGGCAAGACTAGAACTCACCGTCTTCTGGTGATTCGGTCAAAGTCATCCAGATGGCTTTCATGCCTAAGGCAAGACTAGAACTCACCGTCTTCTGGTGATTCGGTCAAAGTCATCCAGATGGCTTTCATGCCTAAGGCAAGACTAGAACTCACCGTCTCCTGGTGATTGGCCCAAAGTCAACCACTTGGCTTTCATGCCTTAAGTAGGGACTAGCATTTACCAAATTATGATTATTTTTTATTAAATTTATATGCTGCCTATTTCATTCTATAAAGCAACAAAGATTAGTACTAACAGGCACGGTAATGGGAATAGCAGCATTTATAAGCTATTAGTAATAGCACCAGCTGTAGTGTAATCAGTCATGCCATTTCTATTTTATTTATTTCCTTAATTATTTAATCCATTTGCATAGGCACCCACCTCAGCAAGTGACTCTCAGCTGTGAACAATATTTATTTATTTATTTATTATTTGGATTTATATACCGCCCCTCTCCCGAAGGACTCGGGGCGGTGTACAGGGCAATTAAAACACTATATACAACACATAATATACAGAAATTAAAATAAATTAAACCAAGTAGCCCTAAACAATAAAACACGTTCTAAAATGTAAAATGTAAATAATCCGGGCCCATGCCATTTAGGGCTTTATAGGTCATCACCAGCACCTTGAATCTCACCCGGAGGGCAACTGGAAGCCAATGCAGCTCGCGGAGCAGAGGTGTTACATGGGAGTATCGGGAGTCCCCCATCACAACTCGCGCGGCCGCATTCTGCACCAGCGGGAGCCTCCGAGTGGTATTCAAGGGCAGCCCCATGTAGAGAGCGTTGCAGTAGTCTATCCGAGAGGTCACGAGCGCACGAGTGACTGTGGTGTCCAAATACCATTTAATGAAAGACAATTCCAACCACAGACGCAACAATTAAACCCCACACAGCTGCCAAGGAATGCATCCCAATCCACAGTTGCTAACCCAGCCCAAGCCCAAGTACATTTTAAAGGCAGTAGTAGTAGTAGTAGCGGCAACAGTAGCAACTGTAGTAGCACCACCAAGAGTAATCTCGAGATCCAGTTCCATCAATCCGCCCAAGAAACAACAGGCAGAGCCTAAAAGGAACATTTTTCAACCCCTGCAACTTTAAGATGGGTGGACTTCAACTCCCAGAATCCTTCACTCCGTTTACAGCTGCTGAGGTTGAGAAACACTGGCCTATAGGCAGTGCATTCAGAGATGGGGGCCATCACAGACAAGGCCCTGCAGGGAATATTCCTCTCCTCTCAGGAATTAGAAAGATCTTCCAATTAGCTTTGTTTAAATTGAGGTGGGGGGGCTGCCTGGGACCCCCTCTACCAGAGCAATGAGTGACAGAAGGGTTAGAGACAGCATGTCCCCATCTCACTCCGCCCGTGTCTGATTTTCCAAGCAAGGCCCTTCTTTGGAACAATGGCAAAAGGCTGGGGATTCTGGGAATTGAGGTCCACAAGTATTAAAGTGGCCAAGTTTGGAGACTGGGGGAATTCTGGGAGTTGAAGTCCACGAGTCTTAAAGTGGCAAAGTTTGGAGACTGAGGGAATTCTGGGAGTTGTCCACAATTCTTAAAGTGGCAAAGTTTGGAGACAGGGAATTCTGGGATTTGAAGTCCACGAGTCTTAAAGTGGCCAGTTGAAGACTAGGGGATTCTGGGAGTTGAAGTCCACGAGTCTTAAAAGTGGCCAAGTTTGCACACTGGGGGAATTCTGGGAGTTGAAGTCCACAAGTCTTAAAGTGGCCAAGTTTGCAGACTGGAGGAATTCTGGGAGTTGAAGTCCACAAGACTTAAAGTGGCCGTTTGAAGACTAAGGGATTGTGGGATTTGAATTCCACGAATCTTAAAGTGGCCACGTTTGGAGACTGGGGGAATTCTGGGAGTTGAAGTCCACAAGTCTTAAAAGTGGCCACGTTTGGATCCCCTGTTCTAGAACAAAGTGCACCAGAAGTGGATTTCTGTGCCCCTAGATAAAGGGGGCTACGGCAGTTCCCCTGAATCACGCTGCCAAAATGGAGAAAAGATGGAGGAGCGGATGTGCAGCTTGGCACCATTTCATTTCCATGCATGCCTCTCCAGGCATTTCCGGAGGAGGCGTTATTTTTCTAGCTTGTAAATCGGTCCCGGCTTCAAAATCTCCGCTCCTTCCTTGCAAGGGGGCTGCAGATCGGAGGGGCTGAGAAACAAGGCTTGCAAACTGAGAGAGGGCGGAGAGCAAGCTTCGCAAAGGGTCCCCCCCCCAAAAAAAGCCAAGATGGCCGTTGCAGTGGTGTGGTATGTGTGCGAAAAAGACCCAGGGTTTTTGGCACGGGTGCGGTGGGTTGCCATCCCCGATCCAGTGGAAGCTCCCTTCAAACGAGAATCTTTCCGTTTTTCCACTTCTGTCCCAGGTGGCGCTTCGGTAGCATTCGCACCTACAACCCGGAGCAGATCATGCTGAGTGCTGCCGTCCGGCAGTCCAGCCGGGATGTCAACATCATGAAGGAAAAACTCATATTTTCAGGTAAGAGGTGAGGACACTTAAACGCAAGCTGACTTGCAATCGGATTGTGGTATTGACAATTTCCCTGCCTGCGGGTTTACCTATCAGATTTAGCGATTGGCTTGCGTGACAGGTGTGCTTTTTATTAAAATTACAGGTGGTCCTCACTTAACAGCCATCCGCTTAGCGACTGTTCAGTTACGACAGTCCTGGAAAAAAGCTAGTCTTACATCCGGTCCTCGCGCTTAACGACTGCCACAATGTCCCTGAAGAAACAGGCTTGTGATTCAGACACAATTTGGCAGCCGTCAATTCTATATGAGAGTCACAGCTTCTGGTGATGTGTGTGTGTGTGTGTGTGTGTGTGTCACACAATCTCCACTTCTGACTTTCCCAGCCGGCTTCTGAACAAGTGAAATCACTGGGGAAGCCAGTAGGGAAGATTGCGAGTCTTGTCTCCCTTAACAACGGCATCACTTAACAACAGTTTTTCTAGACTTACGATTGTGGTCGTAAGTCGAGGACTACCTGTAATTTGTTTTTATAAACGAAGGGAGGAAGGGGATGGATGGCTGGCAGAAAAAGCAAGGGTTTGTTTCAGCTTTGGCATGCTAAGTTTGGGGATATTCAAAAGGAGTGTTAAGGGGAAAAAAAACCCCACAAGCTTTCTAACAGTAGGTTGAATTTAATTGCTTGTTAAAAATGCACAGTATATAATTTCATAAAGAAATGAGCCAAAGAGAAGGTGAGCTTATCTGTGTTGAGAAGAGAAGAGAATAGGAAATAGAGAATGGAATACAATAGAAAATATGGAATAGAATAGAATAGAAAATATGGAATAGAATAGAATGGAATGGAATAGAATAGAGTAGAGTAGAGTAGAGAATAAAGAGATAAAAAGAATGGGATGGGATGGGATGGGATGGGATGGGATGGGATAGAATAGAATAGAATAGAATAGAATAGAATAGAATAGAATAGAATAGAATAGAATAGAATAGAATAGAATAGAATAGAATAGAATAGAATAGAATATGTGGAATGGAATAGAATAGAATACAAAAAAAAGAAAAAAAGGAAGAAAATAAGAATAGAATATAGGAATAGAATAGAATTAAAGGATGGAATAAAAATAGAATAGAATAGAAATAAGGAATAGAATAGAATAGAAATACAGAATAGAATAGAAAAGAATAGAATAAGAATAAGAATAGAATATAGGAATAGAACAGAGTAGAATAGAGAATACAATAGAATATAATTACAGGATAGAATAAAAGAATAGAAAATAGAACAGAACAGAACAGAATAGAATAGAATAGAATAGAAGCTGGAAGGGACCTTGGAGGTCTTCTAGTCCAGCCCCCTGCTCAAGCAGGAGAGCCTATACCATTTCAGATAAGTGGCTCTCTAGTCTCTTCTTAAAGTAGCCTGTTTGGATGCTTTGATTCGGATTCCTGTATTGGGCAGGGGGTTGGACTAGATGGCCTCTGGGGACCCTTCTTAATACAGATTTCTGAGGGAGAAAAATCCAATTCAGCCTCCCAGTCCCCAGCAGAGTTGGGCTCTAACTGTCTTCCGTTTCTAGTTAGCCGTAGATCACAGCTGTGGATTGGAAGAGAGGGTCTAAGAGGTTATCTAGTCCAGCCCACTGTTCAGGGTGGAACCCACTAGAGAACATGCTATCAGATGACCCTCCCGCCTCAGCTGGAAAACCGCCACCCCGGTCTAGAACTCACCAGCTCAGGTGGCAGCTTCTTCCACCGGCGGAAAGCTTGTAAAAGAAAGCTTTTAAAAGAAAGATTTCCTCAGTCGATAAAAACAAAGCAAAAAAAGCAAAATCCTCTCGACGTAGTTCAGAACGACAGCCCTGTCAGTTCTTTGCAGGGCGCTGTGTTCCAATCCTGGGTGTTGTGTTTTCTCAAAAAACAAAAAAAAGGAAAAAGGAAAAGAAACTTTCCCTCCAGGAGGTGAGAAACAGCCAAATTGTGGGGGTCCTTGGTGGTTTTAAAAGCTTGACGGTTTTTCTGGCAAACGTTTCATTACCCAAACTAGTTCTGCTAGTAGCTACTAGCCCTGATGATACAGTATGTTCTAGTTAAAGCAGGGCTAGGCAACCTTGGCTCTTTTATGACTCGTGGACTTCAACTCCCAGAATTCCTGAGCCAGCCATGCTGAGGAGAAGGGAGAAGTTTCCAAGCTGAACCATGCTGGCTGAGGAATTCTGGGAGTTGAAGTCTGCAAGTCATGAAGAGGCCATAGTTCCCCCATGCTGGCTTAGGAATTCTGGGAGTTGAAGTCCACAAATCATGATGAGGCCAAAGTTTCCCCCATGCTGGCTGAGGAATTCTGGGAGTTGAAGTCCGCGAGTCACGAAAGGGCCATAGTTCCCCCATGCTGGCTCAGGAATTCTGGGAGTTGAAGTCCACGAGTCATGAAGGGGCCCTAGTTCCCCCATGCTGGCTCAGGAATTCTGGGAGTTGAAGTCCACGAATCATGAAGGGGCCATAGTTCCCTCATGCTGGCTGAGGAATTCTGGGAGTTGAAGTCTGCAAGTCATGAAGAGGTCATAGTTCCCCCATGCTGGCTCAGGAATTCTGGGAGTTGAAGTCCACAAATCATGAGGAGGCCAAAGTTCCCCCCATGCTGGCTGAGGAATTCTGGGAGTTGAAGTCTGCGAGTCATGAAGGGGCCATAGTTCCCCCATGCTGGCTCAGGAATTCTGGGAGTTGAAGTCCACGAGTCACGAAGGGGCCATAGTTTTCCCCATGCTGGCTGAGGAATTCTGGGAGTTGAAGTCCACGAGTCATGAAGGGGCCATAGTTCCCCCATGCTGGCTGAGGAATTCTGGGAGTTGAAGTCCACGAGTCATAAAAGAGCCAAGGTTGCCTAGCCCTGAGTTAGGGTAACGAAATGTCCGCAAGAAAAGAAGCAAGCTCAGAGCCCACCCGGGACACACACACACACACACACACCCCGTCCTTTCAACCCCGGAGCTACAGAGCTTCTCCTTGATCAGCCAAATTGTTTTGAACGATGTCTTGCAGGTTCTAGCCTCTAGAGGGCGCCAGGCTCCCAGACCTGGGGGTTTCCTTCAGCCTGGAGCGTAAGTGTGGCTTTCAAAGGCTGGCATTAACCCCACGGTGGCAGCGGGCAGCAAGAAGGTGCCAGGGGCTTTCTGGCTTGCTTTATCCCCTGGGGGAAGTTGGCACTAACCTTACGGCGGCGTTCCTCCTCCTCCTCCTCCTCCTCCTCCTCCTCCTCCTCCTCCTCCTCCGGGCTCCTTCCCCTGGTTGGTTCCGGGGCTGCCCCTTTGATCTCAAGACTGGAGCCCAGCCAGCCTTCCCCTTCGCTCTTCTTCATCCCAGCCTCCCTTTTTTAGGAAAGGCAGGAGCAAAAATGGCCGGGCGGATCTTCGAGGGATTCCTGCAGCCACGTTTGCATGCATGTCGGAAGGGAAGCCTTGTGCCTGGAGAGAAAGCCCTTTCGTTCCTGATCAAGGGGCCGGGATGACCCGGGAGGGGGGGAGGGGAGGGGTGGATGGGCACTCAAACTAGCCTTTGGGCTTTTAACCGGCTTCTGCCAGGTTGTCCTTGAGAGGGGCTGCCCTCTTGGGACTTTGAAATGGCAGCCTGCCCCTCCTCCTCCTCCTCCTCCTCCTGACTCTTCCTCCTTCTCCCCTTCCTCTCCTCTCCTCCCTTCCCTTCCATCTCCTCCCCTTCCTCTGCTTCCTTTCCCCCTTCCCCCTCCTCTCCTCTCCCCTCTCCTCTCCTTCCTTCCTTCCTTCCCTCCCTGCCTCCCTCCCTCCCCCTTCCTTTTTTTATTTCTCTCTTTTCCTTCCTTCCTTTCTTCATGCCTTCCTCTTTTCCTTCCTTCCTTCCTTCCTTTTTCTTCCCTCTCTCCTTCCTTCCTTTCTCTTTCTTTTCCTTACTTCCTTTTCCTTCCCTCCCTCCCTGCTTCCTTCCTCTTTCTTTTCCTTCTTCATTCCCTCCCTCCCTTCCTGCTTCTTTCCTTTCTCTTTCTTTTCCTTTTCCTTCCTTCCTTTCTCTTTCTTTTCCTTCCTCATTCCCTCCCTCCCTCCCTCCCTGCTTCCTTTCTTTCTTTCTTTTCCTTTTCCTTCCCCTTCCCTCCTTCCTTTTTTCCTTCCTTTCTTTTCCTTCCTTCCACCCCTTCCTTCCTTCCTTCCTTCCTCCCTTCCTTCCTCCCTCCCTCCCTTCCTTCCCTCCTTCCCTCCCTCTAAATTGAAGACTTGCCTGTACTTAAAATCCGTCTGAAGTTTTCGCTCCTTGCTCTGTCTGGTGTTGGCGCAGAACAGCCAGCACTGACCGGCGTTATCCAGTAGCAGACTTGATTCCTCCGGCTTGATTTTCGGTCTCATTATTCTTTCCCGCTTCTTGATTTTACTTCCCGCAACCCTTTTGTCACCTTTTCAGAAATCAACAGCGGCATGGAGACGACGGACGGATTCTCCTTGTGTTCGGAAAACGGCTACGCCAACGAGGTTGTCACCCCCATTGACCACCGGGAAGCGAAGCTGCGTATTAACTGACGGAGGGAGGGGAGGGGAGGGGGGGCGGTGGGCAAGATCTGGGGTGTGTGTGTGTGTGTGTGTGTCTCCATGACTCTCCCCGGGGCTTCCTTACTAGCACAACAAGGAAGAGTCGGCCGAGTCGGTGCTCCTTTGTCGAAACTCCTGATGCAACAAACTTTGTGAGGGCGGCCTGGAGCCTCTCTGGAAACTGAAGCTGAGCTGGGTTTCTTTATTATTATTAATTATAATTATTTTGTAAAGTTTTCTCCCTTTTTGGGGGGGGGAACCCTTTTCCTGCCTGCCGGCCCATAGGCCAGAGGCAGGTGGGACATCCCCCCCACCACCACCTGGCTGGACCATGAACTGAGATGCTGGCCAGGTCAGCAGGGAAGGACCTCCCCGTGACCCCCCACCTCCACCCCACCCCACCCCACCCCACCGACGTCTCGATTCCTTTCTTTGGGACAGCGATTGTTAGCTGACTTTATTTAAAGATGTATGTTGTGAAACCCTTGTGCGGTGTCTTCATTTTTGAATACTTCGGGGAGGGCGGCAACTGCGTCAGCAGCAAACAAATACAAATATAATAAAATAAATAAAAAAAATAAAAAAAATAAACTGCAGGAGAAGACACCCCGGTGGGAGGCTGCAAACGATTGGGACAGTTTCAGCTTTCGCAGCCATTCGTTTAGTGGACCGTTCAAAGTTAAAAGCGGCGCTGGAAAAAAAAAAAGGGACTTAACGGCCAGTTTTCACACTGGCAACGGTCGCAGCGTCCCTGGGGTCAGGTGATCAAAATCCAGAGGCTTGGCAACTGGCTGGTACTTACGACAGTCCCGGGGTCACGCGATTCCCCTTTTGTGCCCCCTCTGTCCCAATTGGAAGCATCGCCGCAGTGAGGAACAAATTCTAAACCGAGGCATGCCAGCCAAAGAGGCCTGCTGAATAATGTTGAAAATTAAAGGGGAAAAGTTTTTGCTGTTTCCTAGGCAACCGCCTACTAGGGTCTGGATAAGATAAACATTTCAGGATATTTTCCAGAGCAGTAGTCTGTTGCACGGATGCTAAGCCTTAATTTATTTTTGCTAACGTTCCCGGAATCAAACCGTGCCCTTTAATGAAGACATAAATCCTACTTTTAAAAACTGCAGTGGCAGAATTCATGTAATAATAATAATAGGCTTGCATCAATTAAACAAACCATGTTAGGGCTTGGATGCAGCCCCAGACTCTGTTCGGACAACAGAGTCATAAAAGAGCCAAAGCTGCCTACCCCTGGCTTAGCCATACAGTTGTTAAGTGCGTTGCATCCAATTTTACAACTTTTTTTTTTTGGCCCATGGTTGTTAAGCAAATCTGGGTCCCTCCTCAGACTTTGCTCATTGGAAGCCAACTGGGAAGATTGCAAATGGCGACTCCATAACCCTGGGATGCTGCAGCCGTCATAAATACTGGCATAGGGGTGGTCTGAATGTTGATCACGAGACCAAAAGGCCACTGGGAGGATGGCAAGTGTGAGGATTGTCACTTTTTCCGGGCTCCAAATGATCACTAAGCAAATGGACGTAAGTCTAGTAGTTGGTTGATCGGGTTGCTGGTGCTTTTAATAATGGATCCAGCTTCCTTGATTCCTCCTGTCTTTTATACTACGCAAGGAGAAAGCACCAGCAGGATCTTTTGTTTCTTAGCCTCTGCACAAAGAGACTCTGTGCCAGCAGGCGGGTTCATATCACTTTTGCAGCAAAAGTGGTTTCATGTCTCTCTCTGTGTCTCTGTCTCTGTCTCTCTCTCTCTCTCTCTCACACACACACACACAACCCCCCAGACTGTGGGGTTGTTAATTTAACTGGGTTTTAGATTTACTCTTGGGGCTTGAATTTAATTTAATTGTTTTATTTGTTTTTAACCTTTTGTATTCATGGTTTTAACTGCCCTGTAAACCGCCCTGAGTCCTACGGGAATAGGGCGGTATACAAATCCAATAAAATAAATAAATAAATAAATTAGTCCCGCTGTGCATAAAGACAGAAAAATCATTAAGGGTGAAAAATAAGACAGCCTGCTATTAAAAAGCCTGGTGAGAGAAGAAGGACCAGGGGCCATGTGATGGAAGTGTTCCAGTATCTCAGGGGTTGCCCCAAAGAAGAGGGAGTCAAGCTATTCTCCAAAGCGCCTGAAGGCAGGACAAGAAGCCACAGATGGAAACTCATCAAGGAGAGAAGCAACCTGGAACTAAGGAGGGATTTCCTGACTGTTAGAACAATTAACCCGTGGAACGACTTGCCTCCAGAAGCTGTGGGTGCTCCAACGCTGGAGGGTTTTAAAAAGAGATTGGACAACTATTTGTCTGAAATGGTATAGGTTCTCCTGCTCGAGTAGGGGGTTGGACTAGAAGACCTCCAAGGTCCCTTCCAACTCTTGTGATTGGTTGATTGATAGTATGCAAATCCATGTATTGGAGTTTATGTTTGTGGCTAAAACATTTGAAGAACGGTTGCAGGAATTGGGTATGTCTAGTCTAACGAATGATGACCTCGCCAGGACTCATTGCCTTGGAAGAGTGAGGAAGATTCTCAGGGACGACTCACACCCTGGACGGTATCTCTTTACTCTCCTACCATCCAGTAGGAGATATAGGAATATAGCCAGCCGTACCAACAGGCTGAAAAACAGCTTTTATCCGTGGGCTGTTAGGCTTTTAAATGGGACATACCGTAATCTCTGTGAACTTATGCAGAATTGACTTGGGAGGCCGGTGTGTGCTGTAGTTGGTCCACATAGTGTGGTAGGATGGAGGGTTTGTTGTCACTGTGTGTTGGAGGGAGAGAGCACGGGGGGGAGGCTCAGCTATTCTCAATGTACACATGTTGTACTTTGACAATAAAGGTTTATTATTATTATGAAAAGAAGGACTAGGGGAGACATGATAGCAGCCTTCCAGTATCTCAGGGGCTGCCCCAAAGAAGAGGGAGTCAAGCTATTCTCCAAAGCGCCTGAAGGCAGGAGAAGAAGCCACGGATGGAAACCCATCAAGGAGAGAAGCAACCTGGAACTAAGGAGGAATTTCCTGACAGTGAGAACAATTAACCAGTGGAACCACCTGCCTCCAGAAGCCGTGAGGCTTTTAAGAAGAGACTGGACAGCCATTTATCCAGAACATATATAGGGTCTCCTGTTTTAAGCTGGGGGTTGGACTAGAAGACCTCCAAGGTCGCTTTGGACTCTGCTATTCTGTTAATTAGCTAAATCTTTGGTCACTAAATGGCCCCCTAATCTTCTTTATTGCTCTTCTCTGCACTCTTTCTAGAGTCTCAACATCTTTTTTACATCGTGGGGACCAAAAATGGATGCAGGATTCCAAGGGTGGCCTTACTAAGGCCTTCCAAAGTGGTGTCAACACATGATCTTGATTCTCTCCCTCTGTTAATGCAGCCTAGCACCGTGTTGGCTTTTTTGGCAGCTGCAACACACGTTTGGCTCCTCTTTAAGGGATCGTCCACTAGGACTCCCAAGCAAATAGTTTTGGGAGGGATAGTAAGGGCTATAGGCCACATGATCAGGAAGATTTTAATGTGTTTGAGCAACATGGTGGAACTAAGGTAACAAACGACATACGACCGACAATCTTTGCTTGCATGGCGAGTTTCTAGTTGTTTTGGAACTGTTGGTGAGACCGTTAAAAGTCGTTGGCGCTGTTTGAATTTGTTCTACCAGCAGCAAGATCTGACTGCTGACCCAGTGATGGATTCTACTGCAAATCAGGGCTGTTTCCAGAGGAGGCAGAGAGGACCTGGAGCTTATGGGGTGAAGGAACTGGATGAGGCTGTCGGCAGGCCCAGAGGAAGAGAGAGAGGCTTTCGGAAGAGATGGTGGCGGCGGCATCAGCGTGCTCCAGGGGCGAAAAGAAGCAAGGCCTCTTTAAGGAAAGGGTGGAAGAGTCAGGATCAGAAAAAGGAAAGAAGGCGAGGTTGTCGGAATACAAGCGAATTTGAGGGCTAATCCACATGGAGCCCCATTTCCATCTGTCCTGTTTGCCATCGTTCACTCCCTAGAGACTAAAATGGACAATGTGAAATTTGAGCGGGCCCCGAACAAGGAGTATATATCGGAGGTGGTGACCCTTTGAGAGCTGTATGCAACGAAATTTCATTTCGATGTATGCCGATTGGTGTACATTCAAAGTGACAATAAAGTTATCATCATCATCCTTCTTACAGTTGCTACTATTGATCAGGGTACCTCCTATACCTGCATGCGCACTCTTTATTGGAATGACAGAAATGCATCGCAATTCCCGCAGGCAGAAAAGGAGCACCGTTTTTTTTTTCTTCCATCACTAGCTTTCTACATTCTTCTCCAGGATTCTTGCTTCAAAAAAAAAAAAAGGCGTCAAATGTCTCATCTTCCTGGGCGTGATAACGAGGGGACAAGATGCCCCATGCCTCTCCGAGAAAGTCATCCAACGTCAGCATCTCTTCGAGCACCAAGTCTCCATCAGGCAGAGCATCACTTTGGAAAAGGCCAGGCCGACGAGGAGACCCGCCAGCAGCCAGGCCCCCCTGGATAAGAGGGAAAAGAGGGTGTCTCTCACGGCTTGGGGGTCCAGCTTCAGCTTGGCCTGCACCATCTCAAAGAGCAGGGAGGGACCCTCCGAGCAGGGGTCCGTCTCCGAGAGGTCCAAGGGGAACGGCTCCAGCTGCTCCTGCAGGCAGAGGATCTCGTTCTCCTGGACGTCGCAGATCTGCCGGAGTTTATCCATCGCTTGCTTCAGCTCGGCCGACTGCGCCTTTTGGTCCTGGCAACGCCGCTCGGCCGCTTCAATCATCCCTTCCAACTGTTTAAAGTAGCCCACAATTTGTTCCACCACCTGCTTCATCCGCGTCATATTCTGGTCCTGGCTAGCTCTGTAATCTTGAAACCTGACCAGTTGGTTGGAGACCGTCTGGATTTCGGAGCGGAGGACCTTGTTAGTCTGGGCCAAGGTCTGGTTTTGGGCCTCCAGGTCTGCCCGGGTGTCTTCCCGCTCTCGGAGCAGCTCCCGAAGTTCTTCCTCTTCCTTTTCCAAAACCTTCACCATGGTCGTCAAGCAGTCGACCCTGTCTTGCAAAGTCTTGTTCTCCTGTTTGATGCTCTCTATTTCCTTCAGGATCTTCTGGTTTTCGGCCTCGCGAGCTGCCACTTTCTCTTTTAGGCTGCCGATCTCCTTCTTCAAGCTTTCCTGGGCGGACGTCGGAAGAGTCTCTGCAGCTTTCTCCATTGGGGGGCCCGCGTTTGGGTGGGAGGACTCGAACCCGGCGCCGTTTCCTGTGAGTTCAAGCAAAGGGAGAGGAAGCCAGCGTCAAAACCATCATGTTCTCGGCGTGCCCCATCTGTTTTTGGATATTTTCATGTGGACCGTCGCGGCAGATGACAGCAGGCTAGCCCAATTTAACTTAGCTCCTGATTAGGTGGATATGGGGATGGGAGACCACTAGGAAAAAAAAAAACAACTCCTCCCAATAATATTTAGCTGATGGGATTGACTTTAGTGCTTGCTGGACAATCTCCAAATCAAATCAGCCAGCCAGCATAAAAAAAATGGAAAGGGATGCACATTTTAATATCTATTAAGAAATCCTGCAGTTCTGCAAAAGCACAGGTGGTTGCTGAATTACAACGGTCAAAAAAACTCAAGCTGGTGGCTTGGTGCCTGCATTGCAATCTCATTTTTCAATACGTATTTATAGGGCTTTTTTTTTAACCCTAAAAAAACCATCCCAGCTGAATTAAAATCATTCCAGATATCTAACAGGTTTCCATGCTGGATCCTCTGGAAATGCACAGTATGTTCTTTAGCCCAAGTAGCTAAACCATTGTGGCTACATGACAACTTGAAGCTGACTCCTCCCTATCACCCCTGGACAATGAAACTAAGATATAATCAGTGCTTTTTTTTTAATCATAGAATGCACCAGAATGGAGTTCCGGCACCATTTTTTCGATGGATTTTTCAAGTTTTAAAAGTAACTTTTGAAAATTCGATGTTTGGTCCACGTGGACTTGAATCGCTGTCGAGCGAAGCAGGTCGGCGGCAAAATCATTAAAATGGTGCATGCGGGCTGCTTGTGTGTCGGGTCCGCGCTGGTTGTGATGGAGCTTGCTCGGCTTGTGGCACTGCTTGGCTTGTGATTGGTTGTGTGGTCGCGCGCTGAGTGCTTAACTGTGGGCGACGACCGTTACGTTTCGTTACAGAACTGACGTGTGGGTGTGTGTACAGTGATTGACTACGTACGAAAGGTAAATCATTTCTTTATTTTAAAAAAACAGTTGGTGAATTGAAAATCTTTTCTAAATTTTTAGAGTAAAAGTGTGACCCCCAAATTTAAAAATGAAAACAACTAATTACTTCTCAACCACCTGTCCTGCTAAGAACTGAATATATAATTTTTTAAATAAAAGATTAACAAGATGTGAGCTCCGGCACCTTTTTTCTTACCAAAAAAGCACTGGATATAATAATAACAATAATAATAACAACAACAGAGTTGGAAGGGACCTTGGAGGTCATCTAGTCCAACCCCCTGCCCAAGCAGGAGACCCTATGCCATTCCAGACAAATGGCTGTCCAATCCTTAACAGCCTCCAGTGTTGGAACACCAACAACTTCTGAAGGCAAGCCGTTACACTGATTAATTGTTCTAACTGTTCAGAGGAAGTTATCCCAACTGTCAGGAAATTTACATCATTACATCTTAATAAGGAAATAATTAAATTGATTTACTCATCAAAATACAAAACCACCAAAATATTAAAAACAAAAATGAAACAGAAAAAGAAAATAAAGCACGCAACCAAGAAGACATGAAAAAGAAAAAATGGGTTGGGGGAAAAAAAAAAAGATTAACAAAACTGGTCAAGGAGAGAAGCAACCTGGAATTAAGGAGAAACTTCCTGACAGTGAGGACAATTAAGCAGTGGAACTTCTTGCCTCCAGAAGTTGTGGGTGCTTCGTCACTGGAGGTTTTTAAGAAGAGATTGGACAATCACCTGTCTGAGATGGTATAGGTTCTCCTGCTTGAGCAGGGGGCTGGACTAGAAGACCTCTAAGGTCCCTTCCAGATTCTATTCTATTCTATTCTATTCTATTCTATTCTATTCTATTCTATTCTATTCTATTCTATTCTATTCTATTCTATTCTAGTGGTATGTCAGAATGACCTTCCTCCTCCTCCTCCTCCTCCTCCTCCTTTATTGTGGGGATCAGAGAAACCATCACTTTGCCTACTCACCAGAGGATCCTCAATTCCCACGAGAGAAATGGCCTCTCTCAGACAGCCCGGCACCAACCACAGCAGATTCCATACCCAAGGGTCAGAAATTGCCTCCTAGTTGACATCACAATGCAGGTGCCAGCACACAAAGGAGACGCACACTCACAGTCCTGGCAGTGGAAAGGAGCATTTCAGCGCAAAGTCCATACCTCTTGGCAGCCACACACTGAAGACTATGCCGGGATGGACTGATTAGTTTATTGAAATTTAAGAAGCACCCTTTGAAGGGGGCTTAAAATTGAAAATATAAGGGGGAGAACCCATAACATTGAGCCCCTCCCCCCCAAAATATACAATAAAGTAAAAACAAGCCACAGAAGCTGAATATCCATCTTTGTTCAAGGCATGGAAGACCAACTCTAGTCAAAGAGGCCACCCGGTTGGGTAGGAATAACAGCTGAGATAAGGCAACTGGTTTCTGGGATGGTTTGGCTACACAGGGGTAGGCAACCTTGGCACTTTTATGACTGGTGGACTTCAACTCCCAGAATTCCTGAGCCAGCTGTGCTGGCTCAGGAATTCTGGGAGTTGAAGTCACAAGTCACGAAGGGGCCATAGTTCACCCATGCTGGATTAGGAATTCTAGGAGTTGAAGTCCACAAGTTGGTTGGAGACCATCTGGACTTCGGAGCGGAGGACCTTGTTAGTCTGGGCCAAGGTCTGGTTTTGGGCCTCCAAGTATGCCCGGGTGTCTTCCTGTTCTTGGAGCAGCTCCCGAAGTTCTTCCTCTTCCTTTTCCAAAACCTTCACCATGGTCGTCAAGCAGTTGACCCTCTCTTGCAAAGTCTTGTTCTCCTGTTTGATGCTCTCTATTTCCTTCACGATCTTCCGCTTTTCGGCCTCGCGGGCTGCCACTTTCTCTTTTAGGCTGCTGATCTCCTTCTTCAAGCTTTCCTGGGCGGACGTCGGAAGAGTCTCTGCAGCTTTCTCCATGGGGGGGCGTTTGGCTGGGAGGACTCGAACCCGGCGCCGTTTCCTGTGAGTTCAAGCAAAGGGAGAGGAAGCCAGCGTCAAAACCATCATGTTCTCGGCGTGCCCCATCTGTTTTGGGATATTTTCATGTGGACCGTCGCGGCAGATGACAGCAGGCTAGCCCCATTTAACTTAGCTCCTGATTAGGTGGATATGGGGATGGGAGACCACTAGGAAAAAAAACCAACTCCTCCCAATAATATTTAGCTGATGGGATTGACTTTAGTGCTTGCTGGACAAGCTCCAAATGAAATCAGCCAGCCAGCGTAAAAAAAAAGGAAAGGGATGCACATTTTAATATCTATTAAGAAATCCTGCAGTTCTGCAAAAGCACAGGTGGTTGCTGAATTACAATGGTCAAAAAAACTCAAGCTGGTGGCTTGGTGCCTGCATTGCAATCTCCTTTTTCAATTCTATTCTATTCTATTCTATTCCATATTTTCTATTCTATTCTATTCTATTCTATTGGTATGTCAGAATGACCTTCCTCCTCCTCCTCCTCCTCCTCCTCGTTTATTGTGGGGATCAGAGAAACCATCACTTTGCCTACTCACCAGAGGATCCTCAATTCCCACGAGAGAAATGGCCTCTCTCAGACAGCCCGGCACCAACCACAGCAGATTCCATACCCAAGGGTCAGAAATTGCCTCCTAGTTGACATCACAATGCAGGTGCCAGCACACAAAGGAGACGCACACTCACAGTCCTGGCAGTGGAAAGGAGCATTTCAGCGCAAAGTCCATACCTCTTGGCAGCCACACACTGAAGACTATGCCGGGATGGACTGATTAGTTTATTGAAATTTAGGAAGCACCCTTTGAAGGGGGCTTAAAATTGAAAATATAAGGGGGAGAACCCATAACATTGAGCCCCTCCCCCCAAAATATACAATAAAGTAAAAACAAGCCACAGAAGCTGAATATCCATCTTTGTTCCAGGCATGGAAGAATGTTAGTAATTAGCTGGGGGATTCTGGGAGTTGAAGTCCACACAGTTTTTAGTGGCCACAGTTGAGAAACGCTGTTCTAGATACATGGACTTTGTTCGTCCATGGGATGGGAGACCACTAGGAAATATTAATTGGAAAGTTGGAACCTATCCTATAAGGTACAATACACAAGTTAAAATCTTACCAAATTTTTTTAAAAAAATACAATTTACAACAATTCATTTAGTGACCCTTTGACGTTAAAAGGGCACAGGAAAAAAGTGGGTTATGACTGTTTTTCACACAACGGTTGCAGCGTCCTCAGGTGATTAAAATTCAGGTGCTTGGAAACTGACTTGTACTTAACGACCATCGCTGTGTCATGTCATCCCCTTTTGCGACCTTCTGACAAGCAAACTCAACGGGGGAAGCCAGATTTGGCTTTTTAATGGTACTTTCTGTCTGTTCTCATGTCCTATAAATATCCCTTTGAAAGCACAGATGCTTAAATGCATAAACCATGTTATAGATACAGTTGCCTCAAAGGTTTTTTTTTTTAACATGGGGTACCATTGAGGGCAAGAGAAGAAGGGGACGACAGAGAATGAGGTGGCTGGATGGAGTCACTGAAGCAGTAGGCCTGAGCCTAAATGGACTCCAGAAGATGGTAGAGGACAGGAAGGCCTGGAGGAACGTTGTCCATAGGGTCGCGATGGGTCGGACACGACTTCGTAGCTAACAACAACAACCATTTTAGAAGAGTTAGGATCATGCAGATGTGGCTACCATTTTGACTTTTTTTTTTGGACTGGTTATTGTTCAATTGTTCTACTGTCCTGTTCTATGGAGAAACAGTCTGTTTCCTGGGAGTTTAACCTAGTTTCATAAACACATCTCTTTGATTTAACCTTGCTTTTCATCTCCTAAAGAGAAGAAATAGGGTAGAGTAGAATAGAATAGAATAGAATAGAATAGAATAGAATAGAATAGAATAGAATAGAATAGAATAGAATAGAAAATATGGAATAGAATAGAATAGAATAGAATAGAATAGAATAGAATAGAATAGAAAATATGGAATAGAGTAGAATAGAATAGAATAGAATAGAATAGAATAGAATAGAATAGAATAGAATAGAATAGAATAGAATAGAATAGAATAGAATAGAAAATATGGAATGGAATAGAATAGAATAGAATAGAATAGAATAGAATAGAATAGAATAGAATAGAATAGAATAGAATAGAATAGAATAGAATAGAATAGAAAATATGGAATAGAATAGAATAGAATAGAATAGAATAGAATAGAATAGAATAGAATAGAATAGAATAGAATAGAATAGAATAGAATAGAATAGAATAGAACCTGCCTCCAGAAGTGGTGAATGCTCCAACACTGGAGGTTTTTAAGAAGAGGCTGGACAGCCATTTGCCTGAAATGGTATAGGGTTTCCTGCCTTAGCAGGGGGTTGGACTAGATGACCTCCAAGGTCCCTTCCAACTACTACTACTTCTTCTTCTTCTTCTTCTTCTTCTTCTTCTTCTTCTTCTTCTTCTTCTTCTTCTTCTTCTTCTTCTTCTTCTTCTTCTTCTCCTTCTCCTTCTTCTTATTAGAATAGAATAGAATAGAATAGAATAGAATAGAATAGAATAGAATAGAATAGAATAGAATAGAATAGAATAGAATAGAATAGAAAATATGGAATGGAATGGAATGGAATAGAATAGAATAGAATAGAATAGAATAGAATAGAATAGAATAGAATAGAATAGAATAGAACAGAATAGAATAGAATAGAATAGAATAGAATAGAATAGAATAGAAATGGATATTAATAGAATAGAATAGAATAGAAAATATGGAATGGAATGGAATAGAATCTGAAAGGGACCTTGGAGGTCTTCTAGTCCAGCCCCATGCTTGAGCAGGAGAACGTATACCATTTCAGACAGGTGACAGTCCAGTCTCTTCTTAAGAAACCTCTGGTGATGGACCGCCCACGATTTCTGGAGGCAACTTCTGTTCCACTGGTTAATTGTCCTCACTATCAGGAAGTTTCTCCTTAATTCCAGGTTGCTTCTCTCCTTGATTAGTTTCCAACCATTGTTTCTCGTCCTTTCCTCTGGTGCCTTGGAAAATAATTTGCCCCCCTCTTCTTTGTGGCAGCCCTTCAGGTACTGGAAAATTTAAGTGTGGTGTTGCATGTGATTTTTTTCTGGAAGTCTCCGAGTGTGCCACTGTGTGTTTGTGTTGCAGAATTGCATTCTCTTCTGGTGATTTATAATAACTTCTTGTTTGGTTTTGTTAAGATAACAGCAGCGTTCTTGGTATGTCTCTTTGTCTACACCCAGAGAGGGCAATGGACATAATTTTTTTAATATGGCTACATTTTCACATTCAGGAATAGAGGTTTTCCCAGTTCACACACCAGCCACAACTCTTAAAAGTTTGAAACTTTATCTTAAATAACACCAGTATAACAAAGATAAGCTCTCTCTCTCTCAGCTATCTAAATAGATGTGCCAGCAGCTGGGTTAATTAATTTCTTTTCTTCTTCTTGTTCCTTTTTGCATTCTGTACCTATAATTGAGGGTCTTTAGAGCAGTATTTAAGGCATGTTAATGAAATCAATGAATACATGAATGAATAAATAAATAAATGATCAACCTTGGCAACTTTCATAGGTGTGAACTACAACTCCCACAATTCCTCAGCCAGCACGGATGGACTTCAATTCTAAGAGCTGAGATCCGCACATCTTAAAGCAGTCCAAAGTTGAAAAAAAACCTACCCATTTACAACAAGAGCATCCGTCACCTGGTTGACCTGCCTGGCCTACGAAACTAATTGGAAAAGCGACCACTCAGAAATTTTGAAGGCCGCAAATTAGACTGTAGCTGAAAATGAAGACGGCAAGAAAACCACAAGGCATACTGATCAAATTGTCAAATCTCAAGCTCTATTTTTATTTTTACCATCTATCTTTTCCTGGGGATCTGTCCAAAGGCTTTTAGTACTGAATAGAAAAATGGAATCGTGTCAGGGGTGCTGTCCAGCATTATTCAGAAAATAATGTATGTGACAGCGAAGGGAATGACAAAACGTAAATATTCTGCTTAAAAATGGAAGGTTTAATTCCATGGAACTGACAATGGTGTGCGCTAAACTTGGGCAAAAATCTCAGCCCCTCTGCTCTGAAACCCGCCAACAAAGAGGACAGTGGAAAAATTAACATGGCTGCTGCAACTGAATTCTTGCATGAAAATTTAATGCCCTTTTAAATGCAGAATGTGGGTTACAGTGCTCACACAGCATGCTTACTCGTGGACTTCAACTCCCAGAATTCCTGAGCCAGCATGGGGGAACTATGGCCCCTTCGTGACTCGTGGACTTCAACTCCCAGAATTCCTGAGCCAGCAGGGGGGAGCTATGGCCCCTTCATGACTTGTGGACTTCAACTCCCAGAATTCCTGAGCCAGCATGGGGGAACTATGGCCGCTTCATGACTTGTGGACTTCAACTCCCAGAATTCCTGAGTCAGCATGGGGGAATCTATGGCCCCTTCATCACTTGTGGACTTCAACTCCCAGAATTCCTGAGCCACCATGTCTCAGCTTGGAAACCTCTCCCTTTTCCCTCAGCATGGCTTGTTCAGGAATTCTGGGAGTTGAAGTCCACGAGTTATAAAAGAGCCAAGGTTGCCTATCCCTGGCTTAGTGCATGGTGTGAATCCAAGGCTTGCTGGTTTAGTTCATAAAATTCAGTTTGATTCTGGATTCACGTCATGGAGATCAATTTATTATAAAGTTTATCCATCAACAGCAAGGTGGGGAAAAAACAGAAGAAGATGGGTGGACTTCAACTCCCAGAATTCCCCAACCATCCTTGGAAGGGCAATTATAAGAAAAGAGGGTTATCATTTTGTGGAACTGTTGTGTACAACTCCATAAATACAGTATATATATGATAGAAAGATAGGTATGAAGAGGTAGACAGACAGATATGGATTGACAAATAGATAGAAATAGATGGCAGATGATAAATGGGAAGAAGAAGAAGAAGAAGAAGAAGAAGAAGAAGAAGAAGAAGAAGAAGAAGAAGAAGAAGAAGAAGAAGAAGAAGAAGAAGAAGATTGGAAGGGACCTTGGAGGTCATCTAGCCCAACCCCCTGCTCAGGCAGGAAACCCTATACCATTTCTGTCAAATGGCCGTCCAGTCTCTTCTTAAAAGCTTCCAATGTTGAAGCATTCACCGCTTCTGGAGGCAGGTTGTTCCACTGGTTAATTGTCCTCACTGTCAGGAAGTTTCTCCTTAGTTCTAGGTTGCTTCTCTCCTTGATTAGTTCTTGTCCTGTCTTTGGGTGCTTTGGAGAATAGCTTGACTCCCTCTTCTTTGGGGCAACCCCTGAGATAGAGAATATATATATAGACAGATATGAATTGAATAGATATGGATATATATATAAGTAGAAAGATAGATGATACGTAAAGGTAAAGGTTCCCCCTCACATGCGTGCTAGTCGTTTCCAACTCTAGATATATATATTATATAGATCAGGGGTGTCAAACTCAATTTCATTGAGGGCCGCATCAGCATTGCAGTTGCCCTCAGGGGGCCGGGTGGGTATGGCCAGGGTGGGCGTGGCCTACTTGGTGGGCGTGGCTAGAGTGCGTATGGCCTACTGGGTGGGCGTGGCCAGCTCTACATCGTTGGCATCAAGGGTGCCTATGGGGGCCTGGGCAGGAGTGGGACAGATCTGAGGGTCTCTGGTGGAAGGAGGGTCTCTGGGCCAGGGCCAAGGCAATGGGGGCCGTTCCCTCACTGTTTCCAGGATGGCTTCGCGGGCTGCATGAAACCACTTCACGGGCCAGATCTGGCCCCCGGGCCTTGTGTTTGACATGTCTGATATAGATAATATATAATGCTTATATAGATAATATATAACGCTTGCTCCTGGGGAGGAAAGCCACGGCAAATCTAGACAGCACACTAAAAAGCAGAGACATCACCCTGTCAACAAAAGTGCGTATAGTCAAGGCTATGGTCTTCCCAGTTGCAATGTATGGCAGTGAAAGTTGGACCATAAGAAAGGCTGAGCGCCAAAGAATTGAGGCCTTTGAACTATGGTGCTGGAGAAGACTCCTGCGAGTCCCTTGGACTGCAAGGCGATCAAACCGGTCAGTCCTAGAGGAGATCAACCCTGACTGCTCTTTAGAAGGCCAGATCCTGAAGCTGAAACTCAAATCCTTTGGCCACCTCATGAGAAGGAAGGACTCACTGGAGAAGAGCCTCATGCTGGGAAAGATGGAGGGCAAGAGAAGAAGGGGATGACAAAGAAGGAGGTGGCTGGATGGAGTCACTGAAGCAGGAGGCCTGAGCTTCAATGGACTCCAGCAGATAGTGGAGGACAGGAAGGCCTGGAGGAACGTTGTCCATAGGGTCGCGATGGGTCGGACATGACTTTACACCGAAGAAGAAGGAGGAGGAGGAAGAGGAAGAGGAAGAAGAAGAAGAAGAAGAAGAAGAAGAAGAAGAAGAAGAAGAAGAAGAAGAAGAAGAAGAAGAAGAAGAAGAAGAAGAAGAAAGATTGAGGGCAAGAGAAGAAGGGGACGACAGAGAAGGAGGTGGCTGGATGGAGTCACTGAAGCAGGAGGCGTGAGCTTAAATGGACTCCAGAAGATGGTAGAGGACAGGAAGGCCTGGAGGAATGTTGTCCATAGGGTCGCGATGGGTCGGACACGACTTTGCAGCTAACAACACCACCACCACCACCAACAACAACATAGATATATATATTAGAAAGAGATAGATAGATAGATAGATAGATAGATAGATAGATAGATAGATAGATAGACAGACAGACAGACAGACAGAAATAAGTAGACAAAGGTATGGATAGATATGAACAGATAATAGATAGATGGAGAAAGAGAAGAGAGAGAAAGGCAGACAGAAAGAGACAGACAGATTTAACATTTTCTTTTGTCCAGTTCCATTATACAAAGCCAGGGGAGAAATAGAAATATTTTGTAAGCCAGGACCAAATAGCGGTGCAGTCAATTCCTCGCAGTCTGAAATGTTGTGACCCTCGCTGGCTGTTCGTTGATGGAGCTCCAGGCGTGACTCAGCAGGCTGGCCAGGCTTCAGGGCCAGCTATTAAGGGCAACTTATGCCCCCCCTCCCTCCGTTAACGCCCGTCGACCTATTTTACTACCTTTACTACCCCCCCCAACCCAACCCAGCCCAAAAGGAACTGCTAGCCCCCCACCAGCCGTCCCCCTCCCGCATCGGGCAAGTGGTTGCTTGGAAGGATTACGGTTCAAGCCCTTAACGTATATAGGCACAAGAGGGACTAGCAGCTTGAGTAAGACGGAAGAGCCGTTCGCCCCCCCACCCAGCGTTCCAGAATAGTACACTCCACCTCTCTCTCTCTGTGTGTCCCCCCCCCGCAATGCAGATGCAAAATGCCACGGTCCGCTCTGAGCCCTCCTCGCCCTCCCCCCCCACCCTAACCCTGCCGACTGGAATGGTACGGTCCAGTCTGACCCACCCAGCCACCCCCTTTTTCCTTCGCCTGAGTGGACCGGCCCTTTTTCCCCCTCCCGGGGACCGCGGGAGGGGGGGGGTGGTGGTGGAAAGGGGAAGCCCGTCGCCTTGAGCGGAGAGCCGGCGCTCCTCACTGAGGACTGTCTCCTTGCGAAGGCTTGCCGAAGCCGGAGGATCCGATTCCCGGGCCCAGCATCCTCAGCCCAGGCGGAGAGCGTCCTTCGGCCGGCCGGGCAGAGAAGGGTTAAAGGGGGATTTCCTCCCCCCCCCTCCCGCAACATCCCCGCCCCACTCCGCCCGTCTTGCGCCTGCGTGCTGGCGGCGGCAGGTGCTCGCCCCCCCCCCCACTCCTCCTCTTCGACATCCCGCCTGGGTGGGGCCGCTTTCTCTGCCGCAGCCCCCGCCGCCCATTTGGCTTCTGCAGGGGCTGCGCCTCGTTGGGCATCGGCCTTATTTTGGGGGGGTGGGAGATATATATCTATATCTATATATCTCTCTATATATCTATATATCTCCCCCTTCCCTTGCTCCTCTTTGATCCTCTGCAGGCTTTAGAGAGAAGCGGGGTGGGGGTGTCTGCTTGCCTGCCTGCCTGCCCCTCCCGCCTGCTTCTTCCCTAGCCTGATGGAGGGGGGGCAATCAGCATCCCCTTAATTGGGGGTCTTCTTGGGGAGGGGGGGGTCTTTGTGCTTTGCCTTCTGTCCGGAGCATCCTCTGCATCTTGCATTTGGGGAAGGGTTTTAGGCTTGCCCAAGAAGGGGGTGGGGGTGTCTGGAGCCAGTGGAGGAGGGGAGGGGGTCTTTGGGCAGCAGGTCGTGGGGAGAGGGGGGGGCTTCATTGTCTAGAGGGGGGGAAGTGAGCAGGCTGGACCGTGGCGGGGGAGCGTGGGCAGGACCCCACGGCCGAGATGGCTTGGCCGTGCATCAGCCGGGCGTGCTGCATTGCGCGCTTCTGGAACCAGCTAGACAAAGCCGACATCGCCGTGCCCGTGGTCTTCACCAAGTACTCCGAAGCCACCGAGCTGCCCGGCACGCAGGTGGTCTTCCAGCAGCAGCCGGCCCGCCCTTTGACCTCGGCCGTCGACACCCAGCCGCCGGCTGCCCTTGGCGGTGACTCGGATGGCCACGCCAGGCCGGCCTCGGGCGTGGACCCCGGGCCGGCTGTTCCCCCGGGACCCCCGGCCAAAGACCCAGCCTCGGAGGACTCGGTGATGCGGCACGATTTCAAGGCCTGGAAATTCCAGCGGCCGGAGCCCAGCTGCAAGCCCAAGAGTGAGTACCACCCCTCGGACCAGCCGTTTGAGAAGCAGAGCCAGTACCAGAAGGACTTCCGCCCTTGGCCCATCCCCAAGAGAGGGGACCACCCCTGGATCCCCAAGCAGATGGCCATCCCGGCCGTGGCCGAGCTGGACAAAGGGGCCAAGGAACGGTCCAGCAGCTGGGAAAGACGAAGTCGCTCTCAGATAGGCCCCGATCGGCTGGAGCGAAGGAAAGAGGAGGCCGCCGGGGCCAAGCCCGCCTCCGAAGACAGGTTAACCAAGACCCAAAAGAGGGCCCACCTGCCTGAAGAACAGGCTCAGGCCCCCCACCCGCAGCCGGGACCTTCGGGGAGCCAGGAGGGCGGGAAAGGACGAGCCGTGGTGGACGCCCTCAACCAGCAGATCAAGCAGGAAGCTACAGCCAAGGTGTCCACCTCCTCTTACAGGTGAGGACCGCCCCCCCCAAAAAAATAATGCATGGTGGGCTTCTTAAGAGATGCCTTGAGTTTCATCCCTATGGAAGGAGACCGTCTCCTTTTGCAGATCTGGCACCCCGGGGCTCGATCTACTGAAAACCACCCATTTAAGGACCGTTTTCACACTTTACGACCGTCGCAGCACTCTGGTGTTCACCTGGTCAAAAATTCAGACGCTTGGCCACTGGGCTTTTACCGGTGACGGGTGCGGGGTGCGAGGGGTGTCTCCTGAGGTCACTTGATCCCCTTTGGCGACCATCGGACAAGCCAAAGTCAAGGGGGAGGAGGGGGAAACCGGTTTCACTTAACAACCGTCTTAATCGCTTAAAACAGCAGCAGGGATTCGCTTGTAACGACCGTGGGCAAGAAAGGTGGTATCGTGGGGCGAAATTCATTGAACACATCCTCGCTTAGAAACGTTGGGTTCAGCTGGGGTCGTTAAATTGAGGATTGTCTGTATGGACAACCGTTTCTCTGAAATGGTCTAGGCCAGGGCAGGGGATTTCAAGCTTGGCCCTTTTATGACTTGTGGACTTCAACTCCCAGAATTCCTCAGCCAGCCATGCTGAGGGGAAAGGGAGTTTCCAAGCTGAGCCGTGCTGGCTGAGGAATTCTGGGAGTTGAAGTCCACAAGTCATAAAAGGGCCAAGTTTGAAGACCCCTAGTATAGGGCTTCCTGCCTGAGCAGAGGGTTGGACTAGAAGACCTCCAAGGTCCCTTCCAACTATTATTATTATTATTATTATTATTATTATTATTATTATTATTATTATTATTATTATTATTGTTGTTGTTGTTGTTGTTGTTGTTGTTGTTTTGTTATTGTTGTCATTGTCATTGTTGACGTTATTGTCGTTGTCGTTGTTATGATATCTCAGTTTAATTGTCCAGGGGTGATAGGGAGGTGTCTGCTTCAAATTCTCTTGTAGCCACAGTGATTTAGCAAATTGGGCTGAAGAACTCTGCATTGCCAGAGGATCCAGCATGGAAACCAGGTTAGATATCTGGAGTGATTTTAATTCAGCCGGGATGTTTTTTTAGGGTTGATAAAAACAAAAAAAAACCCCTATAAATACATATTGAAAAAGGAGATTGCAATGCAGGCACCAAGCCACCAGCTTGAGTTTTTTTTTGACCGTTGTAATTCAGCAACCACCTGTGCTTTTGCAGAACTGCAGGATTTCTTAATAGATATTAAAATGTGCATCCCTTTCCTTTTTTTTTTTAACGCTGGCTGCTGATTGGATTTGGAGCTTGTCCAGCAAGCACTAAAGTCAATCCCATCAGCTAAATATTATTGGGAGGAGTTTTTCCCCCCCCTAGTGGTCTCCCATCCCCATATCCACCTAAACCTGTGCTTTTGCCGAATTGCAGGATTTCTTAATAGATATTAAAATGTGCATCCCTTTCTTTTTTTTTTTTTTTTTGGTTACGCTGGCTGGCTGATTGGATTTGGAGCTTGTCCAGCAATCGCTAAAGTCAACCCCAAATGTGTCGGTGTCCCAGACTCCCCCCCCCCAAAAAGCCAAATTTCCCAGTTTTAACCAGTTGGAGTGACTGGGACATCTTTTTAAGTTGAAGACTTTCCAAGCCTGAAAACAAGAATGACCATGGCAAGCAAGCTTCCCATAAAAAGGCAGTTGAGTTTTCCAAAACCCTCACATTTTTGCAGTGCCATCATCATCATCATCATCATCATCATCATCAAAATATGTTGGAAGGGACCTTGGAGGTCATCTAGTCCTAACCCCCTGCTCAGGGAGGAAACCCTATACCATTTCAGACAAATGGCTGTCCAGTCTCTTCTTAAAAACTTCCAGTGTTGGAGCATTCACCACTTCTGGAGACAGGTGGTTCCACTGGTTAATTGTTCTCACTGTCAGGAAATTTCTTCTTGGTTCCAGGTTGCTTCTCTCCTTGATGAGTTTCCGCCCGTTGCTTCTTCTCCTGCCTTCAGGCGCTTTGGAGAATAGCTTGACTGCCTCTTATTTGGGGCAGCCCCTGAGATGCTGGAAGGCTGCTATCATGTCACCCCTGGTCCTTCTCTCCATTAAACTGGACATCCCCAATTCCAGCAACCGTTCCTTCTATGTTTTACCCTCCAGCCCCCTGATCATTTTTGTTGCTCTTCTCTGCCCTCTTTCCAGAGTTGAAGTCCACACCCATCTTCAAGGTTGAGAAGCACTGCTTTACATTATTCCAGACTGCAAGGGTCTTCAAACTCGGCCCTTTTATGACTCATGGACTTCAACTCCCAGAATTCCTCAGACAGTGTGCCTGGCTGAAGAATTCTGGGAGTTGAAGTCCATGAGTCATAAAAGGGCCGAGTTTGAAGACCCCTGGTATGGAACATTCTTTTCCAAACACTGATTGGCTACACTGGGCAAGCCATACCTTCTGCTGCTTGCCTAGCCAATTTCGCCATTGGCTAGGCAAGCAGCAGAAGGTGTGGCTTGCCCAGTGTAGCCAATCAGTGTTTGGAAAAGAATGTCCCATACTCTGGAATAATGTAATGGCTGCTGAAGTCAGGGCACCTATAAAATTGGGTGGTTCCGGCAGCAAGTTAGTTAGGACTTGCATTCCTGCAATGACACCTTTTAACCCCAGTAAGGTCTAGGTTGGCAGAGTTTCCAGTAAGGCTTATCTGGTTAAGTGAGTTGTGAGAACTCTAGCCTGGAATGCAAGGCTACTTGGCTGCCTCTTGCTTTATTTCACAGGTCCTCAGCTTACAACAATTATTCATTTAGCGACCGTGCAAAGTTAACCAAGTTAACACTGGGAAAAAATGAATTTATGACTTTTTTTTTTCACACTTGCGAACGTGGCAGCATCCCCACGGTCCTGTGAGCCAAATGTAGGTGCTTGCTCCCTGACTCGTCTTTATGACGGTTGCAGCGTCCCAGAGTTACGTGATCCCCTTCTGCGACCTCCTGACACAAGCAAAGTCAGCGGGGACGCTTGGCTTCACTGAACAACCGTGTTATTAACTTAACAACTGCAGCTTTTCACTTAACACCTTTGACAAGAAAGATTGCAAAATGGGTAAAGCTCGTTTAACAGCTGTCTCACTGAACAGAAATTTTGGGGTCAATGGTGGTCATACGTTGAGGACTACCTGTATTTCTGTAATAATAATAATAGCAGCAGCAGCAACCACAACAACAACAATAATAATAGAGTTGGAAGGGACCTTGGAGGTCTTCTAGTCCAACCCCCTGCTTAGGCAGGAAAACCTATATCATTTCAGACAAATTTTATTCATTTATTTACATTTCTGCACCGTCCATCTCCCTCAAAGAGAGAGCTTCTTCGTTTCCCCTCTTAATTTCTACCCTAGTTTGTTTGGAAAAGATGGAAAGAAGCCGGCAGGCAGAAATCTAGTTGTGAATGCTCCAACACTGGAGGTTTTTAAGAAGAGGCTGGACAGCCATTTGCCTGGAATGGTATAAGGTTTCCTGCCTGAGCAGGGGGTTGGACTAGATGACCTCCAGGATCCCTTCCAACTCTGTAATTCTATTCTAAATCCCACTGGTCAGCCTTCTCTTCCATTTCTGTAACCCTTCTTACTGCTGTGTTGGCAGAAATATCCACGATGGGAATGACTCAGGAAATCTCCCCAAAGGAGCAGAGATGTAGCAGCAAAGGTGCTGTTGCCTGCAACACGCAAAAATACGCAACCCCAGCTAGGCCCAGTCAGGTAATGTCTGGACAGGGCAAAACCATCGATTCCTTCATTCGAAGTTCTAATAGCGCTGAAAAAGTGACCTACAACTAGCCTTTCCGCTGAATGGCCATGGAGAAGCCCCTTGCTCACCTGATCAAAATTTGAGCACTTGGCAACTGGCATGTACAGCTAGTCCTCGCCTTACGGCCACAACTGACCCCCAAATTTATGTTGCTAAGTGAAACCTTTGTTAAGTGAGTGGAGCTTCGTGCCCGCATGCGCTTTGCCCATCGCTTGCACGGCCTGCTTTCCAACAGGCCGCGGTCCGGAAGTTGGGGAACCCTGCCCTACACCATTTCAGACCAATGATTGTCAAATCTCTTCTTAAAAACCTCCGGTGTTGGAGAACCCACAACTTCTGGTGGCAAGCTGTCCCACTGGTTAATTGTTCTCAACGTCAGGAAGTTTCTCCTTAGTTCCGGGTTGATTAGTTTCCATCTGTTGCTTCTCGTCCTCCCTTCGGGCGCTTTGGAGAATAGGTGGACCCCCCTCTTCTTTGTGGTGGCCCCTCAAATATTGGAAGATTGCTATCATGTCCCCCCTAATTCTTCTCTTTGATAGGCTGGACAGATCAAGCTCCCTTAGCCGTTCATCATGCAGTTCAACCTCCAGACTTGTGATCACCTTAGCTGCTCTTCTCTGCATATTTTTCTAGGGTCTACAGTGTTGGAGCATTCACCGCTTCTGGAGGCAGGTTGTTCCACTGGTTAATTGTTCCCACTTTCAGGAAATTTCTCCTTAGTTCTAGGGTGCTTCTCTCCTTGATTCGTTTCCATCCGTTGCTTCTTGTTCTGCTTTCAGGGGCTTTGGAGAATAGCTTGACTCCCTCTTCTTTGGGGCAGCCCCTGAGATATTGGAAGGCTGCTACCCTGTCCCCCCTCGCCCTTCTCTTCATTAAGCTAAACTAGGTTTCTCTGCCTGCCGGCCTCTTTCCATCTTTTCCAAACAAACCAGGATAGAAATTAAGATAAGAGGAGGGGAAACTGGAGGTGCAGTATTCCAAGTTGGTCACGATAAACACTGCCTTTTAGGAAAAGTGAGGCTTGGGTTGCCATGAAATTCCACCACGTAGCTTGTATTTCTCCACGCATGTAGCTGTGCAGATTAAATGGATGACCTGGCTAGGGTTGTGCAAGGAGATCCATTCAGAATGTGCAACTGCACGCCAGCTGTAATTCCAGAGGTGTTTCCTATACCGCTTAGGGAAAACTGCTAGCAGCAAACCGAAGGGTGCGACAAGGCCTCCTGCTTAATGCTGAAAGCTGGGTAACGCAGGAATGAAGTTAAAAGTTTGCTTGAGAATTTTATTTGGCGATCGGACCTTTGGCGAGAAATCCTGGGCAACCCTGTTTGTGTCTTGGGCAAGTTGAGATTCGCATGGTCCAGAAATTTAAATTGAGACTGTTTGGATAAAATTCACAAAATTCAAAGGGTGTCTTTGGGCAAAGTCCCTCCCTCCCTCTCAGACCAACTCACCTCACAGGGTTGTCGTTGTTGTGGGTAAAATAGGAGGGGGAAATTGTGGGTACGTTTGCCACCTTGAGTTATTTGTAAAAATAATAAAGGAGGGGTACAAATCAGACCGATTAGATAGATAGATAGATAGATAGATAGATAGATAGATAGATAGATAGATAGATAGATAGATAGATAGATGCATGATAGGTAACGTAGATAGATAGATAGATAGATAGATAGATAGATAGATAGATAGATAGATAGATAGATAGATAGATAGATAGATAGATAGATAGATAGATGCATGATAGGTAACGTAGATAGATAGATAGATAGATAGATAGATAGATAGATAGATAGATAGATAGATAGAAAGATAGATAGATGATAGATAGATAGATAGATAGATAGATAGATAGATAGATAGATAGATAGGATAGATAGGATAGATAGATAAATATAACGATAGATGCATGATAGGTGACATAGATAGATATAGATAAATAGATGATAGATATAACATGATAGATATAGATAAATAGATGATAGATAGATATGATAGATAGATAGATAGATAGATAGATAGATAGATAGATAGATAGATAGATAGATAGATAGATAGATGATAGATAGATGATGGATAGACAGATGAGAGAGAGGGAGACAGGCAGGCAGGCAGACAGATGATAGAGATACTAGATAGATAGATAGATAGATAGGTAGGTAGATAGATAGATAGATAGATAGATAGATAGATAGATGATAGGTAACGGATGGATGGATGATAGGTAACAGATGATAGACAGACAGACAGATATCTTTGTAACCAGATCTGGATCATGTGGAATCCAGCAATCCTTGTGAATATCTGTGGCACCTTCAAATACAGCTAGAAGTTTTGATCCAGAAGTGACTTTTACGATCCTGTGGTTCATCCGAAAAGGACAGGGAAAGACAACAAACTGAAAAGCTGATTTTATTTTATGTCACTGGTGTGAAGAAGCGTTCTTGGGATTTTATGTAAGGGGCGAGAGGGAGTCCCTCTAAGCTGGGTGTGATTGTCCCTTACCCTGTGAATCTGCGCTTTGTGGTTTAGTGGAATTGCACTTTCCAATTTAACTCTTCCTTCTGTCTGACTGTATTTCTCAACTTTGGTGACTTTAAGACCTTTGGACTTCAACTCCCAGAATTCCCCAGCTCATTCTGGGAATTGAAGTCCACCTATCTTTTAAGTTGCCGAAGTTGAGAAACACAACTCTAGTTAGTTCCCTCATGCATCTGGAAAAAACAGCTGTAGTTCATAAAACTTAAGCCTTAGAACTGCGGTCCCCAATCCATGGACTGGTGGGAGGCGGGGGGGGGCAATGGAGGCAGCGGGAGGGATGGGACGGTTTCACATGCACAACTTCATTCCAGACACACACCAATGGAGTTGCGCAGACTCAACCAGTCCCTTGTATGGACCGGTTCCCGACCGGCCGTGGACCGGTAGTGATCCACAGACTGATCTGTGCTTCAGAATAAAAAAAAAATGTTAGTCTGAAACAAAAAATACAACCGGGTTTCAGATTTTTATTTTTATTTTTTGGTCCAGGTTAACACAAATTATAATTTGTGTAGAATTGCCCTTTTATTTTTGTCTGTGTGTTCACATTCCTCTTTGTTTGGGACTAAGAGGTTTTTCTGCACATGATCGCATTTTTTGGGTGCTTGGCAACCAGCTCACATTTATCGCTGTTTGCTGCATCCTGCAATTGTGACTATGACTTTCAGGATTTTTTTTTTTTTTTTGCTGGTTTCCAACGTTTATTTCCAGTTTCCGGTAAAAAGAGTCAGTTTGATCTAGTGGTTAAAGGCAGCAGGCTAGAAAGCGGGAAATCTTGAGTTCAAGTCCTGCTTTAGGTATGAAAGTGGCTGAGTGATTTAGTTTAGGCCAATCACCAGGAGATGGTGAGTTCTAGTCCTGCCTTAGCCATGAAACTGAGATGCGTGACTTTGGGCCAATCACCAGGAGATGGTGAGTTCTAGTCCCGCCTTAGGCATGAAAGCCGGTTGGGTGACTTTGGGCCAATCACCAGGAGATGGTGAGTTCTAGTCCCGCCTTAGGCATGACAGCCGGTTGGGTGACTTTGGGCCAATCACCAGGAGATGGTGAGTTCTAGTCCCGCCTTAGGCATGAAACTGAGATACGTGACTTTGGGCCAATCACCAGGAGACGGTGAGTTCTAGTCCCGCCTTAGGCATGAAAGCCGGTTGGGTGACTTTGGGCCAATCACCAGGAGATGGTGAGTTCTAGTCCCGCCTTAGGCATGAAAGCCGGTTGGGTGACTTTGGGCCAATCACCAGGAGATGGTGAGTTCTAGTCCCGCCTTAGGCATGAAAGCCGGCTGGGTGACTTTGGGCCAATCACCAGGAGATGGTGAGTTCTAGTCCCGCCTTAGCCATGAAAGTGAGATGCGTGACTTTGGGCCAATCACCAGGAGATGGTGAGTTCTAGTCCCGCCTTAGGCATGAAAGCCAGTTGGGTGACTTTGGGCCAATCACCAGGAGATGGTGAGTTCTAGTCCTGCCTTAGCTGTGAAAGTGAGATGGGAGACTTTGGGCCAATCACCAGGAGACAGTGAGTTCTAGTCCTGCCTTAGCCATAAAAGCTGGCTGGGTGACTTTGGGCCAATAACCATATTTGCTTAATAAGGGTAGTATTCCCTTAATGCTCGCTGCCAAAAGGTCATAAAATCAGGCAGGGTGACCCAGTTAATGACGATCACCACGTAACTACTCTAATCACCTCAGTTACAGGCGTATGTTGAGGACTACCTGTAAAAGAACTCACAGGAGCCCGTCACACACACACACACACACACACACACACACACACACACAGAGGAAAAAAATGTTTGCGGCTTTTGCTTTGAACCATGCAAAGCCTGGGGGAATTGCAGTCTGATGCAACGGAGCTGCAAAAAGGATGCTGGTAAATGGGAGGAGAATTATGAAGAGTGACTTCATCACTCTAAACCAACAAGAAAATATACAGAGGCTGCTTCTGAAGTGGGAGAAATTCTCAAGATAAGTTGGAGGCCTTTTTTTCTCTGGTTGGGGAAGGAAAAAAAATGCTAAATTTGAAAGAAAAAAACACTAAATTTTTCAAGGCTGGGTGGTTGCAGAATCCCAGAGTTGGAAGGGACCTTGGAGGTCATCTAGTCTAAACCCCTGCTCGGACAGAAAACCCTGTAGCATTGCAGGCAAATGGCTGTCCAGTCTCTTCTTAAAAACCTCCAGTGTTGGAGCATTCACAACTTCTGGAGGCAGGTTGTTCCACTGGTTGATTGTTCTCACTGTCAGGAAGTTTCTCTTTGATTCCAGGTTGCTTCTCTCCTTGATTGGTTTCCATCCGTTGCTTCTTGTCCTGCCTTCAGGCGCTTTGGAGGAAGAGCTTGACTCCCTCTTCTTTGGGGCAGCCCCTGAGATACTGGAACACTGCTCTCTTGTCCCCCCTCGTGCTTCTCTTCATTAAACTGGACATTCCCAATTTCAGCAACCGTTCTTTTTGTCGTTTAGCCACCAGTCCCCTGATCATCTTTGTTGCTCTTCTCTGCACTCTTTCTAGAGTCTCAAGCAACAAAGATGATCAGATGTTTCGCTTCTCATCCGAGAAGCTGCTTCTGCTCTGACTGGATGGTGGAGAATGGAAGGATTTATACTCCTTGCGGAAAAACTGGTCATTTGCATTCTTTTAGAGAGTCGTTGAGGCCACTTGGAGGCTTACCTGTGTCCTCAGGGTCACCTGAGTGGTGCAAATGGGCGTGGGGCCTTCTTGGAACTGGAGAAAGGACCATGTTATAGATTGGAGATAGATGATGTTGAGGGAGGGCTGTTCAATTTTGGCCAGCTGGGAAGGTTACAATTGATCACAAAACTCTTAAGACACTGCAAGTGTCATAATTACCATGTGTCCCCAAAAATAAGACCGGGTCTTTTTTTTTTGCCTCCAAAAGAGGCACCAGGTTCTGTTTTGGGGGTAGGCCTTACCTCACCTCCGGCACCGACAGCCCCACCCAGCTGGTCCACTTCTTCTGGGGCCAAAGTTCTGCAGCTGCATTCGGGCCTGCATTTTGCAGCCAGGCCTTTCCGGAAGGCCGAAGCAGCCGAGTACTGAGCTATGGATTCAATCTGTAGCTTGGTGCTCAGCTGCAGAGATCTTGCAGAACCGAGCTACAGGTTGAACCCATAGCTTGGCTGCAGAGGCCTTCCGGAAAGGCCTGTAACTGAGAAATGCAGGCCTGGCTGCAGAAGAGGCCTCGGGAGAAGAAGTGGGTTGGCGAAGAGTGGCCTGCCTGCAAGCTGAATGGGTGCGGGGCAGGTGGGGCAGATCCACACACCCCACCCCCCGCTGTAGCTTGATTTTTAGGTCTGTGCCTCGCCCCAAAACTAGGGCTTATTTTTGGGATAGGACTTATATTAGGCCCACCCCCCAAAATCTAGCTAAAGCTTATTGTTGGTGTAGGCCTTACTTTTGGGGGAACATGGTATGTGTCAGTTGCTAAACACCCACAATTTGATCATGTGACTGTGGGGATGCTGCAATGGTGTGAAAACCGGTCCTAAGTCCCTTTTTTCAGTACCATTGTAAGTTTGAATGGTCACTAAACAAATGGTTGTGAGTCTAGACCAGGGGTAGGCAACCTTGGCTCTTTTATGACTCGTGGACTTCAACTCCCAGAATTCCTGAGCCAGCATGGGGGAACTATGGCCCCTTCATGACTGGTGGACTTCAACTCCCAGAATTCCTGAGCCAGCATGGCTCAGCTTGGAAACCTCTCCCTTTCCCTTCAGCATGGCTGGCTCAGGAATTCTGGGAGTTGAAGTCCACAAGTCATAAAAGAGCCAAGGTTGCCTACCACTGGTCTAGGGCTACCTGTATTGTGGTGGCGGTTATTATTTTTCCTGTTCTCTTTCCGCTTTTCTGCTCCCCCAGAAATGAATTTCGACCGTGGACGGACATCAAGCCGGTGAGAGCTATCAAAGCCAAGTCTCAGTATGAGCCTCCAGAGGACAAAATGATGCACCAGACAAGCTACAGTTCCCAGTTCACTGCCGAGGGAGCAAAGCCTGGCCCGCCAGATAACAAATTCCTGGAGCACCGGAGGATACGCACCCTCTATAGTGAACCGCAGAAAGAATCTCTAAAGGTAAGGAAGGAAGAAGGAAGGCATGGAGACGATCATTGGCATTCAACCCTCTGCGGGAGGTCATAGCTTGCTTTGAGACCCAGGTTGTAGATGCTGCCCCTTTGACATGCAGTGTAGCAGCACACATCAAAATGGGGCAAGGCAGTCATTGTGACACCGTGAAATAGTTTTTTCTCTCTCTCTCCAATCCTTATAGAATGGAGAGAAAGGGATCACAAGAGAGTAAAGCAGCACACCATGGGGTCTTTTTCTCCACCCGCCTCATAGAATGGAGTGATTGGAGAGAAAGGGATTGCAAGAGAGTAAGGCAGCACACCATGGGGTCTTTTTCTTCACCCGCCTCATAGAATGGAGTGATTGGAGAGAAAGGGATCGCAAGAGAGTAAGGCAGCACACCATGGGGTCTTTTTCTCCACCCGCCTCAGAATGGAGTGATTGGAGAGAAAGGGATCGCAAGAGAGTAAGGCAGCACACCATGGGGTCTTTTTCTCCACCCGCCTCATAGAATGGAGTGATTGGAGAGAAAGGGATTGCAAGAGAGTAAGGCAGCACACCATGGGGTCTTTTCCTCCACAGGCCTCATAGAATGGAATGATTGGAGAGAAAGGGATTGCAAGAGAGTAAGGCAGCACACCATGGGGTCTTTTCCTCCACAGGCCTCATAGAATGGAATGATTGGAGAGAAAGGGATTGCAAGAGAGTAAGGCAGCACACCATGGGGTCTTTTTCTCCACCCGCCTCATAGAATGGAGTGATTGGAGAGAAAGGGATTACAAGAGAGTAAGGCAGCACACCATGGGGACCTTTTCTCCACCCGCCTCATAGAATGGAGTGATTGGAGAGAGAGGGATTGCAAGAGAGTAAGACAGCATGCCACGGGGAACACTCTGGGCTGTTTGCATGGTGTGCTTGTGGCTGCCAGCGCACTGCTTTTGATGTGTATCCACATGGCCCTGTCTGTGAATGGTGCTGCTGAAAGATTGGAATCTGAGATACAAAGGGCTCGACGCTAAATGAGCCTTTGCGGTTTAGGAAAATGGAGAGAGATTATTTATCCAGCTTATTCTTTTCATCTGTCTGATTACTTTCCTCGGCCATTCTCATCTCTCCTGAATACACATTAATGTATAGGGAGACTTTGCTTACTTGCTGCCTTGTATCACCGTAGTGTTTCCTGCCTCCTCCGGGCACGTCTGTTGCCTTCAATTCTCTTATCTAAATTCACTTTTCCCCCACTTTCCCTCCCTTCCCTTTGTCTGTCGTGACCGTCCTTCACCCGGATGGACTTGTTGGTTCCGACCAGGTGGAGAAGCCCAGTCCTAAGCCTTCTAAGCCAAAAAAGACGACCGCAAGCCATAAGCCTCTGAAAAAACCCAAAGATAAGCAGGTGGCATCCAGCCGGGCATCCAAGAAGAAAACCACGGCAACAGCCAGCGGAACGACGCCGGTCGAGGACAAGGAGAAAAGTAAAGAAATTAACAATAAGTTGGCCGAAGCTAAAGAGTAATTCACTGCAGTTACTTGGCTGTTTTTCCTGTGTCTCTGTTTATTTCTCCATCCTTCCTTCCTTCCTTCCTTCCTTCCTTCCTTCCATACTTCCTTTCTTCCTCCCTCCCTCCCTCGCCACAAAATTAATTAGAGACTTCTAATCAGCGTATGCTCTGGCTGTATTAGAAGCTCGTTCAGTTGGGTTTTTAAGGAGATTAAAAGTCTCCTTTAATGGGCAAGGAATAGTACATTTCTCTACCTGTGCACGACGGTTTTAGCAGAAAAATGGGAACAGAGCTGGAGGTTTCTTCATCCTAAATTTATTAAACAAATTGGGTGGCATCTTTGCTTCTAAAACTCATGAAGCTGGTTGGGTTATAGGCAGAAAGGATTGGGGGGGGGGAAGAGGCAGGTGTTTTTCAAAAGGGAGCAAAATGGGGTATTAAAATTTTTTTCCAGCTCTCTTAAAATCAAATTAGCCTTTCCAAGGCTGGGGAAAGTGTAGGCGTGCTGAAAGACAATCCTTAGCAACTATTATTATTATTTGAGCTGGTATGACAGCCTGACAGTACCATGCACAATATAATATCTACAACACAAAGTAGGCAATACAGGTAGTCCTCAACTTAACGATCCCAACCCAGGCCAAAAATTACGTGGCTTAAGCGAGGCAGGTGTTCTGTGGGTTTTGACCTCGTTTTGCGACCTTTTTGGCCGCAGTCGTTAACTGAATCACTGCACTTGTTAAGTCGTTAAGCCCGCTCTTAAGTGAGCCTGGATTCCACCGTTGCTTTTGCTTGTCCTGCGGTCGTAAAAGGAGATCTCGGGACACGGCAACCATCGTTAAATGCGAGTCAGCTGCCAGGCGCCTGAATTTTGATCACGGGACTGCGGGGATGCTGCAACGGCCGTGTGAAAACTGGTCATAAGTTGTGAAAGTTGGCCGTCAGTCCCTTTTTCCAAATGAACCGTTGAAAAATCGAGGACTCCCCTGTATTAAAAAGAAATCGCAAAATCAACAAATAACACCAGGGTTTCCTGCCTGAGCAGGGGGTTGGACTAGATGACCTCCCAAGGTCCCTTCCAACTTTATTATTATAAGTAAGATTCCCAAGGCAACGTAAGCGACTGGCCCTTGGCATTCATGAACATCTGGATGAAGCGGCTCATGATTTTTTTTTCCTAACAGTTTGAATAAACCAAATCCTCGGTCCTTGCTAGGAACTGAACAAGCATTTTCAGTCCTGATCCGCACGTTACATGCTTGCTTGTGCAAATCCTTCCCTGCCCGTTCACACGTGCCTGACCCCACGTAACCTTTAACACTTTTCAGTTTAAATGCTGGGTCAGTCTCTGAGAGAGCAGATGGAAGGTAACGGTGCGGATCCAGATGTGCTGAGATCGGCATCGCAAAGAGATTGGACAGCCATTTGAAAATCGAGGACTTCCTGTATTAACCAAATCGCAAAATCAATAAACAACACCAGGGTTTCCTGCCTGAGCAGGGGGTTGGACTAGATGACCTCCAAGGTCCCTTCCAGCTCTGCTATTCTGTTATTCCCTTTTTTTTCCCCTCTCTCATGCATATGCCTTCAAGAAGAATAGATCCATCCAAACGGATCGGTCAGTTGTCCTGGTTGATTCATTTTCCCCGATTCAGCCCAGTTTTTCTTTCTTTTTTTTTTTTTTTTAAAAAAAAGGGACATTGGATGTGAGGAAATTAAGATTTTTCCACCAATCTCTCTGCTCTCGGCATTGTGTGATCCAGGGCAGAGTTTTGTTTTTTTTTAATTGAAAACAAATGAAATAGGAAGCCGACATTAGGTAAAGGTAAAGGTTCCCCCGCACATGCGTGCTAGTCGTTTCCGACTCTAGGGGCCGGTGCTCATCTCCGTTTCAAAGCCGAAGAGCCAGCGCTTGTCCGAGGACGTCTCCGTGGTCATGTGGCCGGCACGCTGTTCCCTTCCCACCGGAGTGGTCCCTATTTTTCTACTTATATTTTTACGTGCTTTCGAACTGCTAGGTTGGCAGAAGCTGGGACGAGTAACAGGCGCTCACTCTGCTACGCGGCACTCGGGATTCGACCCGCCAAACTGCCGACCTTCTGATCGACAAGCTCAGCGTCCTAACCCACTGAGCCACATTATAGGCCTCTTAACTCGCCCTCCTTGCAACCTGGCTTAGCGTGAGTGAGGATGCCCATCAGGTTGCCGGTTTAGCCCGTGGGAAAAAAAATATCCCTGGCGCCCATTTTGTGAAGGCGCTCATGAACCCGCTTTCACAAGTCCAGGGGTGGCAGGGACCCCACGGGTTGCCTATCGAAAAACTCTTGGCCTGTCTGCTCTGCAACTTAAATATTACACGTGGGAAGAACTGCAGGGACTTTAAAGTCACCCACCTTGACAGGGCAGAGACTGTTAAAAAAATGACCTGTCTTTTTTCCCCGCCCCTTATATTCGCATCCAGGAGCGATAATCTTTATTTTATCAGTTATATACGCATCATCATTTAACACAGAAGAGGTTGATTTAATCTCTTTTGGAGAGGGGGGAAAGGTGAGAAACCTGCCCACTGCAACTGGGAAAAATTAGACTTGCCCATTTTGGATTAAAAAAAAAAAAAGAAGCGTAGGAAAAAAATTATTTCCCTCTTCTCCTCCTTTGCAAGCAAAAGCTGCCACGTTTCTTGGTGCTTTTTTTAAAAAAAGTTTGAAACGGTTCCTTGGCAGACTGTGGTATGATGGGTTCTCTTGCTTGAACAGGGGGCTGGACTAGAAGACCTCCAAGGTCCCGTCCAGCTTCTGTTCTATTCTCAACATCCTAAAAGCAGCCGTGACATTTCATTGCCCCCAAATCGCCAATTAGATTTGGAAACTACACCCAACCCAAAGGAAAAAGGAAGATTGGAGAGGAAGGCAAGACTTTAATGCTCCAGAGATACTATATTTAAGAAAAGACCTTCAATTAATTAATTATAAGGGTTATTTCTAGAGCATGATTTAAAAAAAAAACACGACGACGTACGAAAAGTAAGTAGAAATATTGGCCAGGGACATTGGAGAAATAAGCAGAAATAACTCTTTGCTAGAATTTCCAGGCTACGAGGCATTATTATTTAAGGGGTGGGGAAGCACCTGTGATGGGGGGCGGGCGATGGGATGGGGATGGGGTGCAGTTGTATGATACATGGGTAACCAACGTGGTTGGCTCTATTCCTGAAAAAAAAAATGCAAAAAAAAAATTGTAGCGTTTTGTGTGTGATGCTGCCTCTGCTGCGGCCTGTGCTGGAATGCTTTCCACTTATAAAGTACGTTTAACTCCTTTAACGATGTTATTTCTAAGCCTAGTTGTGCTAGAAATGTAGGGTGTGAAGTTATTAGCCAAGATTGTGTGTATGTCAGGAAAGGGGGGTGGGGGGGGGTGGGTTGGGAAGAGGGTGAGGTTTTTTTAACTCCAGGGTGTCTGGAGGAATTTAGGAAAAACACTCAAATACCAGTTTGACCTTAACCAAAAATTTTTTTTTTTTAAAAAAAAAAATGCCGATATGATGACGGTTGCTGCACGCCAAATGCAAATTTTATCCTAGGATGGTGGATTTTGTGTCCCTGTATAATCCAGCAAGACCAATTCGGGGAGTGGACGTTGAAATGATATCTACAGTTGGTCCTCGACTTATGACCACGGCTGTCGCTAAGCGAGACAGCTGCTAAGTAAGCCTTGCCCCGTTTCTGCGCCCTTTCTTGCCCCAGTTCTTAAGTGAATCCCTGCAGGTGTTGTTAAGTGCCTCCAGCATCCCCCGTTGACTTCGCTTGTCAGAAGGTCGCAAAAGGGGATCACGTGAAACCCGGGGACGCCGCGACCGTCATAAATACGAGTCAGGTGCCGAGCTTCTGAATTTTGATCCCATGACCACGGGGAGGCTGCAACAACGGTCGTAAGTGCAGAAAAACGGTCATGAGTCTGAATTGATATAGAAATAACGGCAGATCTTTTCAACACCTGCAAGAAAAAAGGAAAAGATTTTATTAAGTTTGCTCCAGCCACGCTTATTTGCAAAATTTGCCAGGGGAAAAAACAGCCTGGAAAGTGCTTGATTGACAGCTTGGAAAAAGTTGGCCCAGAATGGGGAAACAGATTGCCTGTCTGTTCCCCTAACTCAGGGGTCCCCAACCGTGGCCACTTTAAGACTTGCGGACTTCAACTCCCAGAATTCCCCAGCTGGCTAGGGAATTCTGGGAGTTGAAGTCCGCAAGTGGCCATGGTTGGGGACCCCTGCCCTAACTGGCTTATACATTCAAGGAAACTGCCAATCAAGAAAGTCCCCCTTGACTTTGCTTGTCGGAAAGCCGCAAAAGGGGATGATGGCACGTGACCCCGGGTCACTGTGACCGTCGTAAATACGAGTCAGTTGCCGAGCGTCTGAATTGTGATCACGAGTCCCCCGAGGATGCGGTAGTGGTTGTAAATGCAACTCACTTTTTTTTTCAGGGCCGTTGTAAGTTTGAACGGTCACGAAATGAATTGCTGTAAGTCGAGGACCCCCTGTATGTGTCAAAGGCGCACGCTTTTGTGCGTGTCAACTGTCCTGCTGCTCTTTGAGGCGCAAAGACATTCCCGTTAAGGGCACATTGGATCGCTGTTGTCGGTCAGGACCCCAATCTTTTCCTCTGAAAATTCCGAATTTCTTCTGGAAAAAACAAAACGGCTCCGGTAGACACCGTCGGAAATTGGCATGGCCTTGCCCTAGCTGGATTATTTGTATGGAAACCAAGATCTGTAGGAGATGGTGGTTGGTTAGACTGTGGGTTAGGTTAACAGGGGTCTTCAAACTCAGCCCTTTTATGACTCATGGACTTCAAGTCCCAGAATTCCTCAGCCAGGCATGCTGGTTGAAGAATTCTGGGAGTTGAAGTCCATGAGTCATAAAAAGGCCGAGTTTGAAGATCCCTAGGTTAGGAGGAGAAAAATAGGCAAGCATGCTGAGGTCGCACCCCCTTAAAGCAGCCTGCAGGTTTTGTGGGTGCCTTGCACATCCACAACACGATCCCGAGGAATATTCCTTGTCGATCCGAAGCAGCCTAGGCAGTCTGAAGAGATTTTTGACAGTTTTCAGGAGGGGAAAAGCTGTCTGTCAAGGCAAGATTGTGGAAGGGGGTGGTGGGAAAGAGAGAATATTTCTCCATTTGGATGTATTCGTTAAATGCAGAGTTCTTGGTTGTTCTCTGATCTGGCTTGTTTTGTTGCAGACGTTTCATTACCCAGCTAGCTAACATCATCAATGCTGCAAGGGAGTGAGGTTTGTTCTCTCTTTATAAACCCCACTCACTCCCTTCTAGCACTGATGATGTTAGCTAGCTGGGTAATGAAACGTCTGCAAGCTCGGAAAGCATCCAGGACCCCACAGTTTAATCCTGAGCTAAAAAAAACAACATTCTCTTCTATCGATGTGAGTTAAATAAAACGTAATCGCTTTCTGATCTTTTGTGTAAGCTGCACAGCCACGAAACATCCCCTTTCTTATGGATATAAAAGGAAGCAGCAGTCATCTACAAGTGTTTTCACTTTGCTGGTTAACACCCAAGTGTCTCTTTTAATTCCAGGCATAAACTGTCTGGTTTTTATGTTCTATGCTAATGTTACATTCTCTTTAGAGCGGTAGTTTCTCAAACTTGGCCATTTTGAGACGTGTGGACTTCAACTCCCAGAATCCTCCAGCTGGGAGGTGCTGGGAATTGAAGTCCATATATGCTGGCTGGGGAATTCTGGGAATTGAAGTCTATACATATTGGCTAAGGAACTCTGGGAGTTGAAGTCCACCCATGCTGGCTGGGGAATTCTGGGAGTTGAAGTCCACACATCTTAAGTGGCCAAATTTGAAATCTTCTGCTCTAGAGCATCATTTCCATATTGGTGCCCAGCAGATGAATTTAGATTAACAGTCCCAAGATTCCACTCAGAGTTGCAATGCGGAATGGAGACAAATTTGTCAAAGTTTAGTTGCTTCATATTTTTTATTTTTTGTAAATCAGAGTTGAAAAAAAAATCAATTACAAAAAAAGAAAGAGAAAATTTTGCTCACAGTTGAGTGCATGATTGCTACGTGTTGCTCCAAATATATATATATATATATATATATATATATATATATATATATATATATATATATATATATATATATATATATATATATATAATTATTTAATTGTCCATTTTGTCTGACTGATAATTTACTCAAACCATGTACTTTTAAGACACCTTTGTACATTAAAATTCCCACAAACGCCTACAACACGTTTTCGACAAATGCAAGTCTGCCCTGCAACATTGTGAGAACTGCGATATAAAAAGACAAGTTTTGTTTCAACTCTTGGTTGTAAAATGTTGAAATGCATTCAGTTCTGAAGGAAGTGAAGTCCTTCCCTAATTTCCTCTGGTTTTTGGATACCTGTTGGGCACCAGTGGGAAACGAATGCTGTCAATCAACTGGATGATGATTCTTCTTCTTTTTGTTTTGTAAAAAAGAAGATTGTTGTCTTGTAATTCCTCTGCCTTCCTTCTATAAAATCTTGGCTTGCTGGCTTCTCATGTTCCTTTTCGAATCTCCGTAGGCCTTTGGTTGCTTCCCTGTTTATACATCATCTCTGTATTTCGTTTCTCGTACTGTACTGGATGTTCCATCCCCCTTTCGCGAGACGGTGCTAAAAAAATCCCTTTCCACGGCTTTGTAGATATTCCATCCTCTTTGACTTTGTGCAAAGAAAGAGATTGAAATAAACGCCACAATCACCTGCTTTGCTCACATCTGCAGTGTTTGTGTTAAGAAACGTGTGTGTGGGGGGGGGGGGTGGCTCCATTAAGCATCTGGGAATCCTAACCCTGGGAGACGGATCCAGAAGGGTCGGTCTCAGATGGTGAGATGGGGAGCGGTATATGCTTATTTACTTGATTTGTATCCTGCCTTTATTACTCAAGGTGGCAAACATGCACAATATACTCCTTCCTCCTCCTGATTTCCCCACAACAACCCTGTGAGGTGGGTTTGGCTAAGAGAAAGAGGGATTGGCCCAGGGTCACCCAGCTGGCTTTCATGGCTAAGACAGAACTAGAACTCACCGTCTCCTGGTGATTGGCCCAAAGTCATCAAGCTGGCTTTTATGCCCAAGGCAGAACTAGAAGTCACCGTCTCCTGGTGATTGGCCCAAAGTCATCCGGCGGGCTTTCATGCGTAAGGCAGAACTAGAACTCACCGTCTCCTGGTGATTGGTCTAAAGTCATCCGGCCGGCTTTCATGTCCAAGTCAGAACTAGAACTCACCATCGCCTGCTTTGTAGCCTGCTGCCTTAACCACTAGACCAAACTGGCTCGATTCGGTGGCCTTTTAATGCAGGATTCACAAAACTGAAAACTTCGAAAGTGATCGAACATGTTGGTAAATGAATCGTCCTCTTTTTAGTCAAATCAATCATGGCCAATAACTTTTTGATTAGAAGAGGCTACAATGTTACACACTTGCCTAGGAGTACAATATAACCTAGGGTACTTTTTTTTCCAGCTTGGGGAACTTGAAGATTGATGGACTTCAACTTTAGAATTGTGAGCTGCCCAGAGTCATTTGGTTGAGTTGGGCAGCTATAAAAATGAATGAATAGAATAGAATAGAAAATAATAGGATAGGATAGGATAGGATAGGATAGGATAGGATAGGATAGGATAGGATAGGATAGAATTAGAATTAGAATTAGAATAGAATAGAATAGAATAGAATAGAATAGAATAGAATAGAATAGAATAGAATAGAATAGAATAGAATAGAGTAGAATATGGAATAGAGTATAAATTACAATAGAATAGAATTACAGGGTGGAATAGAATGGAATAGAATAGAATAGAATAGAATAGAATAGAATAGTATAGAATATAAAATATAGAATATAGAATAGAGTATGGAATAGAGTATAAAGTACAATAGAATAGAACAATAGAGAACAGAATATGTAATAGAATTAGAATAGAATAGAATATGGAATATGGAATATAGACTATAGACTATAGAGTAGAATATAATAGAATAGAATATAGAACAATAGAATAGAATAGAATATGGAACAGTACAGAATAGAATAGAACAGAATGTAGAACAGAGTAGAATATGGAGTAGAACAGAATTTAGAATAGAATAGAATAGAATAGAATATGGAATAAAGTAGAATAGAATAGCGAATATAGAGTACAATAGAATAGAACAGAATAAAACAATATAGAAAAGAATAGAATATGGAATAGAATAGAATATAGAGTAGAATAGAATATAGTAGAGTAGAATAGAATATGGAGTACAATAGAATAGAACAGAACAGAATAGAGCTGGAAGGGGCCTTGGAGGTCTTCTAGTCCAGCCCCCTGCTCAAGCAGGAGAACCTGTACCATCTCAGACAAATGGCTGTCTGGTTTCTTCTTGAAAACCTGGAGTGCCCATGATTTCTGAAGGCAAGCTGTTCCAGAAATTGCGGGCGCTCCATCACTGGAGGTTGTTAATGGGATGAATCAATGAACAAACGAACTCCCAGACTTTTCTACCCTGGGGAATTCTGGGACTTGAAGTCCACCCATCGTCAAGTCGCCCAGGTGGAGACATACTGATTGACTGGAACAATTTTCATGCTGCAGGAAGCGAGAAAGACTGCTGAGTGAACAAGTGGCTGATTTTGCACACGCACGGAAAGAACCCAATCTCATCCCACATCCATAAAACAACGTAAAAATATCCTTCTCTGTGTTGGATTCTTATCGATCCACCTCGAGGGTGAAAGGGATCTTCAACCATAGAAACCGCGATGAACTTCCTTCAGCTAATGTTGAAACGTATGGCCTGTATTCACACATTTTATCTATAGAATACACACACACACACACACACACACTATTCCATATTCTATTCTATTCTACACCATATTTTATGGAATGAGAGAAAAAAGAGGAATCAGACAACTTAAAGACATCAGAAAGGAAAAATGGTAAAATAACCAAATTGTCTGAAATGGTATAGGGTTTCCTGCCTGAGCAAGGGGTTGGACTAGATGACCTCCAAGGTCCCTTCCATCATCATCATTATTATAAAAGAAAAAAACCCATAAGATTCTGATCTTTTTTACAGCAATTATGAGTACCGGTAGTCCTCAACGACTCAATTGAGCCCAAAATTTTATGTTGTCAAGTGAGACGTTTGTTAAGTGAATTTTGCCCCGTTTTATGACTTGTTAAGGGACTCGCTGCAGTTAAGTCAGCAACACGGTTGTTAAGTGAATCTGGCTTCCCCCATTGTCTTTGCTTCTCAGAAGGTTGCAAAAGGAAATCATGTGACCCCAGGAAATCACTGTGACCGTCATAAATACGGGTCAGTTGCCAAGCGTTTGAATGTTGATCACATGACCGTGGGGATGCTGCAACGGTCGTAAGGGTGACAAACGGCCATAAGTCCCTTTTTCCAGGGCTGTTCTAACTTGGGTCACTAAACGAACTGTTGTAAATCAAGGACTCCCTGTACAGTTACAAATTTGCCTCTTACTCTTTGGTTACCACTTCTTCTTTCTATAATCCATTCTATCTAATTGTCAATAAACCAGTTGTTTATAAAAAAATAATAAAGGCGGGATATGAATAAATAAATATGTTCACACAACATCCTCAACTACAAAAGCTGCCGGCAACATTTGTGCAACCCGCTAAGCAATCCTCTTTTTATTTTTTGGATTTGATTTGATTCTACTTGATTTGACTTCTACAGTTGCCCACGTCAACAACTGACTTTGTCAGCGTACCTCATAAAACATAAAAACAATTAAAACATTACAAGCTTCTCTGTATTTCTATTCTATTCTATTCTATTCTATTCTATTCTATTCTATTCTATTCTATTCTATTCTATTCTATTCTATTCTATTCTTCCATTCCATTCCATTGCATATTTTCTATTCTTTTCTATTCTATTCTATTCTATTCTATTCTATTCTATTCTATTCTATTCTATTCTATTCTATTCTATTCTATTCTATTCTATTCTATTCTATTCTATTCTGTATTTTATTATTCTATTCTGTTCTGTTCTATTCTATTCTATTCTATTCTGTATTTTATTATTCTATTCTATTATTCTATTCTATTCTACAGTATTCTATTCTATTCTGTATTTTATTATTCTATTCTGTTCTGTTCTATTCTATTCTATTCTATTCTATTCTATTCTATTCTATTCTGTATTTTATTATTCTATTCTATTCTATTATTCTATTCTATTCTATTCTATTCTATTCTATTCTATTCTATTCTATTCTATTCTATTCTATTCTATTCTATTCTATTCTATTCTATTCTATTCTATTCTATTCTATTCTATTCTATTCATCTCCAAGGTCCCTTCCAGCTCAATTCTGATTGTAAAACATCTTTAAGTTGCTAATGTTGAGAAACCCAGTATTCCAAGTCCAGCTCTGTAACCAATCAGAATTGCTTTGAAAATTTCTATGACTATATGGAAATTTGATGATTTCCCCTCCCCCCTCTCCATCCATGTCAGTGAAACTTTAGGCTGCAGTTTCAGAATCTCAGCTAACTCCACCGTATGTCCAACTCTAATAGTAAAGAACCCAACACTATACAACTGCAGACTGAATTATAGTAACGTTAAGCTTTTATTTTTATTTTTTAAAAAAACAAACACCTATATGATAATAACTACCAAACGCATTCATAGAAATAGTAGGGAATCTTCTGAATCTGAAGCCGGGTTTTTGGCAGTTGCGTTCATCCAACATGCTTAATCCAGGTGTTTTTTTTGTTTCCCTCCCCCCCCATAAGGACGATTCATCAAGTTGTTCGTGCAAACGTTAAAAAAATAGGCTCCTTCAGGAAGCAACGTGTGTGGGTTGGGTGAATCCAGCCAGCCAAAGGGCCAAGTACCAATGAAAACTGATTTTTGTTCTTGTTCCTAGAATCTAAGCAAGTGCCAACAAGTTGCACAGCTCAATTTGCACAAATCAAGATAGTAATTATTTTTATTGAATACCACATTAGGGCAAAAGCGTGCTGGTGGCTGTAGCTTGATTGCATGTCGTAAGAAGAGACTGGACAGCCATTTGTCTGAAATGGTATAGGGTTTCCTGCCTTAGCAGGGGGTTGGACTAGATGACCTCCAAGGTCCCTTCCAACTTATGATAATAGGGTTGTTTTTTTATTTTATTTTTCTTTTCTCACCCCATTTTGTTTTAAATCTCTTATTTCCAGGCCCCCCGATAAAACCATTGATGCTACAGCTAAGGAATCCGAGTACTTTACAACAAGAATGTCCTATGGAGGCTCAGACCTGAGCAGAGATTAAAACAACCTTTTGGGGCCTGCTTGTGAAAGCTTGTTTGATTTTTTTTTAAAATCAATAAATGGTTGGTGAGATGTTTGGTGGTCTTGAGCATCATTTCTGGAGGATGCATATGTCAAGTTGCTTTCCGTCTGTTTATCTGCAATAAACATGGCTAGGAAGGTTTTTTAGAGAAAAGCAAGGTTTTTCACTTAGGCAAAGAAAAACCAGAGATATAAACACAGATTAGGTGAAACCTGGATGAAAAAAAGTAGCTGAGCCAACGACGTGCAAGCAGCAGCCAAAAAAGCTAATACAATCCTGGGTTGTACAAACAAGAGGCGTGGAATCGAAATCACGTGAAGTCTTAGTAAGGCCACACCTGGAATTCTGAATCCAGTTTTCGTAATCACCACATTACAAAAAAAGATGTTGAGGCTTTGGAAAAAGTGCAAAGAAGAGCAACTAAGAGGATTAAAGGCCCAGAGACTAAAACATATGAAGAACGGTTGCAGGATTTGGGTTTGGCTAGTCTAAAGAAAAGAAGGACTGCGGGAGGTGGGGGGGAGGAGGGGGCATGATAGCGGTCTTCCAGTATTTGAGGGGCTGCTACAAAGACGGGGTGGGTTGGTGTCAGCTTATTTTCCAAAGCAACAGAAGGCAAGACAAGAAACTGGGTGGAAACAGATCAAGGAGAGAAGCAACCTGGAATTAAGGAGAAACTTCCTGATACTGAGGACAATTAACCAGTGGAACAGCTTGCCACAAGAAATCGTGGGTGCTCCCATCACCGGAGATTTTTAAGAAGAGACTGGACAATCACCTGCCTGAGATTGTAAAGGTTCTCCTGCTTGAGCAGGGGGTTGGACTAGAAGACCTCCAAGGTCCCTTCCAGCTCCTGTTCTGTTCTGTTCCGTACTCTATTCTATTCTATTCTATTCTATTCTATTCTATTCTATTCTATTCTATTCTATTCTATTCTATTCTATTCTATTCTATTCTATTCTATTCTATTCTATTCTATACTTTCCTGTTGTTCTATTCTATTCTATTCTATTCTATTCTATTCTATTCTATTCTATTCTATTCTATTCTATTCTATTCTATTCTATTCTATTCTATTCTATTCTATTGCTCCTGCTTGAGTAGGGGGCTGGACTAGAAGATCTCCAGGATCCCTTCCAGCTCCTATTCTATTCTATTCTATTCTATTCTATTCTATTCTATTCTATTCTATTCTATTCTATTCTATTCTATTCTATTCTATTCTATTCTATTCTATTCTATTCTATTCTATTCTATAACTCACCGTCTCCTGGTGATTGGCCAAAATTCACTCAACCAGCTTTTGTGCCTAAGGCGGGACTAGAACTCACTGTCTCCTGGTGATTGGCCCAAAGTCACCCAGATGCCTTTCACACCTGAGACAGGACTAGAACTCACCGTCTCCTGGTGATTGGCCAAAATTCACTCAACCAGCTTTTGTGCCTAAGGCGGGACTAGAACTCACCGTCTCCTGGTGATTGGCCCAAAGTCACCCAGACAGCTTTCCTTTAAAAGCGGCACTAGAACACACCGTCTCCTGGTTTGTAGGCCAGCACCTTCACCCTTAGGCCAAACTGGCTCTTTATCCCTTTGTTGCATCACTTCCCCTCTTGCTAATCCTATTGGTCCAAACATTTCCATGGCAAAGGAGACCGGGAAGGATGCTGGTGGCATTTCCCTCCTTCTATCTATACTTCCGTCTCCTGATGTGTCAGCTCCAGGGGGGGGGAGAACCAAACTTAAAATAGCTGCAGGAGAATTGACAGCAGCAACGGACCACAGAGAAGAAGACTAGGTTGGTGTGTAACTTTCCACCCCACTCCCCTAAAGAAGGCTGTGTTTGAATTTCTTGGGGTGGGGTGGGAGAAGGGAGCAAATAAGGGGTATTTGGGAAGATTCGAACAGTCCACAGAGGAGGTTGAAAGAATCTAGTGGTTCGCTTTTGCCCAACACATCAAGCTTGGTTTTTTCATGGTCGATGACCAAAATCAAGGTTGATTGGATTTGATCAAGCTTGATTCCACTTGGCTGCTGGGTTAGGCTTAACAGGTGGCCCAAAGCTGGAGAAGGAAAAAAATAGAATACAGCTGGAAGGCACCTCGGAGGTCTTCTAGTCCAGCCCCCTGCTCAAGCAGGAAAGCCCATACCATTTCTGAGAAATCTTTTCTTGAAAACCACCCGTGAAGGAGCACCCGCAAATTTTGGTGGCAAGCTGTTCCACTGGTTAATTGTCCTCACACGGTTAGGACGTTTCTCCTTAATTCCAGGTTGCTTCTCTCCTTGGTAAGTTCCCATCCATTGTTACTTGTCTTGCCTTCGGGTGCTTTGGGGAATAATTTGAACCCCCTCTTCTTTGTGGCAGCCCCTCAAATACCGGAAGACTGCTAGGTTTGATGAACCAGAGACTGGGGGCAGACGTTTTTCAAGCCAGACATGGGCATGTCCAAAAAAAAAAAAAAGAGGGAGGGTCATAACCATGTAACAGAAACGTGGTTGTGGTGTGGGGCAGACCCCCGCCATCTTAACTTTCTTTCCCTCTTCTGCAGACACCGGTTTTTCCCATATGCTAGGTTCGGCTAGATGAGAAATTGTACACCGCCCTGAGTCCTTCGGGAGAAGGGCGGTATAAAAATTTAATTAATTAATTAATTAATAAATTAATTAATTAATTAATTAATTAATTAATTAATTAATAATTTTTTGTAGCCCAGGATTGAATTGTGAAGTCCTTGAGGCTTGGTTGTTTTCCTGCAGATCTTTCATGACCCAACTAGGGAACATCATCAGTGCTAGAAGGGAGCGGGGTTTGTGCAGCAGCAACCAAAAAAGCTAACGCAATCCTGGGTTGTATATATTTATTTATTTATTTATTTATTTGTTTGTTTGTTTGTTTGTTTGTTTATTTATTTATTTATTTATTTATTAATTATTGGGACTTATAGGCCGCCCTATCTCCCGAAGGACTCAGGGCGGCTAACAACAATAAAATACAATCATACAAAAGTTAAAAAGAAATTAAATTACTAGCCCCAGTAGAATAAATGAAAATTAAAATTAAGTTAAAAATTAAAAACATAATTAAAATCCCTGTCAGTCCAGGCCAGCCTGATGAAAAAGGAAAGTTTTGAGGCCGCGGCGAAAGGACCGGAGATCCGGGGCCATCCGGAGCTCAAGGGGGAGTTGGTTCCATAGGGCCGGCGTTCCCACAGAGAAGGCCCTCCCCCTGGGGGTCGCCAGCCGACATTGTCTAGCCGACGGTACCCTGAGGAGGCCCTCTCTGTGTGAGCGCACCGGGCGATGGGAATTCGTTCCCGGCAGCAGATTGTCCTGCAAGTATCCCGGGCCTAAGCAGAGGAGTAGAATCAAGATCACGCAAAGTGTTAGTACCGCTTTATCAAACCCTAGTGAGGCCACACCTGGAATACTGAAGCCAATTCTGGTCACCGTATCACAAAAAAGAGGTTGAGAGTTTGGAAAAAAATTCAGAGAAGAGCAACTAAGATGATCCAAGGCCTGGAGGCCAAAACGTACGAAGAGCGGCTGCGGGACTTGGGTTTGGCTAGTCTAGAGAAAAGAAGAAATAGGGGAGACATGATAGCAGAGATCTAGTATCTGAGGGGCTGCCACAAAGATGAGGGGTTCAGGTTATTCTCTAAAGCACCAGTGGGAAGGACGAGAAACAATGGTTGGAAACTGAACAGAGAGAGAAGCAACCTGGAATTAAGGAGAAACTTCTTGACAGTGAGGACAATTATCTCGTGGAACAGCTTGCCTCCAGAAATTGTGGGTGCTCCATCACTGGAGGTTTTTAAGAAGAGACTGGACAGTCAGTTGTCCGAGAGGGTATAGGTTCTCCTGCTTGAGCAGGGGGCTGGACTAGAAGACCTCTAAGGTCCCTCCCAGCTCTATTCTATTCTATTCTATTCTATTCTATTCTATTCTATTCTATTCTATTCTATTCTATTCTATTCTATTCTATTCTATTCCCTATTCTACTCTATTCTATTCCTATATTCTATTCTTGTTCTTGTTCTTGTTCTTGTTCTTTTTCTTATTCTGTTCTATTCTATTCTATTCTATTCTATTCTATTCTATTCTATTCTATTCTATTCTATTCTATTCTATTCTATTCTATTCTATTTATATACAGTAGTTTGCCTTGCCAGAGTTGGTCAGGGTGAGGCTGGACCAGCACACATCCTCTCCAGCAGCCAACACCCAGATAAGCAGGGATTAACACCAGACAAACAAGCAGAAAACAGTACTCTAACCAAGGAATTGCCAAGGAGAAAATCACATCCTCACCAACACTGGCAAAGCAAGCAATTGTATATTAAAAGAGAGCTAAGCCCGCTCCCTTCGAACGCTGATGATGTTACCCCATGAAATGAAACATATGCCAGAAAGAAAGCAAGCTTGAAGAGCGCCAAGGAGCCCACATGTAGTAAGGCCCTGCCACGAGGGGTGACAGGATAGCAGTCTTCCAACTCCAGCTTTTAAAACTGTACCCCAGCTTAATGGTTGGTCCAAATCAAGACAAAATGTCTTGGGAAGGTAGTTCAACTCAGGAATTAAGCTTCTCCTATTTGTCTATATCCTACCGCAAGCTAGTGAGCAATTTGCACTGCTTTTGTGCAGACATGTGCTCTCAAATTTAAGCGGTGACAGCAAGCACCCAAAAAAAAAAGTTCTAGCAGCAGTAATGAACAGATCACGGAGAAGAAAACAAGGATTGTGTCTGGCTTTTTGTGGAGAAGAAAGAAGAAGAAGAAGAAGAAGAAGAAGAAGAAGAAGAAGAAGAAGAAGAAGAAGAAGAAGAAGAAGAAGAAGAAGAAGAAGAAGAAGAAGAAGAAGAAGAAGAAGAAGAAGAAGAAGATCCATTTTTGATGCTAAAGGCTCACAGATGGGCTCTGATTGGTTATTGACTGGAGATACACTACCTTTATCACGTACCCGGAAGAAATGCAGAGCCACTGGCCAAGCCAAAAAAACCATATTGAACATTTTTTTTATTTTTTATTTTAATTCTATTTATATCCCGCCCTTCTCCGAAGACTCAGGGCGGCTTACAAGCTTAGCAGTAGCCTTCATTCTATGTATTTGCCTGCTTATTAGGGCTTTCACACACACCCCAAGCGGCATTATTACAAAGTCAGCTTAATTGCCCCCAACAATCTGGGTCCTCATTTTACCTACCTGGGAAGGATGGAAGGCTGAGTCAACCTTGAGCCTGGTGGGACTCGAACCTGCACTAATTGCAGGCAGCTGGTGTTACTTAAGGAGGCATTAGCCCACTGCTCCACCAAGGCTCTCCACCAACATGACCACCACATGAAGAAACCGTGGCCAGGGAACTTGATTTTCCGCATGCCACCTTCTTCTTAGGGACAAAGAGTGTCTGGTTCAAAGCCACCCAGCTGCCTTCCTTGGCTAAGACCGAACTTGAACTCAGGGTCTGGAGGTGCAGGTGTGCAAACATATTAGTCTGGCTTACTAGCAGTAGATTCCATCTCTCTCTCTCTCTCTCTCTCTCTCTCTCTCTCTCTCTCTCTCTCTCTTTGTGTGTGTGTGTTGTGTCTCTGTGCCATTTGTGTTCACACGCAGCTTGTCAGCAGCACTGTGCAAAATCATCTCTCCAAACCCCACAGCCATTAGGAGCTCCCCCAGAAGGAGAGAAGAAAGAAAGAAAAAGAAAGAAATATCCTAGCCAAGCTAGGGATTGAGTCCGAGCAGAGATCGGCAGGAGCCCGCAAGAGAGTGCCAACCATGAGCCAGAGTTTGGAGGACACGGTCGAGAGCTTCAAGAGTGCCATGGACGAAATGCAAAGCAAAGTCAAGGCTATGCGCGAACGGGCAGAGGAAGCCTACCAGAAGCTCAACCAGCTGGAAGTCCTGAAGTTCGCTTTGATCGATTCCAACAATCAACTCAACAAGGAGTTGAGGAAGCTCTCTCAGGAGGTGGCCCTCTTTGAGGACCAAAACACCTTGGACAAAGGCCACCAGACCCGCCCGAAGAAGACCCCTTCGGCCCCCAGGAAAACGGGGAGGAAGAAAGAAGGGGAGACCATACGAGAAGCCAACTCCAAGGAAAAGCAATAATAAAAGAAGGCAAATTGTGTTGGGGTCACCACCCTTTTGCTCTCGGGGTGGTGGTGGTGCTGGGGTGGCTCTCCACAGAAATGAGTTGGGGGAGGGGTCCTTCTTTGGGGTTTGCAGCTTCAGGGCAGACCACGTAGCCTGCAAAAGACCAACATGGCAGCTGGCTGTTGGAGATCTGGGCCTTCTCCCAAACAGCAAGGCAGGGATCGACCAATAGAACAGAATAATAGAGTTGGAAGGGGCCTTGGAGGACATCTAGTCCAACCTTTCCGGGCTCGTGGCCCGGAGGGAAGGAGAGCAGCTTCAAAATTGGTGCGTGTGTGTGCACGCACGCAAACGGCACCACGCGCACCAGTGCAGCGGTAGCGGCCCCATTCACGCATGCACGAATGGGCCATGCACACCCACCAACGAGGCGCTAGCGGCCTCGTTCGTGCCCGCTTGCATGCACAAATGGGGCTGTGGGTGCTAGCATGAGTGGGAAGAAGTGTGTGCACACACGGGCACATGCCGGCTAGCCATTTCTGAGGCTCGCTGGCCAAGAGGCTGTGGCCCATAGGTTGGAGGCCCCTGTACTAGTCCAACCCCCTGCTCAGGCAGGTAACCCTATACCATTTCAGACAAATGGCTGTCCAGTCTCTTCTTAAAAACTTCCAGTGTTGGAGCAATTCACAGCTTCTGGAGGCAGGTTGTTCCACTGGTTAATTGTTCTAACTGTCAGAAAGTTTCTCCTTAGTTCCAGGTTGCTTCTCTCCTTGATGAGTTTCCATCCGTGGCTTCTTGTCCTGCCATCAGGCGCTTTGGAGAAGAGCTTGACTCCCTCTTGTTTGGGGCAGCCCCTGAGATACTGGAAGACTGCTATCCTGTCACCCCTAGGAGGATTGGGGAGGATTGAGTAGGATGCTTGTGGGGCAGGAGGTGCACCAATGGGCCTTTGTGACCAGGATTGCCTGAGGCCTGATGCTCACATGCTTAAGATTAGACACAGCATACTAAACTAGTGGTTTTGCCCAGCATGGGTGCAGCACCTTATCCAGCTCCGTGCTCAGTGTTTTGTGTATTCTAATTCAGCAAACCATGGTTCCATTTGCAAACGCAGGCATATGTTTTTTGATCAAATGTTTTTTTTGGAGGGGGAGGCAAATAGCAGCCCATAGAGACTCCCCACCCTATCTCACCTGGACTACTGCAATGCTCTTTACATGGGGCTTCCCTTGAAGACCACCCGGAGGCTCCAACTGGTACAGAATGCGGCCGCGAGAGTTGTCTTGGGAGTTTCCCGGTACTCCCATGTTACACCTTTGCTCCGCGAGCTGCATTGGCTACCAGTTGTCTTCCGGGTGAGGTTCAAGGTTTTGGTTATGATCTTCAAGTCCTTACATGGCATGGGTCCGGGATACCTCGAGGACCACCTGCTGCCGGCGTCAACTCCCCTCCGCCCTGTGCGTGCCCACAGAGAGGGCCTCCTCAGGGTGCCTCCGGTCAGGGAATGTCGACTGGTGGCCCCCAGGGGGAGGGCCTTCTCTGTGGGCGCTCCGGATTTATGGAACCAACTGCCGGTTGAGCTCCGGAAGGCATCGGACCTCCGCTCCTTCTGGTGCGGTCTGAAGACCCACTTATTTGAACTAGCTGGTCTGGCCTGATGGGGGGAACGTTAAGGTTTTTAATGGGTCTTTTATTGCTTTTATTGCTATTGTAATTTTTAATTGGGCATTCCTTTTTAATTTTTGTATTGTTATTTATATATGCCCTGTTAACCGCCCTGAGTCCTTCGGGAGAAGGGCGGTATATAAATTTAATAAAAGTAAAAGTAAAGTAATGGCGGGCATAGGGGAGAGCCCCCAAAGCCGAGATAACGGCTATTCCTGCATAATTGAAATCCCAACTCTTTTACGTGCAATGGGCATAAAAAGAGGCAGAATGGATGGAAACTCATCAAGGAGAGAAGCAGCCGGGAACGAAGAAGAAAATTTCCTGACAGCCAAGACAATTAATCAGTGGAACTCCTTGCCTCCAGAAGTTGTGAATGCCTCAACAATGCAAGATTTTTTTTAAAAAAAGAAGAGGTTGGACAACCATTTGTCTGAAATGGTACGTTTCCTACCTGAGCAGGGGGTTGGACTAGATGACCTCCAAGCTCCCTTCCAGCTCCTGTTATTCCAATCTATTCTGTTCCATTGCATGGTTTGAAAAGGTAAAAGGTTTTCCCCATCTAGTTGTCTCTGATTCCAGGGGGTGATGCTCATCTCCCTTTGTTAGCCGAGGGAGCCAGCATTGTCCGAAGACACTTCCGTGGTCACGTGGAAGGCATGACTATATGCCGAGGTGCACAGAATGCGGTTTTCCTTCCCACCAAAGTGGTACCTATTTATCTACTCTCATTTCCGTGCTTTCGAACTGCTAGGTTGGCAGGAGCAAGGAATGGGTGCTCGCTCCATTGCATGGTGCCTGGCTCTTGAACCCGGGCTGCCAGATTTCTAGACTGGACAACTGGACAGCTGTTTGTCTGAAATGGTATAGGGCTTCCTGCCTGAACAGGGGGTTGGACTAGATTTTTTTTATTTATTTTTTTATTTTAATTCCATTGATATCCCACCCTTCTCCGAAGACTCAGGGCGGCTTACAAGCTTAGCAGTAGCCTTCATTCTATGTATATGCCTGCTTATTAGGGCTTTCACACACACACACCCCAAGCGGCATTATTACAAAGTCAGCTTATTGCCCCCAACAATCTGGGTCCTCATTTTACCTACCTCGGAAGGATGGAAGGCTGAGTCAACCTGGAGCCTGGTGGGATGCGAACCTGCACTAATTGCAGGCAGCTGGTGTTACTTAAGGAGGCATTAGCCCACTGCTCCACCAAGGCTCTTCAAGGTCCCTTCCAATAATAATAATAACAACAACAACAACTCGGTCAATTGCACAAATTGATTACAAAGCTAGAAATGACCGAGTTGCTAAACTAATCCACTGGGCATTGTGTAAAAAATACGAGTTGCCTGTGTACAAAAGGTCGTGGGAACACAGGGTGGAAAAAGTTGTCGAGAATGAGAGGGTGAAGATCTTGTGGGACTTCCGAATACAGACAGATCGCCATTTGGAACACAACATGCCAGATATCGCAGTCGTAGAGAACCGAAGCGTACAGTTGATTGATATCGCTATACCAGGAGATGCCAGAGTCGAAGAAAAAGAAATAGAAAAAATTACGAAATACCGTGACCTGGCCATCGAAACTGCGCGATTATGGATGAAACGTGTCACAGTGATACCCATTGTCATCGGGGCACTGGGAACGATGTCCAAAAACTTTACAAAACACATCAAGAAATTGCAGCTTCCTGCAATAACTCCAGCAAAGCTACAAAAAACTCTGCTATTCGGAACATCTTACATTTTAAGGAGATACCTGGTTGATTCCTGGGATGCTGGCAGCAACCCGTGTCAACCATTAGTGCCGGTCAATTTGAGTGTTCAGTTGACTGAGTTTCATGTTTTATGAATAAAAGTTTTATAATAATATCATCACACAGTCAGCCAGATGTTCAGACTGGATTTGGCATTTTTGTCTACCTATCAAGTCCTTACCAAGGACCTGGGAGAGGCAGATGTGGATGTTTGATGGTATTACAGATCTCATTGCAGGATGGAAGCAGTTCCTAGTAAGGCTGCCTTTTGCAATTGACTAATGGCGAATGTGTCAATGCCGATGATGGTGTTCAAGTGGTGCTCCAGTTGTTTTGGGATTGCACCCAAAGCGCCTATTACTATTGCTTGCCTTTGCCACAATCGTTTTATATTATTATTATTATTATTATTATTATTATTATTATTATTATTATTATTATTATTAATAATAATAATAATAATAATAATAATAATAATAATAATAATAATTTATTCATTAAACATGAACCTCAGTCAACTGAACACTCAAACTGACTGACTCTAATGGTTGACACGGGTTGCTGCCAGCATCCTAGGTATCAACCAGGTACCTCCTTAAAATGTAAGATGTTCCGAGTAGCGCAGTTTTTTGTAGCTTTGCTGGAGTTATTGCAGGAAGCTGCAATTTCTTGATGTATTTTGCAAAGTTTTCAAAAGTTTTATTATTATTATTATTATTATTATTATTATTATTATTGTTGTTGTTGTTGTTGTTGTTGTTGTTGTTGTTATTGACAAGGAGTAAACAACAAAGCATGGTTATACCCAGTATTTTGACTTTTGTGACCCTGCTGCTCTGTGATTGCTAAACATTGAACAGGGAAGCCTCCTTTGAGGATTATCCCCAGAAAAATTGGGTCTGTTGCTTTCCAAACCTGTTGCATCAGAGTCCAGTGGATAAAAATTACCTAGGGTTTTTGTGTGTTTGTGTGTGTGGGGAGGGTGGGTTGGCCACCTTGAGAGAGGAAGTCCAGAGAAACCGCACAGCGCTCCTTAAATAGGCATATCACAGTTCAAACGCCAAGGGCAAATAACAAATGTTTACCCAAAAACAATCAACTTCCTCCCCAGCCCCCAACAGTATATGTGGTAGTCCTGCCCACTTTATTTTTCCATTTTGAAAAATTCAACAGCCCTCCCTCAACAGAGGGGGAGGGATAGGACATCCTCTATCTCCAGTCCACAACACGGTCCTTTCAGCAGTCCCAAGAAGGCCCCACACCCATTTGCACCACTCGGGTGACCCGGAGAACGCAGGTAAAGCTCCAGGTGGCCTCAACGACTCTCTAAAAGGATGCAAATGACCAGCTGTCTGCAAGGAGTATAAATCCTTCCATTCCCCACCATCCAGTCAGAACCTGAAGAAGCTTCTTGGATGAGAAGCGAAACGCCTTCAAAGAAAAACAAGAGTTGCCTCCTGAAAAAAAAAGCGCCTTTGGGATAAATGTTGTACGTTCTCTGCAGTATGTGGTTCTGGGGTTGTTGGTTTTTTTTTTTGGGAGGGGGAAGCTCAATGCTACAGATTCTCCTCTTACATTTTTGATTGTAAGCCCCCCCTTTCAATAGGTGGTCTCTAAATGCCAATCAATCAATCCATCACCCCCATCCCAGGGCAGTCTTCAGTGTGTGACGTCCGGATAAGTACAGACGTTGCGTTGAAAAGCTTCCTCCCGTATGCCAGGAGTGTGTGTATGAGAGAGTGTGTGTGTGTGGTCCTTTGTGTGACAGAGCCTCTGGGAAGGATGAGGTCCATAAAAGCTGCTGATTGGCTGGAGATGGGGATTGTGACATCAGATGCAAGGCCGTTTCTGACAGTTGGGTACAGACTCGGCTCTGGTTTGATGCTGGGCTGTCTGGGAAAGGCCATTTCTCTGGTGGGAATTGAGGATACTTTGGTGAGTAGGCAAAATGATGGTCTCCCCACAATAAACCATCATCCCATCAAGAACCTCAGATGATGCTGGGACCCAATTCTGAAGAACATTCTTGATTGAACCTCTTTCGTAGCCAACATCTCCCAAGGCCGAGCACACCATGGTGTCTTGTCGTTCAAAGGAAGATGGGCTGTGTTGGGTGGGAATTGCTCCGTCACTGATTTTATGAATTGGACTTTATGACTGTGGGGGAAAGGGCCCGTTCTTTTTATAGAAACCGCAGAAGACCTGCTAGCTAGCCTGTGAAGAAACACGCTGGATGTACTGTCAGAAAATTTCTCCTTATAGCAAGGAGAGATTCAACCTGGAAATAAGAAGAAATTTTCTGACATGAGAACAAGCAACCAAGGGAACAGATTGCCTTCAGATGTTGTGGGAGCTTCATCGCTGGGAGCTTTCAAGAAGAGACTGGACTGCCATCTGTCAGAAATGGTGTGGGGGGGTCTCCTGCTTGGGCGGTGGTGGGGGGTTGGACTAGATGATCCCCCAAGGTCCCTTCCAACTCTGTTATTCTATTCTATTCTATTCTATTCTATTCTATTCTATTCTATTCTATTCTATTCTATTCTATTCTATTCTATTCTATTCTATTCTATTCTATTCTATTCTATTCTATTCTATTCTATTCTAAACTTACTCTATCCTATCCTATCCTGTCCTGTTCTAGCCTAGCCTAGCCTAGCCTAGCCTAGCCGAGCCTAGTCTAGTCTAGTCTAATTGTTGTTGTTGTTGTTATCTCCGTGAATGTTGTGTGATGGTTGTCACAGAAACCTGGCTACATCCAGATGTACCAAATGCAGCAGTGGAGCTGACAAGCCGAGTCATTCACCGCTCTGACAGAGATAAAGGCTCCGGTAAGAGCAAATGAGGAGGACTCTGTGTATATATACATTGAGACTGGTATGCCAACAGCAGATTAGTTTACACGTATTGTTCCCCAGATGTGGAACTGATGACTGTCATATGTAGGCCTTTTTATCTGCCTAGAGAAATTACTGTGGTAATTATTACAGCTGTTTATGTTCCACCTGATGCCAACGTCAGCACGGCACTTTCCCAGCTGTATGACTTCATCTCCAGGCAGCAGCAAACTCACCCAGAGGACGCTCTTGTCATGGCTGGGGGCTTCAATCGAGCTTGTCTGAAGCCAGTTCTCCCCAAGTTTGTACAGTATGTGCAAGTTCCCACCAGAGGGAAGAGTGGTTCGAAAGCACGTAAAAATGCAAGTAGAAAAATAGGGACCACTCCAGTGGGAAGGTAACAGCGTCCCGTGCGCCTTTGGCGTCTAGTCATGCCGGCCACATAACCATGGAGACGTCCTCGAACAACTGCTGGCTCTTCGGCTTTGAAACGGAGATGAGCACCGGCCCCTAGAGTCGGAAACGACTAGCACGCGTGTGTGGGGGAACCTTTACCTTTACCTTACTCTAATCTGAAAAAGGCATACAGAGCTTTCCCTCTCCCCCACCTGGGTACATCCGACCATCTTTCACTCCTGTTGTGCCCAAAGTATGTCCCTCTCAGGAAAAGAACTCAGGCAGTCACGAAAAGGGTCAAAACCTGGCCAGTGGGTGCTCTCAGCCAGTTGCAGGGCTGCTTTGAAACCACTGACTGGAGTGTATTCGAAGACCAAGACCTGAATGCATACACAGATGCCGTACTCTCTTATATTAGAACATGCACCGATAGTGTGACAGCAGAAAAGTGCATTAGAGTTTACGGGAATTGTAAACCCTGGATGACTGCAGAGATACGAACACTCCTGAGAGCCCGGGATTCTGCCTTTAAGGCAGGGGACAGGGACACGTACAGAGAGGCCAGGGCAAATCTCAGAAGAGGCATTAGGATGGCGAAATAGCAATACAAACACAAGGTGGAGAACCACTTAGCAGACCAAGGCAAGTGTGGCAGGGACTGCAGCACTTAACTAACCACGAGGGCAGTACGAGGAGCATGGTTAACACCGATGCCTCGTTGGCTGAGGAGCTGAATATCTTCTTCGCTCGCTACGAGGTAAAAAGACCAGACCCCGTAGCCTCTTCTGGCTGGCCTTCTGATTTTCAGCAACTCACCCTGTCTGAAGACCAAGTGAGAACTGTATTGAAGGCTGTGAATCCCAGCAAAGCCGCAGGCCCAGATGGGGTGCTGGGGATAGTGGTTAAGCATTGTGCCGACCAATTAGCAGGGGTCCTGACAAGGATTTTTAACATCTCCTTGCAAATGGCATGTGTACCATCATGCTTGAAAGCAGCTACCATTGTCCCAGTCCCCAAGAAAACTGCAGTTGAGTGCCTGAATGACTACAGACCTGTTGCATTAACGTCTGTAGTCATGAAATGCTTCGAAAGATTGGTTCTCCAACATCTTAGGACATGCCTCCCACTGGACTTTGATAAACATCAATTTGCCTACAGGGGAAATAGGTCGACAGACGATGCTGTAGCTATTGCTTTACACGCTGTAGCAAGTCATCTTGAGAAACTTGGAAGCTATGTCAGGATGCTTTTTGTTGGCTACAGCTCGGCTTTCAAGACCATTTTGCCGAGCCTTCTCATCGAGAAGCTGACTGACTTGAAATTTTCCCCCTCCATCTGCTATTGGATTCAAGACTTTCTTAGGGACCGGTTACAAACAGTGAGGGTCGGGTCTGCTTTGTCCACCCCCCTGAAGCTTTGCACTGGCTCGCCACAGGGCTGCGTGCTTAGCCCCTACCTGTACTCTTTGTACACATATGACTGCGTATCATCCGACCTATCTACTGCGATAATTAAGTTCGCAGATGATATGATCGTGGTGGGTCTTATTACAGGTGGGGATGAGACAGCATACAGGGCAGAGGTACAAAAACTATCCATATGGTGTTGTAACAACAACTTGCACCTGAACATCGGCAAGACAAAAGAGATGGTGCTAGACTTCCGGAGGAAAAAGGAGGAACCTGCCCCACTTTACATCGGGGAGGACTGTGTGGAGAGAGTTTCTTCCTTTAAATTTCTGGGAGTCTACCTCTGTGAAGATCTGACCTGGAAAGTTAACACAACCCAGGTGGCTAGAAAGGCCCAACAGAGGCTTCACTCTCTCAGGGTCTTGCGGAAGAACAGGGTAGAACAACGGCTAATGACCCTCTTTTACCGGTCTACTATAGAGAGCGTCCTCTCGTATGGCATTGTGGTTTGGTATGCTGGTCTGACAGCCGCGGATAGGAAAGCATTACAGAGGGTAGTGAGCACAGCACAAGACATTGTGGGCTGTTCCCTGACACCACTGGATGACATCGCCAGGGTTCGTTGCCTTGGAAAAGTGAGGAAAATTCTCAGGGACGACTCACACCCTGGACTCACACCCGGGTAGGAGATACAGGAGTATAGCCAGCCGTACCAACAGGCTGAAGAACAGCTTTTATCCATGGGCTGTTAGGCTCTTGAATGGAAAATAATTTTATAAACTTTATGCATGATTGACTTGCGAGGCCAGTGCATTGTGCAATTAGCTCACATGGTGTAATAAGATGGAGGGTTTGTGTCACTGTAAGTTGGGGGTGGGGGCACGAAGGGAGGCTCAGCCAATCTCAATGTATACATGGTTGTACTTTGACAATAAATGTTCATTCATTCATTCATTCATTCATTCATTCATTCATTCATTCATTCATTCTAATCTACCCCACCCTGCCCTACCCCACCCTATCCTATCCTATTCTATCCTATCTTATCCTATCCTATTATCCTCCTCTATCCTATCCTATCCTGTCCCAGTCTAGTCTAGTCTAGTCTAGTCTAATTGTTGTTGTTATTATTATTCTATTCTATTCTATTCTATTCTATTCTATTCTATTCTATTCTATTCTATTCTATTCTATTCTATTCTATTCTATTCTATTCTATTCTATTCTACTGTATCCTACCCTACCCTACCCTACCCTACCCTACCCCACTCCACTCCACTCCACTCCACTCCACTCCACTCCACTCCACTCCACTCCACTCCACTCCATTCCATTCCATTCCATTCCATTCCATTCCATTCTATTCTATTCTATTCTATTCTATTCTATTCTATTCTACTGTACCCTACCCTACCCTACCCTACCCTACCACACTCCACTCCACTCCACTCCACTCCACTCCACTCCACTCCACTCCATTCCATTCCATTCCATTCCATTCCATTCCATTCCATTCCATTCTATTCTATTCTATTCTATTCTATTCTATTCTATTCTATTCTATTCTATTCTATTCTATTCTATTCTATTCTATTCTATTCTATTCTATTCTATTCTCTGTAAAGAAGTACACCTCCAAAGCGCTAGCTCTAATTTTCTTGCTTCCATTCACAAAATCTCACGAGTGTAAAAGACATCTCTCCCCCCTCGCCTTTACAGCCCAAGAAATTAGGGCTGGTCACCTCTGGGACCTGCATTCATTGTGCAGGCTCAGCTGTTGGTTGTCCAGCCTTTGGCTAGTTTGAAGTTCTTCCTCCGGTCTCCCATATCATTCACATTTCTGGTCAGAGATATAGCGTGGTCTAAATTAAATCATCTTCTGCTGGGATTGGGAGATCTTTCCTAGTGGTCTCCCATCCCAGAATCAACTTAATCTGGGGAGACTGGCTAAATTGGGTCAGGCTGCTGTCACCTGCCATGACTGCCCATATGAACATATTCAAAAACAGGTGGGATATGGCTAGGAACATGATGGTTGTTCCTGGCTTACTCTCCCTTTGCTCGTTCCTCAGCAGTGAACTCAGAGGAGCAGGGCTGAATTCGCGCCCTTCCACCCGACCCCATGGAGAAATCTGAAGCGTCCCACCTGATGGACACCCAGGAGGCCTTAAAGAAGGAGATCTGGGACCTAAGAGACAGAGCCGCCACCCTTGAGCTTGAAAACCAGGAGATCGTGAAGGAGATCAAGCACATGAACGAGGAGAACAAGAGCTTGGAAGAGAAAGTCAGCTGCTTCCAAACCATCGTGGAGGACCTGGAGAAGGAAGAGGAAGAACTGCAGGAGATGCTCCGAGAACGGGAAGACACAAGGGCATCCCTGGAGGCCCAAAACCAGACCTTGGCAGAGACCAACAAGGTCCTCTGCTCCAAAATCGAGACAGTCTCCAGCCAGCTGGTCAGGTTTCAAGAGTCCAAGGCTAGCCGGGACCGGGGAATTTTGCGTATCAAGCAGGTGATGGAGCACATCGTGGGCCACTTCAAACAGCTGGAGGCGAAAATCGAAACAGCCAAGCATCAATATGAGGACGAGAAGAAGCAGTCTGCCGAGCTGGCCCGGACGGTGGTGGAGCTGGAGGAGATCTGCAAGGCGCTGGAAAATCAGGTCCTCTCGTTGGAGGAGCAGCTGGAACTGTCCTCCTTCAGCAGGTTGAAGATGGACCCTGGTTTGGAAGGTCCTTCTCTGCTCCAAGAGATGGTGCAGGCCAAGCTGAAGCAGGACTCCCAAGGGTTGCAAAAGTCCGTCTTCTTCCTCCTATCCAGAGGGACATGGGTGCTGGTGGCGGTGACGCTCGGCCTGGGATTTTCCAACTTGTTGCTCTTTCTCTTTGACCAAGACTTGGCGGCCAGGAACCATCTGCTGACCTTGGCTGACGGCCTCAAGTGGGTGTCCAAAATCTTGTCCCCGTATCCTGCCCGGAGGCAGAGTGGCTTGCGGCCATTTTGAGCCAGAATGCCGTGGCAAACGGCAGAAAGGCTAGTAAATAATTTCAATATAAAGCTATGTATATCTATATATCTATATATCTTGGTCCTCTGGTGCAGTTTTACGGCGTCCATCGCTTGGGACTTAGATGTAGTGTGCTCATCCTTATCATTTCATAAGCCACGGTCACTTTGTCCAAGCCGGAGGGTGGATGCTGCAACTTGCACATCGTGGTTAGTTTGCAAGGCTGCATTAACAGAGCGATAGAATCAAGATCGCGTGAAGTTGGGGGCAATAAGCTGACTTTGTAATAATGCCTCTTGGGGGTGTGTGTGTGAAAGCCCTAATAAGCAGGTATATACATAGAATGAAGGCTACTGCTAAGCTTGTAAGCTGCCCTGAGTCTTCGGAGAAGGGTGGGATATAAATGGAATTAAAATAAATAAATAAATAAATAAATAAATAAATAAATAAGTACTAATACCACTTTACAATGCTTTGGTAAGGCCACAGCTGGAATATTGCATCCAGTTTTGGTCACCATGATGCAAAAAAGATGTCGAGACTCTAGAACGGGTACAGAGAAGAGCAACAAAGATGATTGGGGGACTGGAGGCTAAAATATTATAAGGAACAGTTGCTGGAATTGGGGATGTCTAGTTTAATGAAGAGAAGGGTGAGGGGTGACATGATAGCAGCGTTCCAATATCTCAGGGGCTGCCCCAAAGAAGAGGGAGCCAGGCTGTTCTCCAAAGCACCTGAAAGCAGGAGAAGAAGCCACGGATGGAAACTCATCAAGGAGAGAGGCAACCTAGAACTAAGGAGAAATTTCCTGACAGTTAGAACAATTAACCAGTGGAACAACCTGCCTCCAGAAGTGGTGAATGCTCCAACACTGGAAGTTTTTAAGAAGAGACTGGACTGCCATTTGTCTGAAATGTTATAGGGTTTCCTGCCTGAGCAGGGGGTTGGACTAGATGACCTCCAAGATCCCTTCCATCATCATCATCATCATCATCATCATTATTATTATTATTATTATTATTATTATTATTAGTATTAGTATTAGTATTAGTATTAGTATTAGTATTAGTATTAGTATTAGTATTTAAGGGATGGGTTTCATAGATAAATTAGTGGTTTGATGAAAGACTATATATAGGGATTGTACAAAAGCTTACTCTTGTTATTAGCCTAATGCCCGCCATTTTGCTTCTGTACATGGGGCTTGCCTCAGGGACGCCATTTTGAGAAGGCAGGAAGATCGCATGCACAGACCCGGAGACAGGGGAAAGAGCGGGAAAGTAATGAAAGATGATTGGTTAACATTCTGTGTGCCAACAAGTGTCACCTGGTGATTGGTTGCTACCCGTATATAAATGGAAATGCCTAACTGGCCAGTGGCACTTCTGAATGCAGCTGCCAGCGTTTCGGACAGAGTTCCACCCAGCAACTTTAATTGGCCAAATAAAGTTCTGGAAGCCTCAGCTTGAGTCTCCTGATTTGCCCCCTTGGAACCAAGTTCTTCAAGTAGCTGCTGGCCCTTACAAGACCATTTATCGATGAAGGAGAATATTTGTAGCTCGGGGTTGAAAGGTGGGGTCCTTAGTGCCCTCTGAGCTTGGCTGTAACATCATCGGTTATGATGTTAATTGATGATGTTCCCTAGTTGGGTCATGAAACGTCTGCAAGAAAACAACCAAGCTCAGAGAGCACCAAAAACCCCACAGTCGTCCTTGTCCTCCTCTTCCTGCCGATCTCCTCTCCTCCTCCTCCTCCTCCTTCTCCTCCTCCTCCTCCTCCTCCTCCTCCTCTACAAACCACATTCCCTTCTAGCACTGATGATGTTCCCTAGTTGGGTCATGAAACGTCTGCAAGAAAACGATCAAGCTCAGACAGCACCAAGGATCCCACAATCGTCCACCTCTCCTTTCTTCTTCTTCCTCCTCCTCCTCTTCCTCCTCTCACTCCCCCCTCCTTCTCCTCCTCCTCTCCACAAACTCCATTAACTTCTGGCACTGATGATGTTCCTTAACTGGGCCATGAAACATCTGCAAGAAAACTACCAAGCCCAGAGAACACCAAGGACCCCTCAAGATCATTTATATTCATATTTGGGCTATGACAGGAGAAAAAAACCCCACTTTTTAAAATAATTGCATAGACTGACACAGATAACAGTGTGACAAAACAGCAACAATGGTGCATTGGAAGATCTGCAGGAAATAACTTCCCCCCCCCAAAAGGCAACTCGACTTTTTTTTTCTTGAATGCATTTTGCTTCTCATCCAGGAAGCTTCTTCAGTTCTGACTGAATGGTGGAGGATGGAAGGATTCATATTCCTCACAGTCATCTGGCTGTTAGTACTCTTTCTGAGAGTCATTGAGGCTACTGGAGGTTTATCTGTATCCTCAGATCATCGTGAATAGTGCAAATGGGTGTGGAACACGACTGTTGTGATTCAGTGTCAGCCTGTGGTTTAGGCAGCTGAGTCGGACAATTCTGAAGAGGAGGAGGAGGAGGAAGAGGGGTTTGGAGAGCCTTTGGTTGCAGAGGAAAGTTCTGATGCACCGCAGAGCTCTCAGCCAGGCCCCTCCCGTCTTGTTCCTCCTCAGACCCAGCTGTGTGAGCCTGAAAGATTGGAAGAAGACGATCCACAGCTGGCTCTGTTCAGGGACGCTCGAAGCAGGAGGCAGACAAGCAGGAGTGAACAAAGAAAAGCAATGAGGCACCTTGAGAGAAGGCAAAGAGAAGCCACGCCTTGAGACTGCTGTTTAAAAGGGGAATGTGTGGGAGGTGCTGGTTGCCGAAGGCAACCGTTTGAAGAGCTTCTGAAGAGCTTCGTCTGGTGCGCCAGCTGCGGCCCTATCTGGACCGAGATGCCCTATGCACAGTCACCCATGTGCTCGTGACCTTCCGGCTAGATTACTGCAACGCTCTCTACATGGGGCTGCCCTTGAGGACCACTCGGAGGCTTCAACTGGTGCAGAATGCAGCCGTGCGAGTTGTTATGGGAGTTTCCCGATACTCCTGTGTAACACCTCTTCTCCGTGAGCTGCATTGGCTTCCGGTTGCCCTCCGGGTGAGATTCAAGGTGCTGGTAATGACCTATAAAGCTCTAAATGGCTTGGGTCCGGATTATCTAAGGGAACTTCCCATCGTCCTGTGCGGTCCCACAGGGAGGGCCTTCTCAGGGTACCGCTGGTTAAGGAATGCCAGCGGGTTATTCCCAGGGGAAGGGTGTTCTCTGTGGGCGTGCCGGCCCTATGGAACCAACTTCCCACGGAACTCAGGACTGCCCCCGACCTTCGCTCATTTCGCTGGGACTTGAAAACCTGGTTCTTCGAGCTGTTTGGCCCAGACTGAGGGGTTTTAATTAATTAATTTATTGGGTTTTAGTTTAACTTCAGGGACTGTAATTTAATCATAGTTTTAACTGATTTTAATTTTGTATGTTATGTATTTTAATTTTCCCTGTAAACCGCCCTGAGTCCTACGGGAATAGGGCGGTATATAAATTTAAATAATAAATAAATAAATAAATATAGTCTCGGTCTGTATTTGTTTAACTCTGTTTTGAACTGTTTCGTTTAGTTTTGCAAATCAATTTGGTTGGCTTAATTCCAGCCTATTGAATATAAAAAAGGGGTTGTCCCTGACATTCCAACAGGGCTGGTCATAGGCTGGAACAGAACAACGACAAGTCCAGTTGTCTTCTGGAAGAAGTAAAAAAAAAAGCATCTGCAGGAAATACCTGCAAGCAAGAACTGCGGAGACCCTAAAATAGATAAAGTAGCAGAAAAGGAAGAAGTCAAAGTGCTCTGGGACTTTAGAATTCAAACAGATAAGCAGCTGTCATGTAGCACTCCAAACTGAACGATGGTCAGTAAGAAAGACAAAAAAAGTCTGGCTAGTGGACGTGGCAGTGCCTGGAGACAGCAGAAGAGAGGAGAAAGTAGTGGACAAAATCACAAAATTCAATTAGAAGTAGAATGTCTGTAGCAAAAAAAACAACACCCCAAAAAACCAAAAATAGTACCAATAACGATAGGTGCTTTCGATGCAAACATCTGGAGCATGACTTGAACACCATCGGCATTGACAAAATCCCTGTCGGTCAGTTGCGAAAGGCAGCTTTACTTGGAACAGCTGACATCCTGCAACCATCCCTTTAATACCATCAAACTTGAAAATCTGCCTATGCCAGGTCTTTGGGAAGGACTCGATAGGTAGATAAAAATCGAGTTTAAAACTCTTGCTGACGATACATGAACCATAATGATGATGATGATGATGATGACGCAGTGAGGGTGGACATCCCAAGTATTTTTTTCTATCAAAGGATGAGCAACAGATCTTGGATGGTGAACCGTTAGCAGACAGAGTTCTTTTTGGCTTTCTAGACCCTGTTTTTGCTCTTGCTTTGTTCCAATAAAGGCATTTTTTTAGCCCAGTTCACCCTTTTAAAATTGCACAATGTGCCTTTGATTCCATGTCCATTTTGCTCTATGAGTTCATGGTGACCTAACCCTAACTCTAAGTGGAATTTTCCTCCAATGGGATTTTCCCATGTATTTTACCAGGAAAGATAGATAGGGCAGCCTGGAAAAGTAAGTGCCCTCCTAACCATATCCCAGCACTCCAAGTTTGTTGGTGATGCCCATTTTGATCGATGAGTTCATGGTGACCTAACGCTAAGCCTAAGTGGAATTTTCCTCCAATGGGATTTTTTTTAATTTTAATTCCATTTATATCCCGCCCTTCTCCGAAGACTCAGGGCGGCTTACAAGCTTAGCAGTAGCCTTCATTCTATGTATATGCCTGCTTGTTAGGGCTTTCACACACACCCCAAGCGGCATTATTACAAAGTCAGCTTATTGCCCCCAACAATCTGGGTCCTCATTTTACCTACCTCGGAAGGATGGAAGGCTGAGTCAACCTTGAGCCTGGTGGGATGCGAACCTGCACTAATTGCAGGCAGCTGGTGTTACTTAAGGAGGCATTAGCCCACTGCTCCACCAAAATACATTTTCCCATGTATTTTACCAGGAAACATAAATAGGGCAGCCTAGAAAAGTGAGTGCCCTCCTAACCATATCACAGCACTCCAGGTTTGTTGGCGATGTCCATTTTGCTCTATGAGTTCATGATGACCTAACCCTAACCCTAAGTGGAATTTTCCTTCAATGGGATTTTCCCATGTATTTTACCAGGAAACATAGATAGTGCAGGCTAGAAAAGTCAGTGCCCTCCTAACCATACCCAAGCACTCCAACTTTGTTGGCGATGCCCATTTTGATCGATGAGTTATTATTTATTATTATTTATTACATTTTTATACCGCCCTTCTCCCGAAGGACTCAGGGCGGTGTACAGGGCAATAAATACAAAAACAGGATACAAAAGTTAAAAGCAAATTAAATGAATGCCCAAGGTTAAAACAGTAGTTAAGATATATTAAAACCCCAACCCTAACCCATCAGACCAGGTCAGACTGCTCAAATAGATACGTTTTTAGTTCATGGTGATCTAACCCTAATCCTAAATGGAATGTTCCTACAATGGGATTTTCCCATATATTTTACCAGGAAAGATAGATAGGGCAGGCTAGAAAAGTAAGTGCCCTCCTAACCATACCCAAGCACTCCAACTTTGTTCGTGATGCCCATTTTGATCGATGAGTTCATGGTGACCTAACCCTAACCCTAAGTGGAATTTTCCTCCAATGGGATTTTCCCATGTATTTTACCAGGAAACATAGATAGGGTAGCCTAAAAAGGTCAGTGCCCTCCTAACTATAGCCAAGCACTCCAGGTTTGTTGGCAATGTCCGTTTTGCTCTATGAGTTCATGGTGACCTAACCCTAACCCTAAGTGGAATTTTCCTCCAATGGGATTTTCCCATGTATTTTACCAGGAAACATAAATAGGGCAGCCTAGAAAAGTGAGTGCCCTCCTAACCATATCCCAGCACTCCGAGTTTTTTTGGTGATGTCCATTTTGCTCTATGAGTTCATGGTGACATAACCCTAACCCTATATCATCTCCAACAAGTGACTGTCCAGTCTCTTCTTAAAAACCTCCAGTAGTTAATGAATCCAGCTTCCCCCGTTGAATTTGCTTGTCTGGAGGTCGCAAAAGGGAATCACATGACCCCCCCCCCCGTGAGTTTGCGACCATCGTAAATATGAACCAGTTGCCAAGCTTACCGAATTTGGATTATGCAACCGTGGTGATGCTGCAACGGCTGTAAGTGTGGAAAAAAGGTCCTAATAAGTCCCTTTTTTCGGGCTGTTGTAACTTTGAACGGGTCACTAAATGAAGTGTTATAAATTGTGGATTACCTCCATAGTTTCACGTAGGTAGAAAAGAAATTCTGATGTGATTTCGGGAGGTGGATGTCGGCATCTGATATCTTTGATCTGTAAAGCAGCAAGGAATATCAACCAAAGAACATTGGAGCATGAAAAATTCTGTGGCAGTTAAGTTTATCCAGAAAGCCTGTGGAAGCAGAAAAGGTAGGAGGGTCTGGCTTTAAAGGAAAGCAAACTCAAGAAGCTGATTTTCAAAGGTCCCTTTATAAAATCAAATGTGTTTATTTCTGCTTTAAAACGTATCTGGGTTCTGCTTTTATCAGAGAGAGAGAGAGAGAGACACATGGAGAAAAAAAGGCAAATTATGCTTCGGAACTGCCAAAGCCCTTTTTCCCTTTTTGTCATTTCATTTTTTACATCCTTTTAATCTGTTTTTATAGGGACGCGGTGGCTCAGTGGGTTAGGACGCTGAGCTTGTCGATCAGAAGGTTGGCAGTTTGGCTGGTCAAATCCCGAGTGCCGCGTAACAGAGTGAGCGCCTGTTACTCGTCCCAGCTTCTGCCAACCTAGCAGTTTGAAAGCACGTAAAAATGCAAGTAGAAAAATAGGAACCACTCCGGTGGGAAGGTAACAGCGTTCCGTGCGCCTTTGGTGTCTAGTGTTGCCGGCCACATGACCACGGAGACGTCCTCGGACAAGCGCTGGCTCTTTGGCTTTGAAATGGAGATGAGCACCGGCCCCTAGAGTCGGAAACGACTAGCACGCATGTGCGGGGGAACCTTTACCTTTACCTAATCTGTTTTTACATTTCTTTTCCTGAATCAACAATGGCAACGAGAGCAATTTAGCTTCTTTCTTCTTTCTGTTGTTTCATTTCATTCTTGCAATGGCTTTTTACAGCTTCGTGTCCTTCCTTTCCCACTCTGAAGGCCCAGCTAAATTTTTGCCTACGCGTTTATCTTGCGTCCTCCTTTTATGCTACCCTTTCCTGGCTACCGTCCGCTTCATCATTTTCCACCGCAGCAAATTCAATTTTAATTTTTTCTTTCTTTCAATCTTAAATTTGGAAGACCCTTTCCCTTATTCCTATCGCTTTCCCACCTCTTTGTTAAATTCATCTTCTAGGCTGCACAGATGGACGTTGTACCGACGGAGAACCGTCCAGCCCACGTCAAGCAGTCCAAGTTGCGGAAACTCAAAAGAGCGAAGAAGCGTTTGAGCAAAATCTGTAAACACGAAGACTTTGTCTCTTGCCTGGTTGGTTTATATAGCTGCCAGTGGCAGGGCGAGCAGCGCAAAAGAGTTAAACCAGGACTATGGTGTTGCCATAAGGTACAATGACATGTCCCTCTGGGTTGATGCTTCCTTGGTGGGTCTACACAGCTCTAAGGATGATGGGATGAGCAGTTCCGTCAAAGGGGCAGTGTAAATTGACTACGGGTAGCCCTCCGCTTACCGCCTTTCATTTAGTGACCACGGCGGCATGGAAAAGTTGCAGCCTGCTCTGCCGAAACAAATGGTGGATTTCTCATTTTCCATTTTTTTTCCAGACAAAAAATGATTATTGTTATATATTTTTTTATAATTTCATCAAAACCCTTTAAGGCAGGGGTTCCCAACCAGCGGTGCGAGTTGTTATTCCAGTGGGTGCGAGATGATATTCCAGGGGGGTGAGAAAACATTATGGGTTTTCAACATTGTAGCGTAGGTGCATAATTCGCCGTTATTTTGAACTTTTGTAAGGGGCGTGAGAATATATCAGAAGCATTCTAGGGACGCGGGGTATAGAAAAGGTTGGGAACCACTGCTTTAAGGTGTAGTCTTTGTGTCCTGGTTCCGAAAAATGGAACTCTTCAAAGAACTTCAAGGCATTGCTTACCTTAAAGAATCTTTATTTGAGTAGCATCAGCACTAACCCAATCGAAGCCAAAATCTGAGTTTTCTTCCCCTGAGCACATAGTGTCAAAGGACAATTCCCTCCTCCAATTAACAGTCATAAATGACTTTCCCCAATTAGTTTGAAGCGAGGTCTCCCCCTCCAGCTCTCCAGCCCACCGATTCTTTTATCATCTCTTATTTCAATAACCTTGGTTCCCATACTAGGTTCAGCCTTGTTATGTCTAGCTAGACTCTCATGCACCTTCCTTCCCCTAGCATCATCTAACTCTGAAAGCAAATGAAGAAAATGGTTGCATCTCCATCTGTTGTCCATGCAAAAACATCTGATGTTAGCAGCGTTGACACTTAGCAGTTTTTTTTAGTTTCTAGATTTGTCCAGACTGTAGTATTTTAAATTTAATTTCAGTATATTTCTTTCCCCCTTAGTATTAATTCCTCGCTTCCGTATATGAGGGAATGGGGATATAGTCCCCTCCCTTCACTTTTGGAGGTTTTTTTGCTTTGGAGTTTTTCCCCAAGGATTCAGTTAAAAGAGAGAAGAGAGAAGATCGATACTCTTGCCAGTTCCAAGCACGCTATTCACCAATATTCTTATTCATGTGCTCCTGGATTTCGGTTGCAGGTAGCTTGGGCTAGAGCCAGGGGTTGGCAACCTTGGCTCTTTTATGACTCGTGGACTTCAACTCCCAGAATTCCTCAGCCAGCATGGGGAACTACGGCCCCTTCATGACTTCCGGACTTCAACTCCCAGAATTCCTGAGCCTGCATGTGGGAACTAGAATTCATGAGCCAGCATGGGGGAACTATGGCCCCTTCATGACTTGTGGACTTCAACTGCCAGAATTCCTCAGCCAGCTTGGCTGGCTCAGGAATTCTGGGAGTTGAACTCCACAAGTCATAAAAGAGCCAAGGTTGCCTACTCCTGGGCTAGATGCTGATGTAACACAAGCCATTCTCCTGTCAGGTTGGAGGGCTTTCGGGGAAACACGGTATTCGCATCATTATGTAAGGAGTGGGTTTTTTTCCCCCTATCCTTTGTAACATGACCCTAACGCAAATGATGCACGTTGGCACAAATGATGCCCATTTTACATAATTACAACTAATATGAATTAAATCAGTTGAATTAGTTTGGATTTAACGGACATTTGGATTTAACGGACAGCTGGATTTAACGGACAGCTGGATTTAAAGGACACCCTTTCCACCTACAATGGTCCATGAAGTTGAGCTTTTAGTCAATGTGATTTTATGCCCCTTCTCCTTTGTGGGTAAATGGGAATTTTTCTTTTCTTTTCTTTTTTTTTTTGTGTTTTATGAAAGTAGACCCGAGGCAGGTTGGAGCAACCCTGGGAAACTAAAGCAAAGTCTAAATTCTCAGCCTACACTTCAGGAGGCCCTGAATTTCCTGCTGTAGCCTAAATGTGATCCCTTTCTCTCCAATCTTTACTTATTAGGGAGAATGCATGTATTTTACGCTCATGGTTTTCACATTCAGCTCTTCCTTTGTCTTTCTCTACATGTGGGGAGAATCAAGGAACGACTACAATAGCTTTGACTGGTAAGTGTCCAAAGACTCTGATTGCTCATACAGGGAGTCCTCGACTTACGACAGTCCCTTTAGTGACCGTTCAAAGTTACAACGGCAATGGAAAATGACGCATGGTCGTTTTTCACAGTTACGACCCCTTTGCAACATCGCCATGAGCACGTGATCAGATTTCAGATGCTTGGCCACCGGTTCATACTTATGACCGTCGTTGTGTCCCAAGGTCACACGACCCAATTCAATTAACAATTAACCAGTGGAACCACCTGCCTCCAGAAGCTGTGAATGCTCCAACACTGGAAGCTTTTAAGAAGAGGTTGGACAGCCACTTGTCTGAAAGGGTAGAGGGTTTCCTGCCTGAGGCAGGGGGTTGGACTAGATGACCTCCAAGGTCCCTTCCAGCATTATTATTATTATTATTATTATTATTATTATTATTATTATTATTATTATTATTATTGATTATCGCACAGACAGCCAGATGTTCAGACTGGATTTGGCATTTTTGTCTACCTATCAAGTCCTTACCAAGGACCTGGGATAGGCAGATGTGCATGTTTGATGGTATTAAAGATATCTTTTTATTATTATTATTATTATTATTATTATTATTATTATTATTATTATTATTATTATTATTATTATTATTATTATTATTATTATTATTTTCAGTGCTTTTTTTGTAAAAGAAAAAGGTGCCGGAACTCACACATGTCATACAACCCGCCTTGCCTACCCTACAAGGTTCCATCCAAAAAAGGTGCCGGAACTCCGTTCTGAGCGTTCTATGAGAAAAAAAGCCCTGATTATATTATCCCCTTTTGTGGCCACCTGACAAACAAAGGCACTGGGGAAGCTGGCTTACTAACTTTAATCAACTGCAGTGATTCACTTAACAACAGAGGCAAGAAAGGTCATAAACTGGGGCAAAGCTAACTTAACACATGTCTCACTTAACCCATGGAATTTTGGGCTCCAATTGTGCCCAACCTGGAGATTGGACAATCATTTTTCTGGAATGGTAAGCGGTGTCCTGCTTGAGCAGGGGGTTGAACTAGATGACCTCCAGGGTCCCTCCCATCTTTGTTATTCTGCTTGGGAAGAAGGAATGAAACCAAATAACTGTTTTCTCATTTCAGGCTGGACAATGAATACTTTTCATCTAAATATCACTGTTCCGTGTTGCCTTTTTTTTTTTAGGTACAGCTTTATAAATTTAGGCTACTGGTTTCATTGGTCGTCTTTCCTCCTATTTGTGGCCGTGTTCGTCTTCTCCTACATTTTTTTCTTAATTGTAAGTCCAACCTTTCTTTGGCTACAGACTCCTCCCAAGTCTCCTCCCAATGAAGTAGATGTTGCCCAAGTGGAAAGTGTGCTTGTGCGATTGTGTGAAAGATCTAAAGTGCGAAGGCTGATGCTCAGAGGCAGAGACTTTCTGCTTGCATTCATAAAGGCCTCTATCCTCCGGGTCACCTGGGCAGGTGTGCAAGTGGGGACGGAGCCTTCTTGGAGCTGCTGAAACATCCTGCAGAAAGCACAACTCCACAACAGAGGCTTTTCAGCAGTTCCAAGAAGGCTCCACACCCATTTGCACACCTACTCAGGTGACCCTGAGGACACAGACAAACCTCCAAGTGGCCTCAACGACTCTCTCAAAGGATGCAAATGACCAGCTGTCTTCAAGGAGTATAAATCCTCCCATTCCTCCTCATCCAGTCAGAGCTCGAAGAAGCTTCTTGGATGTCCGTAGAGATTCTCACTCATCCAGGTCACGGTTGTCCCAAAGGTGCTTTTTCAGGAGGCAACTGGACTTCTTTGTTTTTCTTTTGAAGACGTTTCGCTTCTCATCCAAGAAGCTTCTTCGGCTCTGACTGGATGGTGGGGAATGGGAGGATTGATACTCCTTGCAGAAAAACTGGTCATTTGCATTCTTTTAGAGGGTCGTGGAGGCCACCTGGAGGTTTATCTGTGTCCTCAGGGACACTTGAGTAGTGCAAATGAGTGATCTACGTGTTTCCAGTCTACAGCCCAGTCCTTTCAGCAGTTCCAAGAAGGCTCCACACCCATTTGCACACCTACTCAGGTGACACTGAGGACACAGATAAACCTCCAGGTGGCCTCCATGACTCTCTAAAAGGATGCAAATGACCAGCCGTCTGCAAGGAGTATAAATCCTTCCGTTCCCCACCATCCAGTCAGAGCGGAAGAAGCTTTTTGGATGTCTATGGAGCTTCTTACTCATCCAGGTCATGGTTGTCCCAAAGGTGTTTTTTCCCCAGGAGGCAACTGGACTTCCTTGTTGTTGTTTTTTGAAGATGTTTCGCTTCTCAACCAAGAAGCTTCTTCAGCTCTGACTGGATGGTGGGGAACGGAAGGGCTTATATTCCTTGCAGGCCGCTGGTCATTTGCATCCTTTTAGACTAGAGAGTTGTTGAGGCCACTTGGAAGCTTGTCTGTGTCCTCATTTTGAACGGACTCAGGGCAGAAAACATCCTGCAGTCCCAAGACGTTTTCATACCTATTTGCACCACTCAGGTGACCCTGAGGACACAGACAAACCTCCAGGTGGCCTCAACGACCCTCTAAAAGGAGGCAAATGACCAGTTTTTCTGCAAGGAGTATAAATCCTTCCATTCCCCACCTTCCAGTCAGAGCAGAAGAAGCTTCCGGGATGAGAAGCGAAACGTCTTCAAAGACAAACAAGAAAAGTCCATTTGCCTCCTGAAAAAAGCAACCTTTGGGACAACTCTGACCTGGAGGACAGAGAATTTTTGACTTAACAACAGTTTATTTAGCAACCCTGAATAAAATGACCTATGATCCCTTTTCGCAGTGACAATCTTTGCAGCAGTCACGCGATCAAAATTCGGACGCTTGGCCACCGGTTCACATTCATGATGGTCGCAGGCTCCTGGGTTCACCCGATCCCCTTTGGCGGCCTTCGGACAAGCAAAGTCGATGGGGGAATCCCGGATTCATTTAGCAACCGGGTTACTGACTTAACCGCTGCAGGGGTTCACTTAACAGCTGAGGTCAGAAATGTCGTAAAATAGTGGGGCGGTGTGTGTGTGTGTGTGCAAAACCCGCTTAAGAAATCTCTCGCAGAACCACCAAATTTGGGGCTCCGTCTGCCAACACACGGTATACCTTGATGAACTCTTTGGTTGAATGGAAGTTGCGTCAGACGGAATTATGAGGCTGAGGATTGCTAGGGAAAAAATTAATACCTTGATCTCCTCTGAATCAAACTGAAGGTGCCAACCTTGGCTCTGACTGAGCGTGTGCCCTTGTTTTACAGCTTATAGCAGTTTTGCTCCTGTTTGAAAGTCAAACGTTGGAACTGCACCGGTGTCATAAGGTAAAACTCATTTAACCTCCTTCGGAATTGCCATCTCCTTCCAGTTTGGGAGGGGGGGAAAAAGAAATCAGTCGTGGAAAATGAAATTCAAGGCAGAGAAAAGTAAGGTTTTTACACCTAGGCAAGAAAAAGTGGATGGTGGGGAATGGAAGGATTTATACTCCTTGCAGACAGCTGGTCATTTGCATCCTTTTTGCTGAGGCCACTTGGAGGTTTATCTGTGTCCTCAGGGTCACCTGAGTGGTGCAAATGGGGGTGGAGCCTTCTTGGAACTGCGGAATGGATCGTGTTGTAGATTGGAGATCGATCGATCGATCACCCATTTGCACCACTCAGGTGACCCTGAGGACACAGATAAACCTCCAAGTGGCCTCAACGACCCTCTTAAAGGATGCAAATGACCAGTTTTTCTGCAAGGCGTATAAATCCTTCCATTCCTCACAATCCAGTCAGAGCCGAAGAAGCTTCTTGGATGAGAAGGGAAAGGTCTTCAGAGAAAAACAAGAAAGTCCAGTGGCCTCCTGAAAAAAGGGCACCTTTGGGGCAACCCTAACTTGGAGGACTTGAGAATCTCCCAAGATAATCCTTTTGATCTCTTTAGGGCATAATCTTCTTCACCCTGTTTCTCTCCATTACCGGACTTAGCAATTATCACCATGTTTTGGACACGTCAGTGGCACACATTCTACTTGTCGTTCCAGGTAAGAATATTTTATTTTTTCTTAAAAAAAAAGTGGTAAAATAAGTCTGGCTTAACCTATTTTAAACAAACCCGTTAAGATAGAAGAAGAAACCATATGAAGTCTTAGTATCACTTTGTAAAGCCTTGCTAAGACCACACTTGAAATACTGTCTCCAGTTTTGGTCACCATATTATAAAAAAGATGTTGAGACTTTGGAAAGAGTGCAGAGAAGAGCAACAAAGATGATTAGGAAGATGGAGGCTAAACCACAT
>NC_139514.1:3424102-3513769 GCF_947247035.1 Vipera ursinii
TAATCCTAGCTGGCTCCCGAGAATACCAAGATGTCGTTTGCTAAAACCATCGATCATGGTGCGGTCGGTCTGGAGACGGATGTGACTATTAGGTAAGAATCTTTCTCTTGCCACTGTTCTGGAACGGCAGTATTTCCTTAAAACAGACATGTCAAACACAAGGCCCAGGGGCCGGATCCGGCCTGCGAAGTGGTTTCATGCGGCCCGCGAAGCCATCCTGGAAACAGCGAGGGACCGGCCCCCACTGCCTTGGCCCTGGCCCAGAGACCCTCCTCCTGCCAGAGACCCCCAGATCTGTCCCACTCCTGCCCAGGGCCCCCATAGGCACCCTAGATGCGAACGATGTAGAGCTGGCCACGCCCACCCAGTAGGCCATATGCACTCTAGACACACCCATCCAGTAGGCCACGGCCCACCCTGCCCCCTGAGGGCAACCGCAATGCTGATGTGGCCCTCAATGAAATTGAGTTTGACACCCCTGTTCTATGTATTATCTATATCTATGTATCTATCTATCATCTATTTATCTATATCCATATCTATCTATCTATCTATCTATCTATCTATCTATCTATCTATCTATTTATCTATCTATCTATCATCTATGTATTTATTATCTATATCTATGTATCTATCATCTATCTAGCTATATCCACATCTATCTATCTATCTATCTATCTATCTATCTATCTATCTATCTATCTATCTATCTATCTCTATCTATCTATCTATCTATCTATCTATCTATCTATCTATCTATCTATCTATCATCTATATCCCTATCTATCTATCTATCTATCTATCTATCTATCTATCTATCTATCTATCTATCTATCTATCTATCATCATCTATCTATCTATCTATCTATCTATCTATCTATCTATCTCTATTTATCTATCTATATATAATCTCTTTATTATCTATATCTCTATCTGATATCTATAATCTATCTTTATATCTATATCATCTCTATCTCTATCATCTATCTTTATCTATCATCTATGTCAGACATGTCAAACACAAGGCCTGGGGGCCAGATCCGGCCCCACGAAGTGGTTTCATGCGGCCCACGAAGCCATCCTGGAAACAGTGAGGGAACAGCCCCCACTGCCTTGGCCCTGGCCCAGAGACCCTCCTTCTGCCAGAGACCCCCAGATCTGTCCCACTCCTGCCCAGGCCCCCATAGGCACCCTTGATGCCAACGATGTAGAGCTGGCCACGCCCACCCAGTAGGCCATACGCACTCTAGCCACGCCCACCCAGTAGGCCACACCCACCCTGGCCATACCCACCCGGCCCCCTGAGGGCAACTGCAATGCTGATGCGGCCCTCCATGAAATTGAGTTTGACACCCCTGATCTATGTATTATCTATTATCTATATCTATATCTATATCAATCTGTCATCTATGTATTATCTATTATCTTTATCTATTTATCATCTATCTATTATCTATTATCAATATCAATATCTATATCTATAATCTATCTTTATATCTATATCATCTATCTTTATATCTCTATCTATCCATTCATCCATCCATCCATCAATGTATCATCTATTATCTATCTCTATCTCTATCTATCTATCTCTATCTCTATCTCTATCTCTATCTCTATCTCTATCTATATCTATATCTATCTATCTATCTATCTATCATCTATCTATCTATCTATCTATCTATCTATCATCTATTATCTATCTATTATCTATATCTATCTATCATCTATCTTCATCTCTATCATCTATCTTTATATCTATCTGCCTGTCTGTCTGTCTGCCTTTATCTTTATTATTTTTTACAAATAACCCAGACATATCCAGTGCTCCTCCCTCCTCTTACTTTTCCAACAAACAACAACCCTTTGAGGTGGATTGGGCTGAAAGAGAGTGGCTGGCCCAAAGTCACCCTGCTGACTTTCACGGCTAAGGAGGAACTAGAACTCACTGTCTCCTGGTAACCAGGAGTCACCCAGTTGGCTTTCATGAATAACATGGGACTACAGGCAATCCTCAATTTATGGCCACAATTTTGTCCAACCTTTTTGTTATTCAGTGAGAAATGTGTTCAGTGAGTTTTTCCCCATTTTACGACTTTTTTGCCATGTTTGTTAAGTGAATCGCTGAAGTTGTTCAATTAGTAACATGGTTATTAAGTGAATCTGGCTTCCCCTATTGACTTTGCTTTTTAGAAGGTCACAAAAGGCGACTATAGGACTACCTGTAAATAAAATATGCTCTGGCACCTTGATTTTGACCTTCTGTATAGCAAACGTCCGGCGGACCGATCCATCCCGACGTTGCTTTTGTTTTGCGACAGTTATGATGGCGTGCCTTTCCTGATGCACGACCGCTCTTTAAAAAGGACCACCAACATCCATCGCCTCTTTCCTCATTTGAGGAACGAAGACCCGGCTTACTTAACCTGGAATATCTTGGAGAAGCTGAATGCGGGGAAGTGGTTTTTCGAGGTAGGATTCTTGGGAAGGAGGAGGCCAGGATTAATCAAGACTCTTGAAGGGATCCCATGTGATCCCAGAAGAGAGCGGGAAAGATGGGGAAGCTGGCAAGACTGAGGTCAACCTGAGAAAGTGGAGCCTATCAGGAAATCAATGTCATAGGTTTACCTGTGTCCTCAGGGTCACCTGAGTAGTGCAAATGGCTGTACTGAAAGCAGTTCCAAGAAGGCTCCACACCCATTTGCACCACTCAGGTGACCCTGAGGGCACAGATAAACTCCCAAGTGGCCTCAACGACTCTCTAAATTCTAAAAGAAGGTAAATGACTGCACAGTCACCATGTGCTTTACTGCTTAACTGTTTAACTGTAACAAACTTAGAACAAAAGAACATAGAGTACTATATAAATAACATAGATCCAAACTTGTAAACACTGCCACCTACTGGCTGAATGCTACTGTAGTTGTTGTGCAAAAATGCATTCCAGCAATGAATTCCAACACCTGCCACAGTTGTTACACGAATCAATGCAGTTAGTAACATGGTGGTTAAGTGAATCTGGCTTCCCCATTGACTTTTGCTTGTCAGGAGGTCAGAAAAGGGGATCCCATGATCCCGGGCCAGTGCAACCATCATAAACATGAGTCAGTTGCCAAGCGTCCGAATTTTGATCATGTGACCACGGGGATGCTGAAGTGGTCATAAGCTGGTCTTAAGTCACTTTTTCCAGTGCCCCTGTAACTTCAAATAGTCATTAAACGAATGCTTGTAAGTCGAGAATTGTTGGCAATAGATAATAGGCTTTTTTTAAAAAAAGTATTTTCTTTGGTGGGTCTATTTGTAGTTCTGATTCTAATTTCTTAAGTTCTTCCTGTAGTTTTAACTGTTGTTGTTTTTTATTCTTTTTCACCATGTAAGTTATAGCCAACCCTCTGAAGTATGCTTTAGCCATATCCCACACATTTTGAAGGGATTTCTTCTTTACTAAAGGAGAAAGAATTTATACCAGGGGTAGACAACCTTGGCTCTTTTATGACTCCTGAACTTCATCTCCCAGAATTCCTGAGCCAGCATGGGGGAACTTTGGCCCCTCCAAAGATTTAAATAAGTTCTTAACACATTTTTAGTATTGTATTCTTGGTCATAATTATTTAATTTTTTAATCTCTTTTTTAACTTTTGTATTTACACTTTTGATATTTATTGCCCTGTACACCGCCCTGAGTCCTTCGGGAGAAGGGCGGTATAAAAATTAAATAAATAAATAAATAAATAAATAAATAAATAAATAAATAAATAAATAAATAAATAAACTTGTGGACTTCAACTCCCAGAATTCCTGAGCCAGCATGGGGGAAGTTTGGCCCCTTCATGACTGGTGGACTTCATCTCCCAGAATTCCTGAGCCAGCATGGGGGAACTATGGCCCCTTCATGACTGGTGGACTTCATCTCCCAGAATTCCTCAGCCAGCATAGCTCAGCTTGTAAACCTCTCCCTTTTCCCTCAGCATGGCTGGCTCAGGAATTCTGGGAGTTGAAGTCCACCAGTCATAAAAGAGCCAAGTTTGCCTAGTCCTGATTTATACAAAGAGCAACAAAGGAAATGGAATTCTTTTTTAAAATAAATACTAAATAAGAATTACATAAATAAGAATAGGCTTTAATAGGATTTAAAACGGCCTGATTATTGTGTTGTTTTTTCCCTCTTTCAACCTAGAACAAGCCCTTCTACCACATGCCTCCCGTTTCGGCTGAAGAAGAAGAGCTGGCGAAGAATCAGACGATTTTCAAACTGAGTGAATTTTTGACCCTCGCGGACAAAGCCAACAAATTGGTCATCTTTGATCTGTATCGCCCTCCGAGGTTTCATCCCTACAGGAACAACTGGATCTCCAGAACTTTAGACGTGCTCCTGAAAGAATCTAAGATTAAACCCCATTTGGTAGGAGAGGTCTTCTTCCTCTTCCTCTTCCTCTTCCTCCTCCTCCTCCTCTTCCTTTTCTTTTTCTTCCTCTTCCTCTTCCTCCTCTTCCTCCTCCTTCCTCTTCCTCCTCCTCCTCCTCTTCTTCCTCTTCCTCCTCCTCTCTCCTCCTCCTCCTCCTCCTCCTCCTCTTCTTCTTCTTCTTCTTCTTCTTCTTCTTCTTCTTCCTCCTCCTCCTCCTCTTCCTCCTCCTCCTCCTCCTCCTCCTCCTCCTCTTCTTCTTCTTCTTCTTCTTCTTCTTCTTCTTCTTCTTCTTCTTCTTCTTCTTCTTCTTCTTCTTCTTCTTCTTCTTCTTCTTCTTCTCCTTCTCCTTCTCCTTCTCCTTCTCCTTCTCCTTCTTCTTCTTCTTCTCCTTCTCCTCCTCCTCCTCCTCCTCCTCCTCCTCCTTCGCACCCAAGGATTCTCCTTCTTTAAACTTTGCTGTCTGGAACGCTCCGTTTAGGGATTATGGAAGACTTTCTCTGGTCCTTTAATCCCCACCGCCATTTTGGGACAGGTGGAGACAGAAGGGATCTGCAGGCAGCGGGTGGAGGAAGTTAAGATGGCAGCCACGAGGGCCTGTGCTCAATGGCCCAAGTCAAAAGGGATGGAGTTGGGGGTGCCATCTTGACTTTTCTGACTCTCCCTGAGGATGCTAGGTCAATTCCTGGAGACTTCAGAAAGAAAGAGCTTTGTGCACGGTTTGGGAATGAAAGGCAAGGAAGAATATTTCGAAATAAAAGAGATGAATGTGGAGAGAGCTATTAGTCGTAAAGTCCAGCTAATCATCTTCCTCCTCCTCCTCCTCCTCTTCCTCCTTCTCTTCCTTCTCCTCTTCCTTCTCCTCCTCCTTCTTCCTCTTTCTCTCCTCCTTCTTCTATATCTCCCTCATCCCTCTCTTCACTCCTTTCATCCTTCTCTTTCTCTTTGTCCTTGTCCTCCTTTCTTCTTCCTCTTTCTCCTCCTCCTCCTCCTTTTCCTCATTCTTCCTCTCCTTATCCTCCTTCTTTCTTCCTCCTCCTTCTACCTCTCCCTTGTCCCTCTCTCCTCCTTCCTCCTCCTTCTTTTATCCTTCTCTTTTTCCTCCTCCTCCTCCCTTTGTCGTTCTCCACCTTCTCCATATTTTACCTCTCCTTCCTTTCTTCCTTCCTTCCTTCCTTCCTTTCCTCTTTCCTCCCTTGCCCATTCCTTCCCTCCCTCCCTCTTTCCTTCCCTTCCTCTCTCTCTGCTATCTCCTTCCTTCCTTCCTTCCTTCCTCTCTCTCTGCTATCTCCTTCCTTCCTTCCTTCCTCTCTCTCTGCTATCTCCTTCCTTCCTTCCTTCCTTCCTTCCTTCCTTCCTTCCTTCCTTCCTTCCTTCCTTCCTTCCTTCCTTCCTTCCTTCCTTCTTCCCTCAAATGCTGCTCTTCTCTGAAACACAGGTCCTCTGGTTGGAGAATCGAAGCCGGAGTTACGTTCAGCATTTGCGCACTGGATTCCAACATATATCATCCTCCGCACAAACCATTGAACATCTCCAAAAGTGGAATATCGGGAAACTCAATCTGGACTACCGGAGGTTGGCTACTGTCGATATTCGGTAAACATCCCCCGGATAAATCTCTGCTTGATTTCTCAGGCAGACTTTGAGGGCCAACCTTGGTTGTGTCGTTGTGAGTCATCTAAAGAGGATCTCACAATGTTGTTGTTGTTGTTTTGTTTTTAAAGGAAATATGCAAAAGCCAACATCACCACCAACCTCTGGGTGGTGAGCGAGCCGTGGCTTTACTCCTTGGCCTGGTGTTACGGAGCTGAATCGGTAACCACCGACGCTGTGCACGTTCTGGGCAACGTTAGCCAACCGTTCTTCTTCTTGGTAAGTTGAGGACATATTTCTTACCCTACGGAGGTGTCCTCCAGTGCATGGAAACGAATCAAGGAGAGAACCAATCTAGAACTAAGGAGGAATTTCCTGACAGAACAATATTAATCAGTGGAATGGCTTTCCTCCAGAAGTTGAGGGTGCGCCATCATTGGAAGTGCAGAGAAGAGCAACTAAGATGGTTAAAGGCCTGGAGACTAAAACATAGGAAGAACAATTGCAGGAATTGGTTATGTCTAGTTTAATTTTTTTTTTAAAAAAAAAGACCAGGGGTGTTATGATAGCAGCATGCCAGTATTTGAGGGGCCGCCACAAAGAAGAGGAGGGGGTTAATGTTTTTCCCAAAGCACCAGAGGGAAGGACAAGAAACGATGGATGGAAACTAATCAAGGAGAGAAACAATCTGGAATTTAAGGAGAAACTTCCAAACATTGAGAACAATTAACCAGTGGAACAGCTGGCCTCCAGAAGTTGTGGGTTCTCCGTCACTGGAGGTTTGTAAGAAGAGACTGGACAGCCATTTGTCTGAAATGGCACAGGGTCTCCTGCTTGAGCAGGGGGTTGGACTAGATGACCTCCCAGGTCCCTTCCAGTCCTGTTATTCTGTGATTTTGTTGATAATTGGGATGGGAGACTATACAGCCACTTGTCTGGAAAGATACAGGTAGTCCTTTACATACGAGCACAATTGAGCCCAAAATATCTGTTGCTAAATGAGACAGCTAAGTTTATGTTTAAGTTTAAGTTTAAGTTTAAGCTATCAAGTGAGTTTTGCCCCATTTTGCCACCTTACTTGGCAAAGGTGTTTAATAATAATAATAATAATAATAATAATAATAATAATAATAATAATAATAATAATAATAATAATAATTAATAATAATAATAATAATAATAATAATAATAATAATAATAATAATAATAATAATAATAATAATGTAAAAGGTAAAGGTAAAGGTTCCCCTGCACATGCGTGCTAGTCGTTTCCGACTCTAGGGGCCGGTGCTCATCTCCGTTTCAAAGCCGAAGAGCCAGCGCAGAATAGAATAGAAAATATGGAATAGAATACAAAATATAGACTAGACTAGACTAGACTAGACCAGAACAGAACAGAACAGAACAGAACAGAATAGAATAAACAGAGTTGGTTGGACTAGAAGACCTCCAAGGCCCCTTTCAACTCTGATAAAGGTAAAGGTTCCCTCGCACATGCATGCTAGTCGTTTCCGACTCTAGGGGCCGGTGCTCATCTCCGTTTCAAAGCCGAAGAGCCAGCGCTTGTCCGAGGACGTCTCCGTGGTCATGTGGCCGGCATGACTAGACGCCAAAGGAGCACGGAACGCTGTTACCTTCCCACCAGAGTGGTCCCTATTTTTCTACTTGCATTTTTACGTGCTTTCGAACTGCTAGGTTGGCAGAAGCTGGGACGAGTAACAGGCGCTCACTCTGTTATGCGGCACTCGGGATTCGACCCGCCAAACTGCCAACCTTCTGATCAACAAGCTCAGTGTCCTAACCCACTGAGCCACCGCGTCCCTTAATAATAATAATAAATAAATAAATAAATAAATAATAATAATAATAATAATAATAATAATAATAATAATAATAATAATAATAATGGCTTTGGAAGAATATCTGAAGGACAATGATGAAGATGCTCTGAAATTAGTATATCAGGAAGGCTTACTGACTACTGGAGAGACCAAACTGGCCTACAAGAAAGACCAAATGAAGAACAGAATAGAGGCGTGGGAAGACAAAGCACTACATGGCTAGTACATTAAAAAAAATAGCTGGGAAAGCAGATAGTGACAAGTCCTGGCAATGGCTAAGAGCAGGAAAGTTGAAGAAAGAGACCAAGGGACTAATTCTGGCTGCACAAGACCCAGTCTTGAGGACAATTGCGTACAAAGTCAAACTTGAGAAGACAGCAACAGATAGTAAGTGCCGCCTATGCAAAGAAGCTGCAGAGACAGTGGACCACCTGCTAAGCTGCTGCAAGAAGATCGCACCGACTGACTACAAGCAGCGGCACGACAAAGTAACCACAATGGCGCATTGGAAGATCTGCAGGAAATATCATTTGCCTGTAAGCAAGAACTGGTGTGATCATAAAATAGAGAAAGTCGTAGTAAATGATAAAGTTAAACTGCTCTGGGACTTCAGAGCTCAAACAGACAAGCACCTGCAACGTAACACCCCGGACTTAACAATTGTCGATAAGAAAGACGAAAAAGTCTGGATAGTGGACGTGGCAGCGCCTGGAGACAGCAGATTAGACGAGAAAGAACTGGAGAAGATAACAAAATACAAAGACCTACAAATAGAAATAGAAAGACTGTGGCAAAGGCAAGCAAGGGTAGCGCCAATAGGCGCCTTGGGTGCAATCCCAAAACAGCTGGGGCACCACTTGGACACCGTTGGCATTGAGAAATTCTCCATCAGTCAATTGCAAAAGGTGGCCTGTTGTGTATGTAAATAGTTGCAAACAGGGAAGATTGCAGATTGCAAAAGTAGTGGGGTTTGAGCGGGAGATTCTGTTGCAATCATTGGTTGCCATAATCAAGAAGCGGGAAAATAGTCTCCAACGATTGGTTACAGTTCAAACAGTTCCACTATAAAAAGGTTGCAACATTTGACAGTTGCCAGTTGACTTTGTGTATTCAATAAACTCATTCCTTGTTAAACCACTCTGAGTCCTCGTCTATCAGAACCAAACAATTGGCGACGAAGGTGGGATAGACAGAAGACCAGAGAATTGGCAGAATTGTCGCGCAAAGGCGGCAAATTCGAATACGTGTCAAAGTCAACCGAGCGGCCACGGCAGAATAAGAAAAATTCTCCGAATGGCGCAGATTGGGTCATTGAAGGAATTCGACCCAAACTTCCCCGAAGATTGGGAAGAATACGTCGGACAGGTCGAAGGGTTCCTGCTAGTGAACGGAATCACAGACGACCGGAAAAAAGCGGCAGCATTACTGACGATTTGCGGCACACCGGTCTATCGAGTCGCTGTCGGTCTGTGTCAACCGCAACCGGTCTCAAGCGTGCCGTATGCCGATCTCCTAGCCAAACTAAAGGTCCACTTTACACCTAGGAGATCCAAACTATTCTGGCGGCGCATCTTCGAGAAAAGAAACCAGAGGCCGGGAGAGTCCATACAAAAATTTGTCGCTGCCGTCAGGGAAGCCGCAGTACGATGTAAATACGATAATCTTGAAATAAGAATTCGTGACCGTGTAGTACTGGGCTTGAGGGACGAGCAGCTACAAAACAGAATTATATCCAAACCCACTGGCGATCTGCAGGAGGTGATCGACGAACTTCTAACGTACGAATCAACCGGGTATCGCGACCCCCCCCGCAGTAGCATGGCAGCATCGTCCGAGATCAACCAAGAGGGCTATGTGGACTGCGGGGAGGCGGACCAGCAGTGGGAAGAAGATATCGCTGAAGTCTCCAGGCGATTCGGAAAATTGGCGCCAAGACCACCCAGAAGCGAAGGGCCCGAACCTAACCGACGTCAACAACCCACAACTCCGCAAAGACAAGCGACAGGGCCACAACGACCATGGAGGGACACCGCAACCAGACCGCGCGACAATGAACCACAGAACCGGTGTGGCAGCTGCGGCGGCAACCATCCCCGCGCATCTTGCCGATTCCGCACCGCAAAGTGCAGGGCGTGTGGGAAGACCGGCCACATCCAGGCCATCTGCAGGAGCCGTGCTCGCGACAACCGCCTTCACGAAGTCGATGTGTGGCCCGAAGGTAAGGTAACCCCTAACGTTAGTGGCAAGGAGACCCTTAAACCCTGGGTAAAAATTCCAAAATTAGGGGAGGTGGCTCGAGTCAACCGCAGGAGAATTGGGAAAAATGGCAATTTTCCAGAAGGAAAATTAAAAATCATAGTCCATCTGCAAGGGGTTCCTTGCAGAATGGAAATTGACTCCGGGGCTTCAGTATCAATAATTTCCAGTGAAACCCTTGATAGAATTGAACAAATAAGTGGAAGAAAAATTCCACTTAGTTCAACAAAAATTCAATTAACTGATTTCCAAAAAAGCCCAATTAAAATAAAAGGGAAAATTAGTCTTCGCGTAGAATTTAAGGGATTTAAGGGGAATTTAGATTTAATAGTAACTGAGGGTCATAGGACTAGCCTAATTGGCATTAACTGGTTCCCTGCTCTGGGCATTTGGATCGGGGGAATAAATTCAATAATTAAAAATAAGACCCTCGAATCAGTCTGCAATGAATTTGCAGACGTATTCGACGGATCCCTGGGTAAATACAAAGGACCCCCAATTAAATTTAATCTAGACCCCTCAGTAAAACCTATCAGGCTTAAGGCCCGCAGGGTGCCTTTCGCCCTGAAGGAAAAAATCGAGGCCGAGCTCGAGAGGCTTGTAGGCCAAGGCGTGTTAGAACCTGTTGAGGGTGGTTTGTGGGAAACGCCGATTGTCACACCCCTCAAACCCAATGGGGATGTGAGAATCTGCGCTGACTACAAGGCCACCCTGAACATTGGAATGAAAAAACATGCTTACCCGGTCCCGACGGTGAAGCAGGTCCTCGCCACGATCCAGGACGGCGCCATGTTTGCCAAGCTAGACTTGGCGCATGCGTACTTACAGTTGACTGTTTCTGAAGAGGCTGCAGAAGCACAGACGATAGTTACCCACAAGGGGGCGTTCCGAGTCCACAGACTGCAATTTGGCATTGCAGCAGCTCCAGGCATCTTTCAAGAAGTGATGGAGAGGACCTTAAAGGGCATACCAGGTGTATGCCCTTACTTTGATGATGTCTTGATAGCTGGAAAAAATGAAGAAATGCTAGTGGAGCGGCTGGAACAGGTATTGGGAAGATTTAGAAGGGCTGGTTTAAAACTAAAAAGGGAAAAATGTTGCATTGGGGTTAAGTCCACTGATTTCTTGGGGTTCAGGATAGACAAAAATGGGGTCCATCCAACCCCTGAAAAAATAAAAGCAATTAAATTAGCTCCTGAGCCTAGGAACAAGGCTGAACTACAAGCCTTCCTTGGCTTAGTAAACTTCTACCATACATTTGTACCCCACAAGGCTGCCATTGCAGAACCTCTCCATAGGCTCTTAGATAAAAAGACTCCTTGGCAGTGGCAGAAGAAACATAGAATTAGTTTCCAAACGTTAAAAGACATTCTTTCCAGCCAATCAACTGTAACCCACTTCATAGAAAATAAACCAATTTACCTAGCGTGCGATGCTTCACCTTATGGTGTAGGGGCCGTGATCAGCCATTTAGACAACCAAGGAATACAAAGACCAATAGCATATTATTCCAGGACACTAACCAAGGCAGAGCGGAACTACGCTCAGATAGACAGGGAAGCATTAGCAATCGTGGCTGGAGTTAAAAAGTTCCACGACTACCTTTATGGTAGGAACTTTACCATACTGACAGACCACAAACCCCTGTTGGGACTGTTTACCACAGATAAACAGACTCCCCAAATCATGTCACCCCGGATGCTGAGATGGTCCATTTTCCTCTCATCATACTCATTCTCTCTTCAATACAGACCGGGCAAGGACATGGGGCACGCAGATGCCCTTAGCAGACTGCCCTTAAACATCACCGAGGGTGACCCTGCCCCAGTGGGACAAATAATGTCCCTACAGGACATCCCTGACTTGCCTCTAACTGCTAAAGACATAGCTGCGGCAACAAATAATGACCACACTTTAAAGAGAGTAATGGCCTGGGTCCTGAGCGGGTGGCCAAATGCCAACCCGGATGAAAAATACATTCCCTATTTTAGAAGGAAAGATGAACTATCAGTTCATCTGGGTTGCTTACTGTGGGGAAATCGTGTGGTTATTCCTGGGATCCACAGATCAGCTATTTTATTAGAATTACATGAAGGACACCCAGGAATAGTACGGATGAAGGCGTTGGCTAGGAGTCACTTGTGGTGGCCAGGTCTGGACAACGACATTGAGGAATGTGTTGCCAATTGCCATTTGTGCCAACGTTCTAGGCCAGAACAACAACACACCCGTACGCATAAGTGGGAGTTAGCTAGAAATCCTTGGTCCAGGATCCATATTGACTTTGCTGGACCTTTCCAAGGGTTAACATTCCTGGTGGTGGTTGATAGTTTCTCTAGATGGCTAGAGGTAGTACCAGTTAGTTCAGTAACTTCAGGAAGAACAATACAGGTATTAAGGGGCCTCTTTGCCACTCATGGGTTACCGGATGTCATCGTGTCTGATAATGGGCCACAATTCACATCTATTGAATTCCAGGATTTCCTCAAGGCCAACTTGATTAAGCACAAGACATCAGCACCCTTCCACCCATCCACCAACGGCTTGGCTGAACGAAATGTGAGGACCACGAAAGACGCCTTAAAAAGAATCATTCGGGGTGACTGGCATCAAAGACTGGCCGAATTTTTGCTGGCCCAACATTCGACCCCATGCGCTGCTACAGGCAAAAGTCCAGCTGAAATGAGGTGGGGAAGGAGATTGACCACCAAATTGGACAGATTACACCCTGACAGACTTATACCAAGCGCTGAATTGGACATATAGAACATTTAAAGTGGGGGAATTAATCTGGGCCAGGAATTATACCCAAGGGGACAAATGGATTCCAGGGGTGGTTACGGAAATCTTGGGTCCCTTGTCGTACATTATTGAGGGGGAAGGGAATAGGATCATTAAAAGACATCTAGATCAGCTGAGGAAGAGATCTAGTGGATGCTTGCCAGAAGATGGGGACCAAAATATATTGGGGGGAAACAGTACATCCAGGTTCAGTAATAACATCATGCCAGAGAGTGAGGGAGAGGAAAGGCAAAATAATTCACCCCCTGGTACTCAACAACAACCATTTAGTCAATTTGACTGGGTAGCACCCCTGCGAGGTAGGCCAGTGACCACTAATCTTCAAGCACAAACAAATACACAAATCAGCAACAGGGAAACATCAGGGTCGGGTAGCCAAGAGCCCAGGTCCAACAGAGACAATCAGCCAAGCATAAATTCAGGGAAAGGGGTCCCTTGCAGCCAGAGCAATAGATACCCTTCTAGAATCCATAAGCCACCAAAATATCTAAAGGATTTTGTTCAGAAATAACAACAACTGGGGGGGTAAGGGGTGTTGTGTATGTAAATAGTTGCAAACAGGGAAGATTGCAGATTGCAAAAGTAGTGGGGTTTGAGCGGGAGATTCTGTTGCAATCATTGGTTGCCATAAACAAGAAGCGGGGAAAATAGTCTCCAACGATTGGTTACAGTTCAAACAGTTCCACTATAAAAAGGTTGCAACATTTGACAGTTGCCAGTTGACTTTGTGTATTCAATAAACTCATTCCTTGTTAAACCACTCTGAGTCCTCGTCTATCAGAACCAAACATGGCCTTACTAGGAACTGCTTCCATCCTACGACGAGATCTGTAATACCATCAAACTTCCACATCTGCCTATCCCAGGTCCTTGATAAGGACTCGATAGGTAGACAAAAATGTCAAATCCAGTCTGAACATCTGGCTGACTGCGATGATGATGATGATGATTAATAATAATAATAAGAACAACATAGTTGGAAGGGATCTTGGAGGTCATCTAGTCCAACCCTCTGCTCAGGCAGGATACCCTATACCATTTTAGACAAATCCCTGTGAATCACTGCAGTTGGCCGTAAGTGGAAAATAATAGAATAGAATAGAATAGAATAGAATAGAATAGAATAGAATAGAATAGAATAGAATAGAATAGAATAGAATAGAATAGAATAGAATAGAATAGAATAGAAAATATGGAACAGAATAGAATAGAATAGAATAGAATAGAATAGAATAGAATAGAATAGAATAGAATAGAATAGAATAGAATAGAATAGAATAGAATAGAATAGAATAACAGGACAGAATAGAAATACAGAGTAGAATAGAATAGAATAGTTGGAAGGGACCTTGGAGGTCATCTAGTCCAACCCCCTGCTCAGACAGGAAACCCTATACCATTTCAGACAAATCCCTGTGAATCACTGCAGTTGGCCGTAAGTGGAGGACTGCCTGTATCGACGCCCTTTTCGTTTGCTCTTCTCTTACAGACGCCGCAGAAATACAAAACCATCTGGGTCACCACAGACCTGCTGGCCCTCTTCTTCATCCCCCTGGTCTTTCTGGCCCACTGGTAAACGCCAAGATGGCTCCTTGTTGACGTTCGGACAGAGGGGGGCAGTCCTTCACACCTCAGCTTTTTGCGATATTTGTTCCTTTCTCCCCCCCCTTCCCTCCCTCCCCCACTCAGAGATTGCAAACTCTTTTTTTCACATTCCGTTTTACGTAGTGGCGGGATTCAAATAGGTGAACCACCAGTTCTCTGCGTGAATGCCACTTCCGGAAGTCTGTTCTGGGCCTGCGCAGCAAAACAATTAGCTACCGGTTCTGCCGAAATGGTGCGAACCGGCTGAATCCCACCACTCTATCTATCTATCTATCTATCTATCTATCTATCTATCTATCTATCTATCATCTATCTATCTATCATCTATCTATCTATCTATCTATCTATCTATCTATCATCTATCTATCTATCTATCTATCTATCTATCTATCTATCTATCTATCTATCCCTCCAGAGGTGGGATTCAAATCTGTCAGCAACCGTTTCTCTGCGTGGATGTCGCTTCCGGAAGTCCGTTCTGGGCCTGCACAGCAAAACAATTAGCTACCGGTTCTGCCGAAATGGTGCAAACCGGCTGTATCTATCCCACCACTGTAGCTATCTATCTATCTATCTATCTATCTATCTATCTATCTATCTATCTATCTATCTATCTATGTATCATCTATCTATCTCTCCAGAGGTGGGATTCAAATCTGTCAGCAACCGGTTCTCTGCGTGGATGTCGCTTCCGGAAGTCCGTTTTGGGCCTGCACAGCAAAACAATTAGCTACCGGTTCTGCCGAAGTGGTGCGAACTGGCTGAATCCCACCACTGTATCTATCTATCTATCTATCTATCTATCTATCTATCTATCTATCTATCTATCTATCTATCTATCTATCTATCTATCTATCTATCTATCATCTATCTATCTCTCCAGAGGTGGGATTCAAATCTGTCAGCAACCGGTTCTCTGCATGGATGTCGCTTCCGGAAGTCCGTTTTGGGCCTGCACAGCAAAACAATTAGCTACCGGTTCTGCCGAAGTGGTGCGAACTGGCTGAATCCCACCACTGTATCTATCTATCTATCTATCTATCTATCTATCTATCTATCTATCTATCTATCTATCTATCTATCTATCTATCTCTATCTATCTATCTATCTATCTATCTATCTATCTATCTATCTATCTATCTATCTATCTATCATCTATCTATCTCTCCAGAGGTGGGATTCAAATCTGTCAGCAACCGGTTCTCTGCGTGGATGTCGCTTCCGGAAGTCCGTTCTGGGCCTGCGCAGCAAAACAATTAGCTACCGGTTCTGCCGAAGTGGTGCGAACTGGCTGAATTCCACCACTGTATCTATCTATCTATCTATCTATCTATCTATCTATCTATCTATCTATCTATCTATCTATCTATCTATCTATCTTTCTATCTATCATCTATCTATCTCTCCAGAGGTGGGATTCAAATCTGTCAGCAACCGGTTCTCTGCGTGGATGTCGCTTCCGGAAGTCCGTTTTGGGCCTGCACAGCAAAACAATTAGCTACCGGTTCTGCCGAAGTGGTGCGAACTGGCTGAATCCCACCACTGTATCTATCTATCTATCTATCTATCTATCTATCTATCTATCTATCTATCTATCTATCTATCTATCTATCTATCTATCTATATCTATCTATCTATCTATCTATCTATCTCTATCTATCTATCTATCTATCTATCTATCTATCTATCTATCTATCTATCTATCTATCTATCTATCTATCTATCTATCATCTATCTATCTCTCCAGAGGTGGGATTCAAATCTGTCAGCAACCGGTTCTCTGCGTGGATGTCGCTTCCGGAAGTCCGTTCTGGGCCTGCACAGCAAAACAATTAGCTACCGGTTCTGCCGAAATGGTGCGGACCGGCTGAATCCCACCACTGCTTTTACGTACTCAGCATAACGGCCCAAAGGGAAAGGACGGAGGTTTAGCGGGGATTTGTATATACAGAAAGTACTTGAATTGCAACAGTTCATATAGTGTCCGTTCAAAGTTACAACAGCCCTGGAAACAAAGCGATTTGTGACCGTTTTTCACACTTACAACCATGGCCGCCTTCTCCCTTGGTCACATGATCAAAATTCAGACACTTGGCAACTGGCTCATATTTACGACGGTTGCGGTGTCCTGGTGATGGTGGTGGGGTGTTACATGATCCCCTTTTACAACCCAAATTCCACGGGGAAGGCAGATCCACTTCACAACCCGTGTGACTAACAACGGCAGGGATTCACTTAACAAATGTGCCAAGGAAGGCCGTAAAACGGGGCAAAACTCACTTAATATATTCCTCACTTGGCAGATAAATTTTGAGTTCGATTGTGGTCGTAGGTCAAGGACTTACCTGTAGTCCTTGAAGGCCACTCTTCAAGTCCACTTCTGATTAGACTCAGGATTTCGGACAAGGAGTGCTGCTTTAGCGATTTTAAAGAAAAATCCCCACCCAGAGGGGTTGTGCGTTTGTATATTTGTGACGCTGAACCTTGCGCCGTTCTCCGCACGGGTTATCGGCGGTCTGCAACACGCAATCTCCCATCGCCGCTTTGAGGATCATATTTTGCATCCTCTGAGAGTTTGCAATGGGAGCAAATCCCTCCGCATTTCCATGGGGATTTTCCAATCCTGCTTGCAAACGTTTTTGTCGTGAATGTTTAAGAGATTTTTTTTGGGGGGGGGGTTGTTTTATTTTCTCAAGGTTGCACACAGTGTGTGTGTGTGTGTGTGTGTGTGTGTGTGGGCCCTCTGTGACAATTCACCACGGCCAATTCGCTGCAGGAACAAAACTTACACTAATCTTAAAGAAACGGCGGGACAGAGTCTTTAACGAAAGGATGCAAAAGGAGGGACCCAAGGAAACGTGGGCTGGCAAAAATTAATTCATTTTATTTTTGTTTTTATTTGAAAGCATTAAATAGAACCGTCAAATTGTCCCGCAGTGAGTTGTCCCACGTCAAGTTGGCCGTGGTGAGTCGTCCCATATCCCCCCGTGAGAAGGGCAGGTGAGGTGAACGATGCAAACCTTTCTTTCCAGGTGGAGAAGGAAAAAGAAGTTGCAACGGGCAGCTCGGAAACACGCTCTGGATGGGGTGCCAAGCGGTGAGTCTTTTTTTTTCCTTTGGGATTTTGCTCTCTGTGCTGATCCACAAAGGAAGGCCCTTGGGCTGAAATTTTCCCCTCCACATACACACACACACTCCGTTAGACGTTCTCTCATAACAGACGTGCCCATCACCATTTTTGTGATCCTTTCAACTAGAGATTCCAAGAATTTAACCTGAGTAAGGGAATAACAGAATTGGGAGGGAAGCCTTGAGGTCATCTAGTCCAACCCCCTGCTCAGGCAGGAAACCCTTATACCGTTTCAGACAAATGGCTGTCCAGTCTCTTCTTAAAAACTTCCAGTGTTGGAGCATTCACCGCTTCTGGAGGCAAGGAGTTCCACTGGTTAATTGTTCTCACTGTCAGGAAGTTTCTCCTTAGATCCAGGTTGCTTCTCTCCTTGATTCGTTTCCATCCGTTGCTTCTTGTCCTGACTTTGGGCACTTTGGAGAATAGCTTGACTGCCTCTTCTTTGTGGGAACCCCTCAGATACTGGAAGACTGCTATCATGTCACCCCTAATCCTTCTTTTCTTTAAACCAGACATATCCAATTCTGGCAACCGTTCTTTATCTGGAACGTCTACATTAAACACCCCAAAGAATTCTCCATCAAGAGCATAGAACGGAATTTTGTCTAACGTAGTCTCTTTTCTAGCGTACTCTCTAATTAAATAATATCTTTTTAAAAAATTATTTAGGCCCCGGCCACGGAAACAGAATTGCACCTGAAATTGTTGGAACTCACATCCAATGGTAAGGCATCAGCGTTGTGCATGTTGCTGTATGAGGAGTCCTCAACTTACGTCCACAGTCGGGCCCAAAATTTCCGCCTGCTAAGCAGGATAGTTGTTCAGTGGGCCTAGGCCTCCATTTTATGACCTTTCAGGCCACCATTGTTAAATGAATCACTGCAGTTAAGTCTGTAACCTGGTTGTTAAGGGAATCTGGCTTCCCCATTGTCAGAAGGTCACAAAAGGGGGAGAATCACATGAGCCTGGCATGCCACAACCGTCACAAATATGTGAGAACACCAAGGACTCTGCCTGTTGTCCATCACAAAATTGGCAACTCACCCCTTCCATCACACCATTGCAAATGGCTTCAGTTGCCACCTTCCTTTTTTTGAGCCCTCTTTGCGAGATAACTCCTAGGAGAGAGACTCCAGATCACCCAAATTAAATTAAAATTAAAAAGATCACCAAGCGAGACAACTCCGAGGTTTCACGAATTTTGATCACGTGACCAGGGGGAATGTCGCAAAGGCCGCGTGAAAAACGGTCAGGTGACTTTCCCCACTGCCATTGTAACTTCAAATGAATGGTTGTAAGTCGAGGACTACCTGTTCAGCTTCGGGGAGGGGGCGGTTAGTAATGGTTCACTGCCTGGTCAGTGAGAGATCTGGATCTAATTTGATATTTTTAATCCAGCTACTGAGTTTTTCCCAGGATTTCAGCCGTTCCAAGGTCAAGCTGCCTTTTCGCAATTGACGGACGGGGATCTTGTCAATGCCGAAGCAGTTCGAGGGGTGCTTCAGATGTTTGGGGAATTGAACCCCTATCCTTATCAGTAGATGCAATCCTTGACTTACGACCACAAGTTGGGCTAAGAAAGGCGGTTGTTAAGCGGGCTTTGCCCCGTTTGACGATCTTTCTTGCCACATCCGTTAAGTTGTTAAGTTACTCACAGGGCTGTTCAGTCAATCCGGCTTCCCCATTGGCTTTGCTTGTGGGAAGAGGATCACACGACCCCCGACCCACCGCATCACATCATAAATAGGAGTCAGTTGCCAAGCATCCATTTTTCGATCGTGGGGATGCCGCAACGGTCGTTAAGGGTGAAAAGCCACTCACGAGTCCCCTTTTTTCGGTGCCGTTGTGACTTTGAACGGTCACTAAATGAGTTGTTGTATGTTGAGGACTACCAATATATAACTGGAGTTCTGGTTTTTTTGGGGCCTGGTCTTTTAATGGTAACAATTGGGAGTGAGACACATTAGAGCTGAAAATATTCTAATGAGTATTTCTAAGTCTCAATAACTTTAAGATGGGTGGACTTCAACTCCCAGAATTCCCCAGCCAGCGTAGCTGGCTAGGGAATTTTGGGAGTTGAAGTCCATCCATCTTAAAGTTGCAAAGATTGAAACACGTGTAATTAATCTAAGACAAAATGGAGCGGCTGTCTTTTTTCTCTCAGTAGCTCAGCCTGGATTAATGCCCACACTAAGGACTAGCATCCTTGTATATTTTCAGAGTTGCCAAAGATGCTGGTTGTGAATACCTGTCCAAGAGAATTACCACGCTGTTAAAATGGGAGAATCCATCGCAGAACAATTATCCTGCTTGTCCTTCCAGAGAAATTAAGGTGAAACTAACATGCCGCATGATGAAACCGGACCGGACTATTTTTATTTCTTTTTTTTTCTTTTTGCTAATAAAGAAGGAAACTTCATGGATTTTTTTTTTACATCATTTTTTTCCTCTGGATGTATTTTGTCTCTGTTGCACCAGGAAGGTGGTGGAAATACAGGTAGTCCTCGATTTACAGCCATTTGTTTAGTGACGGTTCCAAGTTACGACGGCGCTAAAAAAAGTGACTTTTGACCGTTTCTCACACTGCAGCAGCCCCAGGGGTCACGCGATCAAAATTCAGCACCCTTGGCAATTGAATTCTGTTTATGACAGATGCAGTGTCCCCTTTTGAGACCTTCCGACAAGCAAAATCAATGGGGGAAGCCAGATTCACTTAACGACCATGTAGCGAACGTAACGACTACAGTTATTCGCTTAACAGATGCTGCGTGAAAGGTCATAAAATGGGGCAAAACTCAACACCTGTTTTGCTTAGCAATGGAATTTTGGGGTATGACTGTGGTCGTAAGTCAAGGACTACCTGTAAAATCAATTCAGCTTTTAAATTTCAAGGGGACGCTCGCTTATCTAGCCCCTTCCCTCCAGTAGGCTGTCAATCAAAAATGAGAAATTTATACATCCTCTCTGCGATATTGTGATATTGTCCTATAACCACACCGATATATAGGTACTCCTCGGCTTATGACCACAGTTAGGACCAGAATTTTCATCACTAAGCAAGGCAGTGAACTGAGGCGTGCCCGATTTTATGTCCTTTTTTTGCCACAAATATTAAGGGCTATTACCGCTGTTGTTAAGTGAATCACACAGTCCTTAAGCAAATCTGGCTCCCCCCTCAATGACTTTGCTTGTTAGAAACCAGGTGGGAAAATCAGAAATATCGGTCACCTGAACTCCAGGATGCTGCAACGATTGTAAATACATACTGGTTGCCAAGCCCCCCAAATTTCATCGTAGGGATGTGGCACCGGTCATAAGTGCGAGGACCGATCATAAACCGCTTTTTACAGGGTCACTGTAACTTCAAACAGTTGCTAAACAAATAGTTGTAACTTGAGGAATATCAAGTTTTATTTATACACACACACACACACAATTTTAAAACTTTTAAGTCAACATTAATATATCTCTATATCTATATCTATTTCTATTTCTATTTCTATCTCTATCTATCTATCTATCTATCTATCTATCTATCTATCTATCTATCTATCTATCTATCTATCTATCTATCCATCCATCCATCCACCCATGTATACATATATAACTAGGTGTCCCCTTAAGAATCATGCTTAGGTCTCATCCCAATCCTCCTAAAACTCACCTTGTGCATATCAGGAAATTCAAATCAGACAAATTTCTTTGTTTGTTTATTGCACATTCAAAATTAAGAGAATTCAGCAAAATTCTTCCTCCAGTAATATTTCACTGGAACACGAGAGAAGAACGCCGGCTTCAAGAAGGAGTATTCTAACTTTAATGTTCAGTCCAGAATCATGGGTCATCTCAATCCTAGACTGTACCTGGAACAAACCAACTTTTTTTTTTAACAACCTGTTATCCGGCGTCATTCTTCAATTCAAGTTTCCCAATGCAATGTCAAAAAAATCCTTCATTCTCCACCTAGAAACAGGGTATATATTTTTTAACTTAATTTCTTCAAAAAACAAAACAAAACAGGGAGGCAGATCTATCAGCAATCTGACCCAAAGTGGTCTCAGTTTAGGTCAGGGGTAGGCAACCTTGGCTCTTTTATGACTCGTGGACTTCAACTCCCAGAATTCCTGAGCCAGCATAGTTCAACTTGGAAACCTCTCCCTTTTCCCTCAGCATGGCTGGCTCAGGAATTCTGGGAGTTGAAGTCCAGGTGTCATAAAGTGGCCTAGGCAACCTTGGCTCTTTTATGACTCGTGGACTTCAACTCCCAGAATTCCTGAGCCAGCATGGGGGAACTATGGCTCCTTCATGACTTGTGGACTTCAACTCCCAGAATTCCTCAGCCAGCATGGGGGAACTATGGCCCCCTCATGACTCGTGGACTTCAACTCCCAGAATTCCTGAGCCAGCATGGGGAAAACTATGGCCCCCTCATGACTCGTGGACTTCAACTCCCAGAATTCCTGAGCCAGCATGGGGAAAACTATGGCCCCTTCATGACTCGTGGACTTCAACTCCCAGAATTCCTGAGCCAGCATGGGGGAGCTATGGCTCCTTCATGACTTGCGGACTTCAACTCCCAGAATTCCTGAGCCAGCATGGGGGAACTATGGCCCCTTCATGACTTGGGGACTTCAACTCCCAGAATTCCTGAGCCAGCATGGGGGAACTATGGCCCCTTCATGACTCGTGGACTTCAACTCCCAGAATTCCTGAGCCAGCATGGGGGAACTATGGCCTCCTCATGACTCGTGGACTTCAACTCCCAGAATTCCTGAGCCAGCATGGGGAAAACTATGGCCCCTTCATGACTCGTGGACTTCAACTCCCAGAATTCCTGAGCCAGCATGGGGGAACTATGGCTCCTTCATGACTTGTGGACTTCAACTCCCAGAATTCCTGAGCCAGCATGGGGGAACTATGGCCCCCTCATGACTCGTGGACTTCAACTCCCAGAATTCCTGAGCCAGCCTGACTCAGCTTGGAAACCTCTCCCTTTCCCCTCAGCATAGCTGGCTCAGGAATTCTGGGAGTTGAAGTCCACCAATCGTAAAAGAGCCAAGGCTGCCTACCCCTGGTTTAGGTCAATTTTGAAAAGTCACCTTGCTCTGATAAACAAGACAGAGAAAAGCAGACTAAAAGAGTTGGAAGGGACCTTGGAGGTCTTCTAGACTAGTCCAATAAAATAACCAAATCCTCTTCCATCACTTCATTTATTGCACATTGAAAGTCTCAGCTCTCCGGTTGCCCATCAGTATTTTCCTTCTCTCTCTCTTTTTCTTTAAAAAAAACATCCTTTTTGTCTGTCTTTTTTTTTCTTCCCCAATAAAATCCACTCTTTAAACGATTACTTGATTTCTTCACTCAAGAAAAACAAACCAGCAAAACAAACCCCAGGTAGATTCTTGCGGAATTATCCGATTTCTCGGCTTCGTAAACTGCTTCCTTGAAGCCCGTTTGCAAAAAGATAGAAATAGAATAACAGAATGGGAAGAGACCTTGGAGGTCATCCAGTCCAACCCCCTGCTCAGGCAGGAAACCCTACATACCATCCCAGACAAATGGTTGTCCAATCTCTTCTTAACGCCCACCCCCCCAGTGATAGAGCATTCACAACTTCCGGAGGCAAGTCGTTCAGAATAACAGAACAAGAGAGTTGGGAGGGGACCTTGGAGGTCATCTAGTCCAACCCCCTGCTCAGCCAGGAAACCCTGTCCCATTTCAGGCCAAACGGTTGTCCAGTCTCTTCTTAAACGCTTCCAGTGATGGAGCATGCACAATTTCTGTCGTTCCACCGATTAATTTGTTCTAACTATCAGGACATTTCTTCTTAGTTCTAGGTTGCTTCTCTCCTTGATTAACCCGCGAAAGCGAGGACCTTCTCCGTATGCCGTAAAAAAAAAAGCAGCTTTATTGATTGATTTTTTTTCCCTTCTCCTCACATCCGAAAGAGAAGCCTAGGTTGATATCCCAGAAGCCAGAAGAAAAATAATCAGTGCTGGTGTGGGAAAGAAAGGCAATTTTGTTGTTTTTTTTTCTTTTATTTCTCTCTCACAAGTAGTCGTCCTCGCTCGAAGTGGAGGTCCGCTCGGAGTCCTCAAAATCCGACAGGTTTTCGGAAGGCGACCGGCTCATTTTCCACACGTGGGTGGCAAAGGCTTTCCCCCAGCTGCAAGGGTAACCCACCGCCCTTAGCTGGCAAAGGGACGGCCGGTGGGTGGTCTCCGTTCACTTGCTCCCTTTGGCCCCCCTCTGCTTGCTCATGGCGGTCAGCATCTGGCTGATGTAGGAGGTCAGCAGATCGTCCATCTTGTAGCCCTGGCGCAAAAGAGAAGCGGGGAGAAGGAGGGGAAATGGACGCCTGGGGTTCGCCAACCGTCCGGCTTGATTCTGATCCATTTTACGAGCTTTCTTTCCCCCCTACCCCCGTTGTTAAGTGAATTGCTGCAGATGAGGTTGTTAAGTGAATCTGGGCGCCCCGATGGGGATCCCGTGACACGCACCCTCCCGGGACGCTGCGACCGTCACAAATAGGAGCCGGTTGCCAAGCGTCTGAACTTTGGATCACCTGACCGTGGGGAGGCTGCAACGGTCGTAAGGGTGAAAAACGGCCATCGGTCACTTTTTTTCAGCGCCGTTGTCATTTCACACGGTCACTAAACAAATGGTTGGAAGTTGCATTTTTGTTTCTGTGAGGGCCGGACTTTTTTTTTTTGCCCCAAGGGTGCTTCTCAGAAGAGAAGAATAGAATAGAATAGAATAGAATAGAATAGAATAGAATAGAATAGAATAGAATAGAATAGAATAGAATAGAATAGAATAGAATAGAATAGAATAGAATAGAATAGAATAGAATAGAATAGAGAATATGGAATAACATAGGATAGGATAGGATAGGAATATAGATTATAATGAAAATACAGAATAGAATAGAATAGAATAGAATAGAATAGAATAGAATAGAATAGAATAGAATAGAATAGAATAGAATAGAATAGAATAGAATAGAATAGAATAGAAAGAATAGAAATATAGGATAGGATAGGAATATAGATTATAATGAAAATACAGAATAGAATAGAATAGAATAGAATAGAATAGAATAGAATAGAATAGAATAGAATAGAATAGAATAGAATAGAATAGAATAGAATAGCAGGGGGATGGACTAGATGACCTCCAAGGTCCCTTCCAGCTTATTATTATTATTATTATTATTAGAACAGAAAGAACAGAATAGAATAGAATAGAATGGAATGGAATGGAATGGAATGGAATAGAATAGAATAGAATAGAATAGAATAGAATAGAATAGAATAGAATAGAATAGAATAGAATAGAATAGAATAGAATAGAATAGAATAGAATAGAAAATATGGAATAGGATAGAATAGTATAGAATAGGATAGGATAGGATAGGAAAGGAATATAGATTATAATAAAAATACAGAATAGAATAGAATAGAATAGAATAGAAGAGAAGAGAAGAGAAGAGAAGAGAAGAGAAGAGAAGAGAAGAGAAGAGAAGAGAAGAGAAATATAGGATAGGATAGGAATATAGATTATAATGAAAATACAGAATAGAATAGAATAGAACAGAAAGAACAGAATAGAATAGAATAGAATAGAATAGAATAGAATAGAATAGAATAGAATAGAATAGAATAGAATAGAATAGAATAGAATAGAATAGAATAGAAAATATGGAATAGGATAGAATAGTATAGAATAGAATAGGATAGGATAGGAATATAGATTATTACCAGTGACGTCTCGCACAGCAACTTGCTCCCTCGCACCAAATTGCCGATGGTGATGTGGAAATAGGTGTTGCCACTGCTCCAGTTCGAGATCTTTGTGAAGGGATGGGTGATGAGGATGTCCTGGAGACACGAGAAGACATTATGGGCCTTTTAGCCAGCCCGTCCCCTGCCTGTCGCCTTCTGTTCTCCCAGACTACGGTACCCATCTACAGGTTGTCCCCGACTTACAACCGTTCAGTTAGCAACCATTCAAAGTTACGATGACACTGAAAAAGTGACTTAGGATCATTTTTCACACTTACGACCATTGCACGGTCACGTGACTTACGTTCGCCTTCTTGCAAACTGACTCACATGTATGTTGGTCGGAGCATCCCGGGGGAGTCGCGCAATCCCCTTTTGCGACTGCCTGACAAGCAAAGTCCGGGGGGGGAAGCCGGATCCGCTTACTGACCGCGTGACTAATTTAACAACTGCAGCGATTCGCTTAACAAACGCGGCAAGGGAGGTCATAAAAATGGGGCAAAACTCAAGTTAACCAATTTTTCACTTAGCGACAATTGCGGTCGTAAAACGAGGATTACCTGTACAGATCTTCCAGGCAATCCTTCCAGCGTTGGAAAGCACCGTGAAGCGGTATATAACTCTACATTCTATTGCGGTTGCTGGTAGATTTGCTAAGCAAGGCAGTTGTGCCCCGTTTTATGACCTCCTTTGTCGCCGTTGCGTTAATCAGTTGTTAAATGAATCTGGCTGCCCCCTTGATTTCACTTGTCGGAAGGTCGCAAAAGGGGATCACGTCAGCCCTGGGTACACTGCAACTGTCATAAGTACGAGCCAGTTGCCAAGCCTCTGAATTTTGATCACCTGATCATGGGGATGCCGCAAAGGTCATAACTGTGAAAAACAGTCATAAGTCCCTTTTCCCAGTGCCATTGTAACTTTGGTCACTAAATGAAGTGTTGCTAAGCTGAGGGCTACCTGTGTTTAAAGCTTCCTTCTCCTGGCTCACACAGATACACTGAGTAACAGCCTGCTAAAGCATCAGTCAATCACAATCCTGGGTTGTATAAACAGAGGCACAGAATCAAGATCATGTGAAGCATTAGCACCGCTTTATAAAGCCTTAGTAAGGCCACACTTGGAACGCTGCATCCAGTTTTGGTCACCACATCACAAAAAAGATGGTGAGAGTTTGGAAAAAGTGCAGAGAAGAGCAATTAAGATGATCAAAGGCCTGGAGACAAAAACATACGAAGGATGGTTGCAGGATTTGGGTTTGGCTAGCCCAGGGGTAGGCAACCTTGGCTCTTTTATGACTGGTGGACTTCAACTCCCAGAATTCCTGAGCCAGCATGGCTCAGCTTGGAAACCTCTCCCTTTCCCCTCAGCATGGCTGGCTCAGGAATTCTGGGAGTTGAAGTCCACGAGTCATGAAAGGGCCATAGTTCCCCCATGCTGGCTGAGGAATTCTGGGAGTTAAAGTCCACAAGTCATGAAAGGGCCATAGTTCCCCCATGCTGGCTGAGGAATTCTGTGAGTTGATGTCCACAAGTCATAAAGGAGCCATAGTTCCCCCATGCTGGCTGAGGAATTCTGGGAGTTGATGTCCACAAGTCATAAAGGAGCCATAGTTCCCCCATGCTGGCTCAGGAATTCTGGGAGTTGAAGTCCACGAGTCATAAAAGAGCCAAGGTTGCCTCCCCCTGGGCTAGTCTAAAGAAAAGAAGAAATAGGGGACACATGATAGCAGCGTTCCAGTATTTGAGGGGCTGCCCCAAAGAAGAGGGGGTCAATTAATTTTCCAAAGCACCAGAAGGCAAGACAAGAAACAACGGATGGGAACGAATCAAGGAGAGAAGCAACCTAGAACTGAGGAGAAACTTCCTAACAGTGAGGACAATCAACCAGTGGAACAGCTTGCCACCAGAAATTGTGGGTGCTTCATCACTGGAGGTTTTTAAGAGACTGTAAAGCATTCAATTGACAAAACCCACCTTGCTTTTACGGTCAATGAGGCTGACGCCATGTTTGTTGATGGCGACCAGGAGCAGTTCTGGATAATTTGGGTCAGTGGTTTGCTGTTGGGAAAGGAAGGCGGAGGGGTGTTAGTCGGCTGGGAAGGTGAAATTGCAAATTAGTGAGCAGGATCATGCCACCACAGCTCTCTTATAAGGCTAGGAAATTCAGGAATTTCAAATCCCCCTGTTTTAAAGTCGCTGAGAGAAAGACTGGTTTAGGGGTCCATGAGAGATGTCACCCCCACAGCTCTCCTCTCCGAGTGGGGATCCTGGAAACAAGGGGGATATTTGCTGCTCCATCACTGGAGGCTTTTAAGAAGAGACTGGACAGCCACTTGCCTCAAATGGCATAGGCTCTCCTGCTTGAACAGCGGGTTGGACTAGAAGACCTCCAAGGTCCCTTCCAACTCCTATCCTATCCTATCCTATCCTATCCTATCCTATCCTATCCTATCCTATCCTATCCTATCCTATCCTATATTTTCTATTCCATTCCATTCTATTCTATTCTATTCTATTCTATTCTATTCTATTCTATTCTATTCTATTCTATTCTATTCTATTCTATTCTATTCTATTCTATTCTATTCTATTCTATTCTATTCTATTCTATTCTATTCTAATCTCTATTCTATTCTATTCTATTCTATTCTATTCTATTCTATTCTATTCTATTCTATTCTATTCTATTCTATTCTATTCTATTCTATTCTATTCTATTCTATTCTATTCTATTCTATTCTTCCATTGCAATTGCATTGCATTTCATTGCAATTCTATTCTATTCTGTTCTGTTCTATTCCCCTGACCCCACCATCTGCTCTTCAAGGTAGTCCACCAAACAACAGGACTCCTTCCCCCCCTTCTTGAGTGCATTCCAAGATGGGGCCGTCCTCACCTTCACTTCGAAGAAAGCCGAGCCAAACGTGGGCCACCGGAAGACAATCTTGAGGAAGGCCAGCTTCGCCTCTTCCCTCGTTTTGCCGGCGTGCTTATTGAAATACGCCACGATGGACTGTAAGAGAGAGCAGAGACACAAGCATCACAATCTCTCACACCGGACATCGCCCTATTGTAAGAATACCGAATGCACGAACTGGCCTCATAGGTTTGCTAAGTCTGGTTTTGATGCAGGCTCAGGCTGTCAGGAGGTTGTACGCTGGGATGTTAGGAAAACAGACAAAAGTTTGCCCAAACTAGAAAGAATGTAATAAATGGTTTGTGTAGTTCAGCAAGTCAAGCCACATAGAAGAGGGAGTCAAACTATTCTCCAAAGCACCTGAAGGCAGGACAAGAAGCGACGGATGGAAACTAATCAAGGAGAGAAGCAACCTGGAATTAAAGAGGAATCTCCTGACAGAACAATTAACCAGTGGAACGACCTGCCTCCAGAATCTGTGAATGCTCAAACACTGGAGTTTTAAAGAAGAGACTGGACAGCCAGTTGTCTGAAATGGTATGGGTGTGTGTGGACTAGATGACCATCAAGATGGTCATCACTGCTATCATGTCTCCCCATGTCCTTTTGTTCCCCATTAGGCTAGACCTACCCAATTCCTGCAACCATTATTCATATTGTTTTTGCCTCCTGGCCCTCTGATCATCTTTGTAGCTCTTCTCTGCACTCGTTCCAGAGTCTCAACATCTTTTATACATGGTGGTGACCAAAACTGGACCGAGATGCCCTACGCACAGTCACTCATGCGCTCGTGACCTCCCGTTTAGACTACTGCAACGCTTTCTACATGGGGCTGCCCTTGAGGATCACTCGGAGGCTTCAACTGGTGCAGAATGCGGCCGCGCGAGTTGTGATGGGGGTCTCCCGATACTCCCATGTAACACCTCTACTCCGCGAGCTGCATTGGCTTCCGGTTGCCCTTCGGGTGAGATTCAAGGTGCTGGTGATGACCTATAAAGCCCTAAATGGCTTGGGTCCGGATTATCTGAGGGAACAGATAATCAAGCTTCCTTCGTCCCGTGCGCTCCCACAGGGAGGGCCTTCTCAGGATACCGCCAGTTAAGGAATGCCAGCGGGTTATTCCTAGGGGAAGAGCGTTCTCTGTGGGCGCACCTGCCCTATGGAATGATTTACCTGTGGAACTTAGGACCGCCCCTGATCTGCGTTCATTTCGCCGGGACCTGAAAACCTGGTTTTTCAATCTATCAGGCCTGGACTGAAGGGGTTTTAGCTTTTTAAATATTGTTTTAATTGGGCTTAATTAATTTAATGTATTTTAATTCTATATTATTTTTATATTGTATTTTATGCTGCCCTGTAAACCGCCCTGAGTCCTTCGGGAATAGGGCGGTATAGAAATTTAATTAAATAAATAAATAAAATAAATAAATAAAATATGTTCCAAGTGTGGTCGTACAGAAACAGAGACAGACCAATACAGGTAGTCCTTGACTTACGACCACAGTGGAGGCCAAAATTTATGCCGCTAAGTGAGACATTTGTTAAGTGAGTTCTGCCCCGCATTACGACTTTTTCCTGCCATCGTTCTTAAGTGAATCACTGCAGATGTCAAGCTAGTAACACGGCTGTTAAGTGAATCTGGCTTTCCCCCCCCCCCCCCCATTGGCTTTGCTGATCAGAAGGTCGCAAAAGGGGATCACGTGACCCCCAGGGACGCTGCGACCATCACAAATATGAGTCAGTTGCCCAAGTGTCTGAATTTCGGTCACATGACCATGGGGATGCTGAAATGGTCGTAAGTGTGAAGAACGGTCATAGCTTTCTTTTCTTCAGCGCCGTTGTAACTTCAAAAGGTCACCAAATGAACTGTTGTAAGTCGAGGACTACCTGAAGACAGACAGACAGACAGAAAAAGAGATGGAAGTAGAGAATTACTTGGAGCAAACTTACTCTCTTCCAGTCATCTGGGGACAGCTGTCTGATAAGAGGTTCGGGCACCAGGTCCTTGAGAAGTTTCGGAATATTAGGAAAAGAAGACTTATCATCTTCAAACTTCACCCGATAGATCAGGGCTCCAAGCTGTAGCACTTCTTCCCGGCTGCATTTATGGTAGCCACGAAGATATTTGGGTAATTCCTGTGCCGTGGAGAAAATCAGATGGTGGTGAGGCAACGTCCTGAATCACCTCAAAAGCCGGGGATGAAAATAATGGGGTCCTTGGTGCTTTCTGAACTTGAGTATCCCACAGGTGCTTTTTTAGGAGGCAACTGGACTTCCTCGTTTTTTTTTGAAGACATTTCGCTTCTCATCCCAAGAAGCTTCTTCGGCTCTGACTGGATGGAAGGGAAGGGATTTATACTCCTGGAAGAAAAACTGGTCATTTGCATCCTTTTAGCGAGTCGTTGAGGCCTCTTGGAGGTTTACCTGTGTCCTCTGGGCCACCTGAGTGGTGCAAATGGGTGTGGAGCCTTCTTGGAACTGCTTAACGGATTGTGTTGTAGACTGGAGATGGATGATGTTGTTTATATTTATATTCCTTGCAGGCGGCTGGTCATTTGCCTTCTTTTAGAGAGTCGTTGAGGCAACTTGGAGGTTTGTCTGTGTCCTCAGGGTCACCTGCGTGGTGCAACTGAGTGTGGAGCCTTCTTGGAATTGCTGAAAGGACGGTGTTGTAGACTGGAGATAGATCGATCACTCATTTGCACCACTTGGGTGACCCTGAGGACACAGGTAAAGCTCCAAGTGGCCTCAACGGCTCTCTAAAAGAAGACAAATGACCAGTTTTTCTGCAAGATATATAAATATGAAGGACATCATCCATCTCCAGTCTATAAGACAGTCCTTTCCACAGTTCCAAGAAGGCTCCACACCCATTTGCACCACTCAGGTGACCCTGAGGACACAGATAAACCTCCAAGTGGCCTCAATGACCCTCTAAAAGGATGCAAACGACCAGTTTTTCTGCAAGGAGCATAAATCCTTTCATTCCCCCCCCATCCAGTCAGAGCTGAAGAAGCTTCTTGGATGAGAAGCGAAACGTCTTCAGAGAAAAAACAAGGAAGTCCAGTTGCCTCCTAAAAAAGCACCTTTCGGCCCACCCTGACCTGGAGGATGGAGAATCTCCCTAGACATCTGAATCTGAATCTTTTCTTGCAGACATTTCATTACCCAACTAGGTAACTTCATCAGTGCTAGAAGGGAGGGGGCTTGGGTCTCTGTTTGTATACTAGTGGCCTGCCCTGTCCATGTTAATGGGAGCGGTTTGGGTGGTTCCTTGCCTGAGCTGTTGTTCTTGGTGCTTTCTGAGCTTGGTTGTTTTCAGACATTTCCTGACCCAACTAGAGAATATCATCAGTGCTACCGTAGAAAGGAGTGGGGATTCCCCTCTACAAGCAAGCTACTTGTTTATAAACAGAGAGCGGCCCTCGCTCCCTTCTGGCACTGATGATGTTACCTAGTTGGGCCTTGAAATGTCTGCAAGAAAACCACCACATGAACCCTGAGCTACAAATAAACCGTTGTTTACCGCTAGCTTGTTTGGCAATTCCTTGATTGGGATATTGTTTCCTTTTTCTAGTGCAGGTCTAATGTTCTTGGTGATTCCTTCATTAGGCTGTTGTTTACTGTTTGGTTGTCTGAGCTGGGGACTGCTTAAGTAAACCAGCGCTTCTAGCATCGATGATGTTACCTAGTTGGGTAAAGAAACATTTGCAAGAAAACAACCCAGCTCAGTGACCACCGAGGACCCCACAGTAAACCTAATCAAGGAATCACCAAGAACATCCCCATCAACATTGTTGTAAGTTGAGGACCATCTGTACCGCAGTCGTTCAGCAAAACAATTCCGCAGTTTTGCCGAAAACCGGAAGAATGTACCATAATGTACCATAAATACATGCATACCTGCGTACATACATACCGTGTTTCCCTGAAAATAAGACCGGGTCTTATTTATTTTTTATTTTTTTGCCTCCAAAAGAGGCACAGGTCTTATTTTCAGGGTAGACCTTATCTCCGGCACCAACGGCGCCACCCAGCCGGTCCACTTCTTCTGGGGCCAAAGTTCTGCAGCTGCATTCGGGCCTGCATTTTGCCATCAGGCCTTTCCAGAAGGCCTAAGCAGCCGAGTACCAAGCTATGGATTCAATCCATAGCTTGGTGCTCAGCTGCGGAGATCTTGCAGAACCAAGCTACGGATTGAGTCCATAGCTCGGTTCTCGGCTGCAGAGGCCTTCCGGAAAGGCCCGCGACTGAAAAATGCAGGCCTCAGAAGAAGAAGTGGGCCGGCGAGGAGAGGCCTGGCTGCAAGAAAAGTGGGAGCAAGCGGGTGGGGCAACTCCACTCCCCCACCCCCACCCTAGCTTGATTTTTAGGTGTGTGCCTCACCTCACCCCCAAACTAGGACTTATTTTCAGGGTAGGGCTTATTTTAAGCCCACCCCCAAAAATCAAGCTAGGGCTTTTTGTTGGTGTGTAGGCCTTCCTTTCAGGGAAACACAGTACATACAAACCGGAAGAATGTACCGGAATGTATCATAAATACATCCCAGTTGCCAAGGGCCTAAATTTTGCTGACATGACCAGAGCGATGCTACAACCATCATAAATGTGAAAAATAGCCATAGTAATTTTTTGCCCAGTGCCATTGTAACTTTGGCCACTAAACGAATGGTCGTAGGTCAAGGACTGCCTTATGGAAGGCATGCTGACAATGTTGCACAATCCAATGCACACAACAACATGTTTTTGGCCTTCAGGTCCCACGTGCAAAGTAAGACGTTTCCTCATATTTGAGCGGACGTCCTTCGCTCCTTTTATCAAAGGTGCTCAGAGGGCAAGCAATGTTCTGAAGATGGCCGCCCGTTCTGAAGTGTTCTTCTCCGCCATCTTTTGCTCCCAGAACCAGGAGCCACCTGAAGGATTGTCCAGCCGTAATCTGGCTTAGATTCCTCCGCTGATAAACCTGGCAGATTTGGGAGACCTACCTGATAATAATGGAAAATGGAATCGGCCATTGAATCTTTCCCAGGCGTGGTGTTGGTCCAAAGCTTTTTCATGAAAAACACTTGATAGGTGAGAGAAGGCACGAGACCTAGGAAGCAAAATCAGGGCAACATTCAAAGTTGGGTCTTGATTGGGCCTTGTGTGACGACCCACAATTAATTTAAGGCAGCGTTTCTCAACTTTTGCACATTTAAGATGCGTGGACTTCAGCTCCCAGAATTCCCCAGCCAGCGTACGCTGGCTGGGGAATTCTGGGAGTTGAAGTCCACGCATCTTAAACGTGCAAAGATTGAAAAATATCTATAATCTGTAATAACATAGAGATTGTGGATGCAATTCAGAGTCCTGACTGCAGGGGGCGCTGCAGAAAGCCATCTACCAATGTGGACTTGTTACCCAAAGGAAATAATAAGTTTCTTTTTTTTAATTTGGAGAGATGAAGTATGTGTGTGTGTGTGTGTGTGTGTGTGTGTATGTGTTGGGGTGTGCGTGTCTGAGGTCCACAAAAGGGTTGCTGGCGAAGGCCTGTTGAGGACTGTAAGATTGTCCCCTCCCCAATGACTTCTTTGTGAAGTGGCACCATTTGTTGTTTGTTCCACTAGTGTGACAGGCGAGACACCTCTAGGATCCTCACTTTGTCGCTTTCCTTCGCACAAAAGTGAGAATCCCTGCTTGCAGAAATCTAGCGTGGCAGGAAAAAGATAAGGATGTCCGGGAAAGAAATGGAGAACTGAAGATCATTGTGCAAGATCGCAGCCTCCAGCAGATTTTTGGCAAATGACCAAAAAAAAAACTAATCATTGTGCTCAAACTGTATTCGGTGTCTTTAAAAGGACACCGAGTTTGCATACAGATAGTCCTCGAGTTATGACTTACGTAAGGGAGCCTGGCCATCAGGGTTATCAATCATGATGTTCATGAAATAATAATCATGTTAGTTGCTTTATGATTGAAGCTGTTGTTTAATGACCAGCATTAAAAAAGGTGATAAAAATCAAATCCGTCACATGGGTGATCTGACCTAAGATGAAAAGACTGGAAAAATTGGAGAAAAAAACAATTTTTTGCCCCTGACAGCTTTGGGGGGGGTGGGGGGAACCTTGAAAAAACCTATTTGTTTCCCAATTTTTCCAGTTTTTTTCCTAAGCCTTACCTGATTAGCTAAATCAGGCCTTAGATAAATCAGATCACCCATGTGACGGATCCGATTTTTATGACCATTTTTTGTGCTGGTCATTAAACGACGGCTTCAGGCATAAAGCAAACTATGTGGTTGTTAAGCTAACACTGCGGTTATTAAGCAAGTGAATTGTTCCCTGTGGGCCAATTTTGTCAAAAACTGGAGGTAAATGCTAATTTTTGCCCGAATCGTCGTAAAACGTGATCACATGACTACAGGACACTGCCAAGTTCCTGACGTGCAGTTATCTGACCATGTTGGGGGAGTGGCTGTCCGAACTTTGACTCTGGGTCATAAGGTCTGTTGTAAAATGGTCACTAAGCAACCAGTCGTAAGTTGAGGACTATTCGTACTTCCTTTTCTAATCGTTTTTTGAAATGGCTGGTTAACTGTTTTTCAAATATTGCGAGCCTTCCCATCAACAAGTCTGAAAATGCCAAGGGAGTTTCTTGCCATCTTTTACACGTTTAAGGACTCAAGCGGGATTTTTGTTTTGTTTTGTTTTGAATAAAAAAATAAAAGGGTGATTAGAACTTTGATTTCAGAAGGTTACAAATGGGCAACGGTGTCCAGATGACTTCAAAATAAGATTCTGGAATGAATTATACAAGAATCCTTCCCGTGGGAAAATGCTTCGGTTTTGAATTCAGTTCAAAAACATGACAGGATGCAGTTTTGAAGGTTGGCCACTAGAGGGAACTAGAGGGAACCAGAAGGAAGTCAAGATTTCTGTACTGAAGTCAAGATTTACCACGAACGATTTACCATCTTTTGCTGGTCTCGCTTTCTTGATCCAGTCGGTCAGATGCCTGACGAAGTCAAAGAAGAAGTCTCCTTCGGGGACACTGATGACCTGGAAGAAGGCAAGCAACTTTGGCCCCTTGCAGATGTGCATGCTGGGGAATTCTGGGAGTTGAAATCCACCCGTCTTAAAGGGACCAAGGTTGAGAAATACCGTGTTAAAGGGAAGGAAACGGACTAGAGAGCTGCCAATGGAGATTCCCAGTCCTCCAGGTCACAGTTATCCCAAAGGTGCTTTTTCACGAGCGATACTCACTAGCCCTGCCCCATTCTTGCATGGCACAGCACCTTATTTTTGCGAACTGCGATGCGGCGGCAGCCATTTTTGCACCTTGCAGTGTGGCGGCAGCCCGTATTTGCGCCCTGTGGTGCGGCAGCAGCCCGTTTTCATACCCTGAGGCACGACAGCGGCCCATTTTTGTGCCCCAAGGCACAGTGTCCTGTTTTTGTGTCCCACGGCCATGGTGCTACTACAACTGAGGGGGTGCACGTGCACATGCATGTGCACTGGTCAGACTGTCCCACTGCCAGGTGGCCTGGGCCCATTACCGGGCCATGGCCCACAGGTTGGGGACCCCTGCCCTAGTGGTCTCCCATTCCAATATTAAGAAAATCACAGAATAACAGAGTTGGAAGGCACCTTGGAGGTCATCTAGTCCAACCCCCTGCTCAGGCAGGAAACCTTATACCATGTCAGACAAATGGCTATCTAGTCTCTTCTTAAAAACTCCCAGTGTTGGAGCATTCACCACTTCTGGAGGCAAGTGGTTCCACTGGTTAATTGTTCTCACTGTCAAGAAATTTCTCCTTAGTTCCAGGTTGCTTCTCTCCTCGGTGAGTTTCCATCCGTTGCTTCTTGTCCTGCCTTCGGGCGCTTTGGAGAATAGCTTGACCCCCAACTCTTCTTTGGGGCAGCCCCTGAGATACTGGAAGGCTGCTATGTTCACCCCTTGTCCTTCTCTTCGTTAGATTAGAGTTAGACATACCCAATTCCTGCAACTGTTCTTTGTATGTTTAAACTTTAAGGGTTTCAGTGTTAATGGACTGGACTCTGATTAAAGTCTGGCCAACTTTGAGTTGTAAACTCACCTTGTCCGATATCTTGATAAAAAGGCTGAATCCCTCCGATGATTTTAAGAGCAGCCGTTTGGAAATGCTCTGACAGAAATCCTTGGCCTTGGTGCCTGATTCCACTTCAAACGCCTGGGTGAGAAACAGAGAAGAATAAATAACCTGGCTTCATACAAGCTGAGTTGAACTCTTGTGTCAGAGTGTGTACAGTCTTATTGCGCTAGGTAACCCAGGAGTAAATACAGTAAACAGTGATCTATATTAAATGGTGGTTTACCTTACCCTATCTACAATATCACACACCAGGAACAATACACACTCAAAGGGACACAGACCCTGCTGAGTCAGCCTCATCATTACACCAGATAGCTCACATTATACAAGCTGATTAGCTGTTAAATTATTACCTTGATATCTTGGGCCAAACTAGGGTTTAAACATGGTTTACTCAATTAAACACAAGTCAGCTGGCGGGGTGGGCCCAGCTGGGATGTGAGAAGACGTTTGGCCAATCTAAACGAACCACAATAGTTTAATGTCACACATTAACCCTGATCGCAGGGAACATGCAAACCAACTTGTAAAGTCTGTCTCTTAAAGTGGCTTTTTTATTTAACCACAGCCGCTCTGTTTACCAATAGTCCTCAACTTACGACGATTCTTTTAGTGACCGGTGGAAGTTACAATGGCACTGGAAAAAAGGGACTCATGACTAGCCTTCACACTTAACAACCGCTGTAGCATTCCCCCATGGTCACGTGATCCAAATTTGGATGCTTGACAAGTGACTCATATTTATGACGGTTTCAGCGTCCCTGGGGGTCATTTGATCCCCTTTTGCGACCTTCCGACAAGCAAAGCCAACGGGGGAAGCCGGATTCATTTAACGGCCGTGTTACTAATTTAATAACTGCACTGATTCACTTAACAGAGGTGGAAAGAAAAGTCGTAAAACGGGGCTAAACCCATTTCAGAAATTTCTCACTTAACAACATAGGTTCTGGATTCCATTGCGGTTGTGAGCTGAGGACTACCTGTACTGTACGACCATTGCAACATCCTCAGGTCACGTGATCCCCTTTTGCCAACTTCCCAGCTGGTTTCCGACAAGCAAAAGTCAAAGGGGAGAATCTGGATCTGCTTAACGGCCGCAAGATTCACTTAATGAGTGCAGTGATTCATTTAATGGCTGTGGCAAGGAAGGTCCTAAAATGGGGCACGACTCATTTAATACCCACCTTGCTTGGCCCAGGAAATGCGGTTCCCAGTTGAGGCTGTAAACCAAGGATTACCTGCATTTATGCATTACAGGTAGTCCTCAATTTACGACATTACATTTAGTGACCGTCCAAAATTACAACGGCACTGAAAAAGTGGCGCGTGATCCTTTTTCACAAGACCGTAGCAGCATCCCCAGGGTCAGGTGATCAAAAATCAGACTCTTGACAACTGGTTCATATTTATGAAGGTCGCGGCGTCCCAGGATCGCGTGATCCCCTTTTGCGACCTCCTGGCAAGCAAACCAGATTCACTTAACAGCCTGGTTACTAACTTAGCAACCGCAGCGATTCGCTGAACAACAGTGGCCAGAAAGGTCGTAAAATGGGGCAAAGCTCACTTAACAACTGGCTTGCTTAGCAACAGAAATTTCGGACTCAATTGTGGTCGTAAGTCAAGGACTACCTATGCTTAATCCTTTGGGGTTTTTTTCTTCTGGGATTGGAGCTTGGAAAGGCCAGGAGAGCTGAGATTCAAAGCCTTGCCATGCACCATCTGTGCTGGAAGTTTATTTTATTATTTTAATGGGTTCCTTCAAGGAAAAACCCAAAGGTGCTTTTTCGTGGAGCAACTGGACATTGTTGTTTTTCTTTGAAGACATTTCACTTCTCATCCAAGAAGCTTCTTCAAGCTCGGACTGGATGGTGGAGAATGGAAGGATTTATACCCCTTGCAGAAAAACTGGTCATTTGCATTCTTTTAGAAGGTCGTTGAGGCCACTTGGAGGTTTACCTGGGTCCTCAAAGTCACCCGAGTGGTGCAAACGGGGGATCTGTCTATCTCCAGTCTACAACACAATCCGCTCAGCAGTTCCAAGAAGGCTCCACGCCCATTTGCACCACTCAGGTGACCCTGAGGACACAGGTAAGCCTCCAGGTGGTCTCAAGGACTCTCTAAAAGTAGGCAAATGACTAGCTGCCTGCAAGGAATATAAACGACATCATCCATCTCCAGTCTATAAGACAGTCCTTTCCGCAGTTCCAAGAAGGCTCCATGCCCATTTGCATCACTCAGGTGACCCTGAGGACACAGACAAACCTCCAAGTAGCCTCAATGACTCTCTAAAAGAAGGCGAATGACCAACTGTCTGCAAGGAATATAAACGACATCATCCATCTCCAGTCTATAACACAGTCCTTTCTGCAGTTCCAAGAAGGCTCCACGCCCATTTGCACCACTCAGGTGACCCTGAGGACACAGGTAAACCTCCAAGTGGCCTCAACGACCCTCTAAAAGGATGCAAATGACCGGTTTTTCTGCAAGGAGTATAAATCTTTCCCTTCCCCACCCTCCAGTCAGAGCTGAAGAAGCTTCTTGGAAGGAGAAGCGAAAGTCCAGTTGCCTCCTGAAAAAGCACCTTTGGGACAACCCTGAGCTGGAGGATGGAGGAGCTCGGTGGACTTCACGGAAGAAGAGCAAAATCTTGACACTCCTCTGGATCTCCTCCTCTTGTCCTGCTGCTGCTTCCTTAACCAAAGAAACCTGGGATGGACTTCCCTTACTGATCAGGGTTTAAGAGCTTTGCCTTTACCTCATCGGTGTCGTCCGGGAAATAGACTTTATGGAAAATCTGCGTCGTTTTATGCTGAATGGCCTCCACTTCCACCAGATGCGGTGGGTATTTTCGAGTCCCGTTCCTGCAAAAGACACAAACCCGGTGGCTGTTGATCGACAGCGCTATAGCAGACATAGTGAAAAGAAAAGAAAAAAAAAGAATAAAAGAATAACAGGGTTGGAAGGGACTCGGGAGGTCATCTAGTCCAGCCCCCTGCTCAAGCAGGAAACCGGCCTACACCATTTGAGACAAATGGCTGTCCAGTCTCTTCTTGAAAATCCCCAGTGATGGAGCGACCCCCAAATTCTGGAGGCAGGTAGTTCCACTGGTTAAATTGTTCTCACTGTCGGGAAGTTTCTCCTTAGTTCCAGGTTGCTTCTCTCCTTTCGGATGAAATAATCCCCTCAGATATTGAGGTCTTGTGAGAGAACGCAGTTCATCGAGTAGGAAAAAGGATGTCCAAAGTGGGTTGACCCACCCCCGCCAGGCTTAATCAACACCTGCCAGGCCGCAACGGCTGGAGCAAGCCAGCATTGATTTGATTCTTGTGTTGCCTAACATGCCGGTTAGAATGCAGCATTGCAAGCCAACTCACTGCCCACTGTCAGGTGTTCGATCCTGACCAGCTCAAGGCTGACTCAGCCCTCCATCCTTCCGAGGTCAGTAAAACGAGGAGCCAGATAGTTGGGGGGGGGGGTGTGCGCGCGCGCAACAGGCTGAGCCTGTGAACCGCTTAGAGAGGCCTGCAAAGGACTGCGAAGCGGTATCTAAGTCTAAGGGCCCTTGCCGTCGCTATTTCCGGCCACAGACACGAACCTCAGAGCTTTCTGCAGCCTCTGCAGGCAATCGGGAGCGAGTGGGTGGTGCTTCCGAGATTGGACGAATCTCTGGGCGTGAAGAAGCAGGACGTTGCTGGGCGCAAAGAGGCCGGTGCACAGCCAGAGCAGTTCCCAGCCTTTCTCTTCGCTGTACCTTTTCCGCAAGGAATACAGAATTAGAACAAGAGAGTTGGAAGGGACCTCGCAGGTCATCTAGTCCAACCCCCTTGCCCAAGCATATAAAGCCCCCTATAATATTCTGAAAAAGATGAAGAGACTCGTTCCAACCAAGCTGGACTCCTGGTGACCTCATGGCCCGCAGGTAGTCCTCGACTTACAAAACGTTTCTTTTAGTGACCGCTCCAAGTTACAAAGGCACTGGAAAAAGGGGCCATCTTTTTTTTTTGCGCTTCTTACGTCCACTGCGGCATCCCCATGTTCACACGATATACATTCGGAGGTGTGGCAACTGACATATACTTACGACGGTCGCAGCATCCCAGAGTGACGGGATCCCCTTTTGCGACCGTCCAATGAGCCACGAGCAAAACGAGTTTCCGACCTTAGGATTTCCTAGTGGTCTCCTATCCAACTGCCGGCCAATTTCCTTGCCGAGCTTCCAATCCCTAACTGGGTCATCCAGCTGCTGAAACACATTTCCGAACATACAGATAGTCCTCGGCTTATAACTACAGTTGGGCCCAAAATGTCCATTGCCGAAACAGTGTTTAAGTGAGTTTGGCCCCGTTTGACAACCTTCCTCTCCACAACTGTTGCGTGAATCACTGCAGTTGTAGTAATATGGGTTGCAAAGTGAACCTGACTTCCCCCGTTGATCTGGCTGGTCAGAAGGTCGCAAAAGGGGATCACGTAACACCGGGACGCTGCGACGTCATAAATATGAACCAGTTGCCAAGTGTCCGGATTTTATTCACGTGACCCAGGGGAGGCTGCGAGGCTCGTAAGTGTGAAAAACGGTCCCAAGCCACTTTTTTTTCCAGTGCCGTCGTAACTTTGAACAGTCACTAAATGGACCCACACTTACCTTTGAACCCCATGAACAAGACAGCATCTGCAGCAAATGCATCTTTCCCTAGATCAGGGCTAGGCCACCTAGGCTCTTTTATGACTCGTGGACTTCAACTCCCAGAATTCCTGAGCCAGCCATGCTGAGGGGAAAGGGAGAGGTTTCCAAGCTGAGCCATGCTGGCTCAGGAATTCTGGGAGTTGAAGTCCAGGAGTCAGGAAGGGGCCATAGTTTCCCCCATGCTGGCTGAGGAATTCTGGGAGTTGAAGTCCACGTGTCATGAAGGGGCCATAGTTCCCCCATGCTGGCTGAGGAATTCTGGGAGTTGAAATCCACGAGTCATGAAGGGGCCATAGTTCCCCCATGCTGGCTCAGGAATTCTGGGAGTTGACGTCCGCGAGTCATGAAGGGGCCATAGTTCCCCCATGCTGGCTCAGGAATTCTGGGAGTTGAAGTCCACGAGTCATGAAGGGGCCATAGTTCCCCCATGCTGGCTCAGGAATTCTGGGAGTTGAAGTCCGCGAGTCATGAAGGGGCCATAGTTCCCCCATGCTGGCTCAGGAATTCTGGGAGTTGAAGTCCGCGAGTCATGAAGGGGCCATAGTTCCCCCATGCTGGCTCAGGAATTCTGGGAGTTGAAGTCCGCGAGTCATGAAGGGGCCATAGTTCCCCCATGCTGGGAACAGCAATGGCTGAAGCGGAGGCAGCAGAAGGTTTTTTTTTTTTTGAAGCTTGACACTTACTTGACGTGGTTGTCCGTCAGCTGCTTCAGGATCTGGGAGTAAATCTCGTCTCGGAGGGCTTCGGCCTTCAGGGCCCCTTCAAATATTTGATCTGTCAGCTCGTTCACCGAGCGGGTCCTTTTGGAAGGGTAATCGCCCATGTATTTCAGGATGGGTGTGCAGGTTAAGGATATAATGAAAGACAAGCAATCCTCTCCTCACGCCCTTTCTCTTCCTTCCCTCCCTCCCTGTCATCCCTCTGCTGAACCACCAAGGCTCACACTGCTGTCTTATGTTTGACTAAATTCCCCTGTGTTGTGTGGCTGCCGTTTTATCATTATTACCCTTCTCATCTTCTCTACTACCCGCTCTTATTGGTATCATTATTGTAACTATTATTACTCTGTTGCTTTGCACATACACTGGGAGCTTCTGCACCGGAGAGAAATTCCTTGTGTGTCTAATCCCACTTGGCCAAATTAATTCTGTTCTGTTCTATTCTATTCTATTCTATTCTATTCTATTCTATTCTATTCTATTCTATTCTATTCTATTCTATTCTATTCTATTCTATTCTATTCTATTCTATTCTATTCTATTCTATTCTATTCTATATTTCTATTCTATTTATTCCCTATTCTATTCTATTCTATTCTATTCTATTCTATTCTATTCTATTCTATATTTCTATTCTATTTATTCCCTATTCTATTCTATTCTATTCTATTCTATTCTATTCTATTCTATTCTATTCTATTCTATTCTATTCTATTCTATTCTATTCTATTCTACTCTACTCTATTCTATCCCATCCTCTATTCTATTCTATTCTATTCTATTCTATTCTATTCTATTCTATTCTATTCTATTCTATTCTATTCTATTCTATTCTATTCTACTCTACTCTACTCTACTCTACTCTACTCTATTCTATATTTCTATTCTATTTATTCCTTATTCTATTCTATTCTATTCTATTCTATTCTATTCTATTCTATTCTATTCTATTCTATTCTATTCTATTCTACTCTACTCTACTCTACTCTACTCTACTCTACTCTATTCTATATTTCTATTCTATTTATTCCTTATTCTATTCTATTCTATTCTATTCTATTCTATTCTATTCTATTCTATTCTATTCTATTCTATTCTATTCTATTCTATTCTATTCTATTCTATTCTATTCTATTCCACTGTATTCTACTCTACTCTACTCTACTCTACTCTACTCTACTCTACTCTATCCCATCCCATCCCATCCCATCCCATCCGCGGAGTGGAGGGTGCGTGGTTTTGTGTGCTGCCTGCATCCCGCGGACGGGGGCTTTGTTTGTTTGTGCAGACCGGTTGCTGGCATGCCGTGGCCCGGTACAGCACCACAGCCCGGGGAGGTTGGGGACCCTTTGCCCTAGGATGTTTCTCAGGCAGAAAAAAAGGCTCACCTCTTGAATATGAACTCAGAAGGATATCAATGAAAGCCATGCACGCTTCTTGCGACAGCTCTTCGCTGCTCAGCACCTTCTTCAGCAAAGGCTGCTTGATCGGCTCCCTCGTGTAGGACCACAGCTTGTCCTTCCCTCGGTTCTTGGTGATCATCACCCTGCTCAGGGTATGCTTGGGGGGAGGCCTGGCAAGAAAGGAAAACAGGCGGTCGGCCTTGGCACGGGTTCACCAGCCGGGACTGCTTGGGGGAAACGGCACAAGGCGTCCATGTGTGCATCTCTGTGTTCTGTACCAGCCTGCTACCGGCCCTGCAGAAAAGGCAGGGACAACCCCTTTTACAAGAAGGCAAGAGGCTGGAATTACGCCTGCCAAATTTATTGCTACAAAAACAAATAGAACAAGACACGAACCAAGAAACAGGAGCTTTTCAAGCGGTTGCCTTCAGCAAACCAGCCCTCCCACGCATTCCCCCTTAAATACAGTTCAGGGCGTGGCTTCTCTCTGCCTCCTTCCGAGGAGCCCCATTGCCTTCCTCTGTTTACTCCTGATTGACTGCCTCCTGCGTCGGGCGTCCTTGAACAGGGCCAGCTGTGGGTCATCTTCATCCACGCTGTCAGGCTCACACAGCTGGGTCTGCGTCATGACCAGGTGAGAGGGGCCTGGCTGAGGGCTCTCATCAAGCTGTCCAACCCCCTCAGCAAGCTCTTCAACATCCCCCTCCTCCTCCTCCTCTGAGTCGTCCGACCCAACTGCCGAACCCACAGGTTGACCCTGAATCACAACACTCTGCGTCTTGGCCTCTGTGTGTGTGTGTGTGTGTGTGGTCCTACCTAGGATGGCGTTCCTTGCCTAAGGAACGCAAACAGGGAATGCAGATGTCGTGGTTCCGATGAATGAGACAATTCAAACAAGTTGCAGGCCTATTATTTATCTAAAAAGTCTTGGTAAATGAAACGAAACATCGGCACTCATGGAGGGATGCCAGCATCTGAAATCTCCTCCCCCCACCAAACCCACCGTAACACACACACAATCCCCGCCCTTATCGACACGTCATAAATCACATTATCCAATTAGTTTGACAGAGGAGGTCTCTCCTCCCAATCTGTACGCGGGCTTTTCTAATCTTCCCAAAATAGTCGTTAGAAAATGCCCTCCCTTCAAGAGTCAAAGCGAAGCAGCTTAAACAACAGGCTGTCTCTTATATTGTCAATGTTTGCAGCGTTGACCGTATATTTCTAATTATGGTTTGTAGCTCTGTCAGCCGGATGTTCAGTTTGGATTGGGAGATTTTTGTTCGCCTATCGGACCATGGTTGGACAAAATGTGGGTTTTCGACGGTGTGAAAGGTCTGGTGACAAAGACGTTCTCACTGCTAGGAAATTTCTCCTTAATTCCAGGTTGCTTCTCTTGGTTGTTGTTGTTGTTGCTGCTGCTGTTGTTATATTATAGAAGGGCAGATTCTAACATGATCCTGTTAACAAGCTGGGGAGGTACTTTTTCCCCCCACCAGTATTAAGCCGTAGTTTATTTTATTAAGTTGAGCTTGGCTTGGTTTGATTAATTTAGGAGCCTTTCCCAGACATGAATAGAATAGAATAGAATAGAATAGAATAGAATAGAATAGAATAGAATAGAATAGAATAGAATAGAATAGAATAGAATAGAATAGAATAGAACAGAACAGAACAGAATAGAATAGAAAATATGGAATGGAATGGATGAATAGAATAGAATAGAAAATATGGAATAGAATAGAATAGAATAGAATAGAATAGAATAGAATAGAATAGAATAGAATAGAATAGAACAGAATAGAATAGAAAATATGGAATGGAATGGATGAATAGAATAGAATAGAAAATATGGAATAGAATAGAATAGAATAGAATAGAATAGAATAGAATAGAATAGAATAGAATAGAATAGAATAGAATAGAATAGAATAGAATAGAACAGAACAGAACAGAATAGAATAGAAAATATGGAATAGAATAGAATAGAATAGAATAGAATAGAATAGAATAGAATAGAATAGAATAGAAAATATAGAATAGAATAGAAAATATAGAATAGAATAGAAAATATAGAATAGAAAATATAGAATAGAAAAAATAGAAAAAATAGAAATTATGGAATGGGATGGAATGGAATAGAGCTGGAAGGGACCTTGGAGGTCTTCTAGTCCAGGCCCCCACTCGAGCAGGAGGACCTATACTACTTCAGACAAGTGACTGTCTAGTCTACGGGGTCTTCAAACTTGGTGGCCCATTTATGACTTGTGGACTTCAGTTCCCAGAATTCCTCAGCCAGTCTGTCTGTCTGAGGAATTCTGGGAGTTGAAGTCCATAAATCATAAAAGGGCCAAGTTTGAAGACCCCTGATCTATAATCTCAAAGACAATAAAATCATATCACATCTAACAGTAGCATATAAACAGCATACAGATAGTCCTCATTTAGTGACTACAACTGGGGCCGGCTAGTTGATCATTAAGCGAAGAAGTGGCTAAGTCAGGGGTCTTCAAATGTCGTCCTTTTATGACTTATGGACTTCAGCTCTCAGAATTCCTCAGCCAGCTTGCCTGGCTGAGGAATTCTGGGAGTTGAAGTCCACAAGTCATAAAAGGGCCAAGTTTGAAGACCCCTGTTGTAGATAGATAGCAATAATCAGCTCTTCAGTGATTTGAACTCAGCAAGTGTTCCTGGCATTGAGCTCAACATCCACAGCTTTACCTAAAATAATCGTAGGAGAATTCTTCCAATGTGTAGGGCTTTATCCTCTCTTCGCTGTCACTCATCACCAGCTGAGATGTCCTTATGACTTCTTGCCTCTGATTTGGAGTCATAGTAACCAAAGCCTGGAGGAGCAAGTGAGTTAGAGCAAAAAAAACCTGGGGTGAAAATGAGTAAGATAAGGTCATGGGAGCCCCCTTTTCTTTAACGCCCTCACCAAAAATCACATCAATATTTTGCACCCCGTATGGTAAGTCAAGGTCAGGCCTGTTGTTAAGTATGGAAGGAAATTTGGGTGTCCCGAAAAAGTAATAATGTTCAATTTGATTTAATTGTGTTTTGACAGCTAAGGTATTCTTACAAGATGAACACTGAACAAAACCCAAGATACTAAGGCTCTCCATCAAGGAGAAAAACAACGTAGAACGAAGAAGAAACTTCCTGACAGTCAGAACAATAAACCAGTGGAACCACCTGCCTCCAGAAGTTGTGAATGCTCCAACACTGGAAGTGTTTAAGAAGAGACTGGACAGCCATTTGTCTGAAATGGTATAGGGTTTCCTGCCTGAGCAGGGGGTTGGACTAGATGACCTCCAAGGTCCCTTCCAACTACTTCTTCTTCTTCTTCTTCTTCTTCTTCTTCTTCTTCTTCTTCTTCTTCTTCTTCTTCTTCTTCTTCTTCTTCTTCTTCTTCGTATTATTATTATTATTATTATTATTATTATTATTATTATTATTATTATTATTATTATTCTCTTCTCTTCTCCTCTCCTCTTTTCTCTTCTCCCTTCTCCTCCCCTCCCCTCCCCTCCCCTCCCCTCCCCTCCTCTCTATTCTATTCCATTCCATTCCATTCCATTCCATTCCATTCCATTCCATTCCATTCCATTCCATTCCATTCCATTCTATTCTATTCTATTCTATTCTATTCTATTCTATTCTATTCTAATTCTATTCTATTCTAACATGATTCATAACATAATCACAATCATAATCATAATGTTGGAAGGTACCTTGGAGGTCATCTAGTCCAACCCCCTGCTCAGGCAGGAAACCCTTTTACCATTTCAGACAAATGGGTGTCCGGTCTCTTCATGAAAAACTCCAGTGTTGGGGCATCGACAACGTCTGGTGTTCCACTGATTAATTGTTCTAATTGTCAGAAAATTTCTCCTTAATTCCAGGTTGCTTCCCTCCTCGATTCGTTTCCATCCGTTGCTTTTTCTTCTGCCTTCAGGTTCATTCATTCATTCGTTCGTTCATTTGTTCATTCATTCAACCATCCATGCATCCATCCATCCATCCATCCATCCATCCATCCATTCAATTTCTATGGCCTCCCAGCTCCACCAAGGGACTATGCATGGCTTCCCCAGGAAGACCCCCCCCCCTTTATTTTCCAGTTCAAGAGGGTGCCGAGTGCTTTACCACGATGTCCGGGGGAGGCGTGGTCATCGTGGGCAAGACGTAGACTGAATCGGTTGGAAAGTCTCCCTTCTGCTTGGTCCGTTCATTGACTCCGTTGGCCCAGCCAGAATTCATCACGTTTTCTCCCGTGTCTTGGTCCAGAACCAGCAAATCTCCTTTCAGGAAGCTGAGAAAACCGGAATCGTCACCAGCTGGAGGGAGACAGAATTGGAAAAACTCAGCCGGGAGGACAGGAGAGAGATCCGTATCTGAGGGGCTGCCCCAAGGAAGAGGAGGGGGTCACCAAAGCACCAGAGGGAAGGACGAGAAACAATGGTTGGAAACTGATCAAGGAGAGAAGCCACTTGGAATTAAGGAGAAACTTCCTGACAGTGAGCACAATCAACCAGTGGAACAGAAGTTGCCTCCAGACGTTGTGGGCGCTCCATCACTGGAGTGGTGTAGGGAAGGAAGGAAGGAGAAGGGCAACAAAGGAAGAGGAAGAAGATAGGAGGAAAGGGGAAGGGAGAAAGGGAAAGAAAAAGAAAAGAAGGAAGGAAAGAAAGAGAGATGGAACTGTGAGAGTGAGAGTAGGGAAGGAAGGAAGGAAGGAAGGAAGGAAGGAAGGAAGGAAGGAAGGAAGGAAGGAAGGAAGGAAGGAAGGAAGAAGATTGAAAAGAAGGGAGGGAGGGAGGGAGGAAGGAAGGAAGGAAGGAAGGAAGGAAGGAAGGAAGGAAGGAAAGGGCATCAAAGGAAGAGGAAGATAGGAGGGAAGGGGAAGGGAGAAAAGGAAAGAAAAAGAAAAGGAAGAAAGAAAGAAAAAAGAAAGAAAGAAAGAAAGAAAGAAAGAAAGAAAGAAAGAAAGAAAGAAAGAAAGAAAGAAAGGAAGGAAGGAGATGGAAGGGTGAGGGGTGAGGGAGGAAGGAAGGAAGGGCATAAAAAAGGGAAGGAGAGGAAAGCTTTTTCACTTGAGGAATTACCTCCCTCAATTTCCTTCAAATCCCTTCCGGCTCCTTGGCTTACCTGGATTTGGATTGTCTTGCAGCGTCACCACATATTTCGATCTCTTCCTCAGCCCTTCCAGGAAGGTGACCACCAGGTCACGGATGTCCTCTGCGTTGTTGGAGGTGAAGGTGTACTCGTCGCCTTTGATGGTCGCCAAGGTGAAACTCTGTCCCTGGAGTTTTCCTCCACTGCCCAAAACGGGACGAAAAGGGAAAGAAATCAGCCAGCAGAGCAGACCCAACACTGAGCGCTAGGAAGTCTTCCCAAACCCGTTTGCAAAAAAAAAAAAAATATCGGCCTGCCTTCCTTGGCCAAACAGAACCTGGCTCTTAGAGAACGAATCCTGCCACTGCAGAAGGAAGTGGATGACTTCAGGTGGACTCTTGTGTGTCCCATCACACACACACACACACATCTATGGAGTCCTCCAGGTCCTGGTTGCCCAAATGGTGCTTTTTCAGGAGGCAACTTCCTTGTTTTTCTTTTGAAGACGTTTTGCTTCTCCTCCAAGAAGCTTCTTCAGGTTCTGACTGGATGGTGGGGAACGGAAGGATTGATACTCCTTGCAGAAAAACGGGTCGTTTGCCTCCTTTTGGAGGGTCGTTGAGGCCACCTGGAGGTTTATCTGCGTCCTCAGGGTCACCCAAGTAGTGCAAAATTGGCGATCTATCTATCTCCAGTCTGCAACACCGTCCTTTCCGCAGCACCAAGAAGGCTCCACACCCATTTGCAGCACTCAGGACGCAGATAATCCTCCCAGTGGCCTCAACGACTCTCTAAAAGGAGGCAAATGACCCATTTTTTCTGCAAGGAGTATAAATCCTGCCGTTCCCCACCATCCAGTCAGAACCTGAAGAAGCTTCTTGGATGAGAAGCGAAACGTCTTCAAAGAAAAACAAGAAAGTCCAGTTGCCTCATGAAAAACCACCTTTGGGACAACCAGGACCTGGAGGACGGAGAAGCTCCATAGACACCCAAGAAGCTTCTTCGGCTCTGACTGAGTGGTGGGGAAAGGAAGGATTTATACTCCTTGCAGACAGCCGGTCATTTGCCTTCTTTTAAAGGGTCGTTGAGGCCACTTGGAGGTTTATCTGTGACCTGGGCCTTGGCTTCAGAGTTCTGATTTGCTGGTGAGAAATTATCGACAATTTTGCCCATGGACAGGATGAGGCTGACATACAGGAAATTAAGACTGCATATCAGGATTCCATTCTGTAGAAAATGGGAAATTACCACTTAGAACAGTGTTGGCCACTTTAAGATGGGTGGACTTCAACTCCCAGAATTCCCCAGCCAGCGTGGCTGGCTGGGGAATTCTGGGAGTTGAAGTCCACCCATCTTAAAGTTAGAGAGGTTGAGAACCGCTTCCTTAGGGCACTGTTCGTGCAGCTATGGATTACCTGGTGGGTGTTTTTTTTGTTTTTTTAAGGTCTTACCTATTGCTGGAGACAGCAGTTATTTCTGGGAAGGAATATTCCAGAAGGACTTGTTCTTGTTCGTCTACAAAATAGACCCCGGTCCAGTTCACGGCTACAATCAGCTCATTTTGCGGAAGGCTGGGACCTGGTGTTAGGGAGGGGGGGAAGGGAAATGCAGAAAGAAAATGAAGGAAAAGGAGGTGTGGTCTCACCCCGAACCACCTTGCTCAAAGGAATGGCGGTTTCCCTCCTTAACGAACAGCTTCATAGATAGTCCTCGACTTAGAATCATTCGTTTAGCGACCGTTAGACCGTTACAACGGCACTGAAAAAAGTGACTTACAAAAGGGTCTTTTCGGGCTGTGGGAAGCTTCATCACTGGAGGCTTTCAAGAAGAGACTGGACGGCCAACTGTCAGAAATGGTGAAGGGTCTCCTGCTTGGGCGTGGGGTTGGACTAGATGACCTACAAGGTCCCTTCCAGTTCTGTTATTCTATTCTATTCTATTCTATTCTATTCTATTCTATTCTATTCTATTCTATTCTATTCTATTCTATTCTATTCTATTCTATTCTATTCTATTCTATTCTATTCTCAGGGTCAGTGAGTGATCCCCTTTTGTGATCCTCTTTTGTGACCTTCCGAGCTGGCTTTTGGCAAGCAAGGTCAACAAGGGGGATTCGCTTAACGACTGCATGTTTCACTTAACGACTGCAGCGTTTCGCTTAACAACCATGGCAAAAGAGGTGGTAAAATTGGGTTTGACGCTTAACCTTCCGACAGACCAAGTCGAGGGGGAAGCCAGATTCACCTAACGACGATGCTGCCAATTTAAGAACTGCAGTGATTCACTTAGGAACAACTGCGGCTCTAAGTAGCCACGCCTATCTTGGCTATTGTGGTTCCCTTCTTTTGATTCTGTCCCTCGTGAGGTTTGAAATCTATTTACCACATATTTACTGCAAAACATTTTGACGATAAGTACAATAAATTGACAGAGGTCTGCAAATCAAGACCAACTCTAAATACATTTATAAAAGTTAATAGATCATGAATCTGAAGCCCTGAGAGAGATCTTGGGAAAACCTCTAGAGCAGGGGTCCTCAACCTTGGCAACTTTAAGTCTTGCGGACTTCAACTCCCAGAATTCCTCAGCCAGCTGAGGGTTTTTTCAAGCGAAATCTCTACATTCAGGTATCTAGAGGTCTATGTTGACAATTCTAACCATCCTCATGTTCCTATTGCAAACATGTAAAATATCGCACAAAACTGGTCTGGGGATTGGAGGAGTTGTGTTGTCCACCATGTGTTCTCCACACCTGATTTCTCCTCTTGCAAACTACACTTGCAAACTCAAGTGTAGGGTTGAGAGCAAGCAACTAAATTTCATTTTTAATTTGTGCCGTTGTGCCCACAGGAAAAAAAAATGACAATAAAGTCAATCTAATCTAATCTAATCTAATCTAATCTAATCTAATCTAATCTAATCTAATCTAATCTAATCTAATCTAATCTAATCTAATCTAATCTAATCCAATCCAATCCAATCCAATCTAATCTAAAAGTAGTCCTCAACATACAACAGTCACTTCATGACCGTTCAAAGTTCTGATAGATCTTCTCGAGAGGAGGGTACTTATGACCTGGATTTGAATTTCGACCTCAGTGCTGGCTGAGGAATTCTGGGAGTTGAAGTCCACAAGTTATAAAAGGGCCAAGTTTGAAGACCCCTGATTTAACAGCTAACCAGCTTATGTAATATAAGATTTAAGATGTAATGATGGGAATGACTCAGCAGGGTCTGAGTCTCTTTAAGAGCCTTTGTATAAAAGGTATGGCTCTTCCGTTTTCCTGCTGTAACTGCTGTGTGTTGGAGCCTGCTGTATTAGCACCTGTGTGTGTATATTGTTCCTGGTGTATGATATTGTAGATAGTGTAAGATAAACCACCACTTAATATAGACCACTGTTTACTGTGTTTACTCCTGGGTTATCTCAGCACAATAAAACTGTGCACGCTCTGACACAAATGCTTGGGGCTTACCAAATGCCTCCAGAAGAACCCTCGGGGGTCAGGGGGAAAAAATGACAACATAATTGCCTTAGTGATCCCTACCTGTTGTGCAGTAGCGTGAGTTCGCGGTCTTCAAGTGAAGGGAAACTTTGGGCTTACCTGAAAACTTAAATGCTTCGTAGAATCTGGAGAACAGCAAAGGCCACTTAAAACGGGCAAAATCGACCACCTCTTCTTTAACTCGCTTTGGGTCCACTCTCTTTTGAGTATAAATTCCCTGGAAGGCAAAGAAAAAAGTCTTGATTGTTGACATGGACTAACAGAACAACAGAAGAGTTGGAAGGGACCTTGGAGGTCATCTAGTCCAACCCCCCGCTCAGGCAGGAAACCCTATACCAGACATGTCAAACACAAGGCCCGGGGGCCAGATCCGGCCCACAAAGTGGTTTCATGCGGCCCGTGAAGCCATCCTGGAAACAGTGAGGGAACGGCCCCCACTGCCTTGGCCCTGGCCCAGAGACCCTCCTCCTGCCAGAGACCCTCAGATCTGTCCCACTCCCACCCAGGCCCCCATAGGCACCCTTGATGCCAACGATGTAGAGCTGGCCACGCCCACCCAGTAGGCCACGCCCACCCTGGCAATACCCACCCGGCTCCCTGAGGGCAACCGCAATGCTGATGCGGCCCTCAATGAAATTGAGTTTGACACCCCTGCCCTATACCATTTCAGACAAACGGTAGTCTAATCTCTTCTTTAAAACTTCCAGTGTTGGAGTATTCACAACTCCTGGAGGCAGGTTGTTCCACTGGTTAATTGTCCTCACGGTCAGGCAGTTTCTCCTTAGTTCTAGGTTGCTTCTCTCCTTGATGAATTTCCATCCGTTGCTTCTTCTCCTGCCTTCTGGTGCTTTGGAGAATAGGTGGACCCCCTCTTTTTTTGTGGCAGCCCCTGAGATATTGGAACGCTGCTATCCTGTCCCCGCTCGTCCTTCTCTTCATTAAACTAGACATACCCAATTCCAGCCACCGTTCTTCATACATTTTAGCCTCCAGTCCCCTGATCCTCTTTGTTGCTCTTCCCTTAGGTTAGCGAGGATGAGACCCTGTTTTACATTGGTTAGCATTATTGTATTCATTTAGTGTCTGTAAAGTGAGCCCATTCTGCTGTTGAAACATGTGTTGGAAAATATGTGGAAGGATGTGCAACAGGAAACAGCGGACATGCTGCTCGCTCTCTTGAAAAACCAGTTCACCAATGCCACGAAGAGAAATTTGGAGTTTGGCGGCGTATAAATGTAATAAATATATAAAAATAATAAATAAACGTAAATAAATTTATGTATTTATTTCATTCAGTTTGGGTAATGCCCAACTCCATCCAATGTTTGGGGCCTGGCCTCTGTTTAGGTGCCTAAAAGGGACGGGGAGTTTGATAGCTCAATTACAACTGACATTTGTTTGTTCGTTCATTCATTCATTCATTTTAATTCATTCATTCATATATATCCCACTTTTATTAATTTTACAAATAACTCAAGGCAGTGAACAAATCCCATACCATCCTCTGCCTATTTTCCCCACAACAGCCCTGTGAGGTATGTTGGGCTGAGAGAGAGAATGACCAGCCCAAAGTCACCCAGCCAGTTTTCATGCCGAAGGTGGGACTTGAACTCAGAGTCTCCTGGTAATTGGCTCAAAGTTACTCAGCTGGCTTTCATGCCTAAGGCGGGACTAGAACCCACCGTCTCTTTCGTGATTGGCCCAAAATTAGGCAATTGGCTTTCATGTCTAAGGTGGGACTAGAACCCACCATCTCTTTTGTGATTGGCCCAAAGTTAGGCAATTGGCTTTCATGCCTAAGACGGGACTAGAACCCACCATCTCTTTTGTGATTGGCCCAAAGTTGGCAATTGGCTTTCATGCCTAAGGCGGGACTAGAACCCACCATCTCTTTTGTGATTGGCCCAAAATTAGGCAATTGGCTTTCATGCCTAAGATGGGACTAGAACCCACCATCTCTTTGGTGATTGGCTCAAAGTTATTCAGCTGGCTTTTATGCCTAAAGCGGGACTAGAACCCACCGTCTCTTTCATGACTGGCTCCAAAGTTACTCAGCTGGCTTTCAAGCCTAAGGCAGGACTTGAACTCATGGTCCCTTTCGTTCTAGCGTGTGCCTTATCCACTGCAGATGATCCTTCCATGAAGTTGGGCAGGCAGCTCCATCTGGGCCTGCCCTGGCTTCTCTCCCTCCAGTTGCAGAGGAAATCCATCTGGCTTTACCTTTTTATGGGCAGCAATGATAAACTGGGCCCACTTCTCCACGGTTTTGGAAGGCGTGATCTCTCGATCTGGGATGTAGGAGGGGATCAGATTCAGGAGGCGCTCCAAGACCATTTCAGATCCATAATCCACATAGTATTGCTGGGAAGCTAACTCGGCCATGTCTTCCTCCTGCAAAGACGGACAGGAAGAGGCAGTCGGGAAAAAGTAAAAATATTTTTTTAAAAAAAATCTTCCGATTCTCTTTAGCACAGTAGAAGATACCGGGCTGACTTTCACGCCTAAGGCGGGACTAGAACTCACAGCCTTCTGCTTTCTCATCTAGTACCTTAACCACTAGACTCAAACTGGTTTCATCCATTTTAGAACTGTGAATCTAATTGTAGACTCCTATTGCTACTAACATCACTACCTTAAATAATAATAACAATAATAAAAAAAAGTTGGAAGGGACCTTGGAGGTCTTCTAGTCCAACCCCCTGCTCAGGCAGGAAACCCTATACCAGGGGTAGGCAACCTTGGCTCTTTTATGACTCGTGGACTTCAACTCCCAGAATTCCTGAGCCAGCTGTGCTGAGGGGAAAGGGAGAGTTTCCAAGCTCAGCCATGCTGGCTCAGGAATTCTGGGAGTTGAAGTCCACGAGTCATAAAAGAGCCAAGGTTGCCTACCCCTGACCTATACCATTTCAGACAAATGGCTGTCCATTCTCTTCTTAAAAACTCCCAGTGTTGGAGCATTCATCGCTTCTGGAGGCAGGTGGTTCCACTGGTTAATTGTTCTCACAGTCAAGAAGTTTCTCCTCAGTTCTAGGTTGCTTCACTACCTATTCTAGTATTGTTGCTCAAAATGGCCCTCTCCAAATCTAAAGACTTGTACTATTGATTGATTGATTGACTGACTGACTGACTGATTGATTGGACCAGATGACAACCCTTCTTGAGAGACACAACTCTTAGTAGCAGGCTGCATTAATATCAAAGGGAAATACCACTCGTAAAAGAACATCAAAATGCTGGCCCCAAAGCTTTTCTCCTCAGATACCCCCATTTTAGGATCCGGGTTTTTTTTCCATCCAAGATCTGGACTTGCCCCGAATTTTGAACATGGGAGGGACTCCAAATGCCAGCTTGCCTTATCACAACGGTACTCCCCAAACTTCACCCCTCTGACGATCTGCTGGTAAATGAGACTGGTGGCGACGTAGTCATCGGTGGGATTATGCCAAGGGGTGAAGATCTCCTTTCGGAAGAAGAGTCGCCAAGGGGCATTGCGTTCCTGGGCGCCCTGTTCCTTGGCAAACTGCTCGCACTGCGAGATCGCATCCATGACGTGGTCGCTGCCGCTTCCGAGGGAAGAGACCTGGCAAAGAGGAGGGAAAGAGAAAACCAACTGGGCGACTTTGGGCCAATCACCGGGAGACGGCGAGTTCTAGTTCCGCCTTAGGCATGAAAGCCAGCTGGGTCACTTTGGGCCAATCACCAAGAGACGGTGAGTTCTAGTCCTGCCTTAGATATGAAAGCCAACCAGGTGACTTTGGGTCAATCATCAGGAGCGGGTGAATTCTAGTCCCGCCTTAGGCATGAAAGCCAACTGGGTGACTTTGGGCCAGTCACCAGGAGACGTTGAGTTCTAGTCCTTCCTTAGGCATGAAAGCCAACTGGCCGACTTTGGCCCAATCACCAAGAGACGGTGAATTCTAGTCCCGCTTTAGGCGATTTTGGCCAATCACTTGTCCCACCTTAAGTGTGAAAGCCAACTGGGTGACTTGGGCCAATCAGCAGGAGATGGTGAGTTCTAGTCCTGCCTTAGGCATGAAAGCCAACTGGCTACCTTTGGCCCAATCACCAGGAAACGGTGAATTCTAGTCCCGCTTTAGGCGTCTTTGGCCAATTACTTGTCCCATCTTAAGCGTGAAAGCCAACTGGGTGACTTTCGGCCAATCACCAGGAGACTGGGAGTTCTAGTCCTGCCTTAGGCATGAAAGCCAGCTGGGTCAGATGTTAAACCAGGGTTTCCCAACCTTGGCAAGTTTAAAACGTGTGGACTTCAACTCCCAGAATTCCCCAGCCAACATCCTGGAGCTCTTTTCTCCCAACGCTGTTTCCTACCTTGTCAAAAAGGGCGATGTAAAGCGAGAAGCCAAAGTGGTCCCTCAGACTTATCTTGTCAGCCAACGAGCTGCAAAGCTCCTTAGCCGTGGTGGCCGAGTCGGTTAACAAGGTCTTCGTGGTGCCGTCCATAAATGTGACCGGAAGCATGATCGGCTTCTTGGATTTGGTCGCCTGCCAGGAGAAACCAAGATTGTAAAGGCGCCTGGCAGCAAGGGCGGGACAATTAGAATCTGAAGCGGCGCCTGGATGAGACAAAATGTGGGCCGTTCATGAGTTTCAGCTTCGCACGTCTTCAAAATGGCTACCTGAAGCTCCAGCCAGCTTGGGGGCTGAGTCCGGGTCCCGTTGACAAACGTCCTTCGGAGCCTCTCTTCGCAATAAGGGGCATAGCCTGGGGGACCCCCAATGATGAAGTTCCTTAAATACTGTTGGGAAGACACAAAACCGACATGAAAAGATTTAGCCATGACGGTTACATTTTGAAAAATGAAATCAGAAATGGTAGCCCATAATTTAGCCCAGTTCTTCGTTCAGTGGACATCCAGGAATTTTTTTTTGAAATGTATTTATTTACTCGCTCAATGACCAGCAACAATAGAGTTAGGGCAGGGGTAGGCAACCTTGGGTCTTTTACGACGGGTGGACTTCAACTCCCAGAATTCCTCAGCCAGCATGGGGGAACTTTGGCCCCTTCATGATTTGGGGACTTCAACTCCCAGAATTCCACAGCCAGCATGGGGAAACTATGGCCCCTTCGTGACTCGTGGACTTCAACTCCCAGAATTCCTGAGCCAGCATGGGGGAACTATGGCCCCTTCGTGACTTGTGGACTTCAACTCCCAGAATTCCTCAGCCAGCATGGCTCAGCATGGAAACCTCTCCCTTTGCCCTCAGCGTGGCTGGCTCAGGAATTCTGGGAGTTGAAGTCCACGAGTCATGAAAGAGCCGAGGTTGCCTACCCCAATCGGGGCAAGGAAGGTCGTAAAACGGGACAGAATTCACTGAACAACTGTCTTGCTTAGCAACAGAAATTGTGGGACTCAATTTGGGCTGTTAAGTTGAGGGTGGCCTGTAACTTTTTAATTCTTTAATTTTAATTTATTGCACAGATGATTTCAATTTTATTTTTATCTTGATTTCTGTACTTTTATATGTTTTGTTGTTAGCCGCCCTGAGTCCTTCGGGAGATAGGGCGGGATATAAATCCCATCAATAAATAATAAATAAACTGCCCACAGTAGCTCTTCAGTCCTGGCCTTTCCTGGTGGTCTCCCATCCCAGGGACTAATGAAGTCCAAGCACCACCATTTATTTCCCCACACACACACGAGCTCTGGTCTCTGAAAAACTGATACGTTAGTCGGGCTGAACTATCGTTAATTTGAGAGTACAATTTGGTCTGGGAAGGATTAAACTAGGTTCCCGAAGGACATGATCTCAGTCCTAGAGCAGGAAAGAACCATTTCTTGATGGCTTTTAATTTTTTTTATTAAGAGATGTTTCTTTTTAATAGAACTTCAAGGTTTTAAATCAAAAACCTGCAAGATAAAAAAGAAAAAAAAAGCATCAGGGAATAATTCAGCCCCCGCCTTTAGTTTAAAAAGAACTCTGGGTGGCAAGACCTCTTTTTTTTAACTCTTCCATAAATGCAAAATTGTCTTTAATTCTTTTGGAAGGACACGCAGCCAATAGGCCCGTGTAACTTGCAACGGTTTTCCCTCAACTGGTGCCTTGAGGATGTCCTAGTAAGAGTTGCCGAGGAGGAAGCGCAGTGGGTGGGTGGGTTGGGGGGGAAGGCTACCAAGTTGGAGAAGAATAATACATTTGCCGTTTGCAAATTACAAAGCGATCCGTGAAAAGGGCCTCAGAAGCCAGTCAACGTGTATCAGTGCTAAAATCACCAATGCTACTTTCAAGCAATGTTCTAGGGCAGGAGGTAGGCAACCTTGGCTCTTTTATGACTGGTGGACTTCAACTCCCAGAATTCCTGAGCCAGCATGGGGGAACTATGGCCCCTTCGTGACTCGTGGACTTCAACTCCCAGAATTCCTCAGCCAGCATGGTTCAGCATGGAAACCTCTCCCTTTCCCCTCAGCGTGGCTGCCTCAGGAATTCTGGGAGTTGAAGTCCACGAGTCATAAAAGAGCCAAGGTTGCCTACCCCTGGGTTAGGGTTCTCTTATCTCCTTGAAGCCTTCTCCAAACTCAACATACTCAAAAGTTCCTTATAAGTTTTTCTTTCCAAGTCTCACCATCTTGGTGGGACACCCCTGAACCTGCTCCAGTTTACCCATATCCTTCCTCAAATGGGGAGCCCAGCGTTGTGTGCTATATTCTAGGATGAATATAGCAGACCGGAATCTAGGTGAAGTGTGAACAACACAAAATGGAAAGGGGCAACCTGAAGGCAGGACAAGAAACAACAGATGGAAACTCATCAAGGAGAGAAGCAACCTGGAATTAAGGAGAAATTATTATTATTATTATTATTATTATTATTATTATTATTATTATTATTATTATTATTATTATTATTATCCTTCTCTTGATCTTGATGCTCTGTCTCTGTTGATGACCCAACAAATTGCCACTTCCAGGCTTCACCTCCTCCAAAATGCAAAGAAAGATGGAATATGCCAGCCTTCTTCATCCAGGCAAGATCTCGGGGGCTCTTGGAAACGAAAATATTTCCCTCCAAGATATCTCCATCACCCAGACCGAGAAGGTGGCCCATCCTTGGCTTACCTTGACAAATTTCTCCGAGGGGGCGAAACAGCCCACACATAAGGACACCAGGATCCATCCTCTGGCGTGGCTGTTTTTGGAAGGGTTTTGGGTCAGCTGCTTGCAGATTTGGCAGTAGATTTCATCTCTGGAAGAAGAAGAAGAAGAAGAAGAAGAAGAAGAAGAAGAAGAAGAAGAAGAAGAAGAAGAAGAAGAAGAAGAAGAAGAAGAAGAAGAAGAAGAAGAAGAAGAAGAAGAAGAAGAAGAAGAAGAAGAAGAAGAAGAGGAGGAGGAGGAGGAGGAGGAGGAGAAGGAGGAGGAGGAGAAGAAGAAGAAGAAGAAGAAGAAGAAGAAGAAGAAGAAGAAGAAGAAGAAGAAGAAGAAGAAGAAGAAGAAGAAGAGGAGGAGGAGGAGGAGGAGGAGGAGAAGGAGGAAGAGAAGAAGAAGAAGAAGAAGAAGAAGAAGAAGAAGAAGAAGAAGAAGAAGAAGAAGAAGAAGAAGAAGAAGAGGAAGAGGAAGAAGAAGGAGGAGGAGGAGGAGGAAGAGGAAGAGGAGGAGGAGGAGAAGGAGGAGGAGAAGAAGAAGAAGAAGAAGAAGAAGAAGAAGAAGAAGAAGAAGAAGAAGAAGAAGAAGAAGAAGAAGAAGAAGAAGAAATGATGCAATCCAACTTCAACTGCTAATCAAATCCATTTGAAAAATCTTGGGGTCTCCAAATCTTGCAGTCTCAAATCTTGGAGTCTCCAAATCTTGCAATCTCCAAATTTTGGAATCTTCAAATCTTGGAATCTCAAAATGTGCAATCTGAAATCTTGGAGTCTCCAAATCTTGGAATCTCCAAATTTTGGAAACTCCAAATCTTGGAGTATCCCACATTTTGGAATCTCTAAATCTTGGCATCTCCAAATTTTGGAATCTTCAAATCTTGGGAGTCTCCAAATTTTGGAATCTCCAAATCTTGGAGTCTCCAATTCTTGGAAGGTTCTCCAAGCCCACTGACATATAAGTGAAATACAGGGCTTTGATTACACAGTTGTGGTACCCTCTTGGCTTTTTTGACCTCTTCCCTGTTGTGGCCTGTAAATATTTGGGCACAACACTCCTCCGATGGCAGTGGGTTGCTGTTATTTTGATGTACACCTCTGCAATGCACACCTGGAGCATTTCTGCTTTTTTCCCCTGATTTCTAACCTTAAAGTTGGCCTCAGGATGCCGTTCCCAATAATAAAATGCAGTTTCTCCAAATTGGATGTTGGGCGGTCCTCCAGCATGCTGTTCCCCTGGACGGTGGACTCGCCATCATGAAGGCGCTTGGTCACCTGAGGAAGCAACAGGGTACAGGTACAATTTGTGAAATAGGTCAACCTATAGAAATTAAATTAAATTAAATTAAATTAAATTAAATTAAATTAAATTAAATTAAATTAAATTAAATTAATTAAATTAAATTAAATTAAATTAAATTAAATTAAATTATTAAATTAAATTAAATTAAATTTAAACAAACAAACAAACAAACCTGGCAGAATTCTCAGTCCCCAACAACCCAAGGCAAGCCGGAATGTGAGAAAGATTCATTTCTTCACCCTATTCTCAATCTATCTAGAACAGGGCTCTCCAAAGTTGGCAAATGGAAGACTGGTGGACTTCAGCTGCCAGAATTCCCCAGCCAGAGAATGGCCAGCTGAGGAATTCTGGGAGTTGAAGTCTGCAAGTCTTAAATTCTGGGAGTTGAAGTCTACAGGTCTTCAATCCTGGGAGTTGAAGTCTACAGGTCTTCAATCCTAGGAGTTAAAGTCTACAGGTCTTCAATCCTGGGAGTTGAAGTCTACAAGTCTTAAATTCTGTGAGTTGAAGTCTGCAAGTCTTAAATTCTGGGAGTTGAAGTCTACAGGTCTTCAATCCTGGGAGTTGAAGTCTACAGGTCTTCAATCCTAGGAGTTGAAGTCTACAGGTCTTCAATCCTGGGAGTTGAAGTCTACAAGTCTTAAATTCTGGGAGTTGAAGTCTACAAGTCTTCAATCCTGGGAGTTGAAGTCTACAGGTCTTCAATCCTAGGAGTTGAAGTCTACAGGTCTTCAATTCTGGGAGTTGAAGTCTACAAGTTTTAAAGTTGCCAAGTTTGGAGACCCACTGATCTAGAACAGCGTTGGTGAGCCTGTGACAAGGCGCCCAATTTTTGGAAGCTCCAGAGACACCCCCCCAAGAGCAGGGCCCTCTCTATGACTCCCAGAGGTCTGCAGGAAAGGAGAATCTGAAGAGAGGCCTCTTTTTATCCAGGTTGAGGGGTGGAGGTGACAGTCAGCAGTGTCAAGGGAGACACTTTCTGATGTTCTGACAAGCCGAACCCCAATAAGTTCACCATCACTGGTATTCCAGTATCTGAGGGGCTGCCCCAAAGAAGAGGAGGGGGTCAGGTTGTTCACCAGAGCATCAGAGGGAAGGACGAGAAACAACGGTTGGAAACTGACCAAAGAGAGAAGCAACGTGGAACTAAGGAGAAACTTCCTGACAGTGAGGACAATCAACCAGAGGAACAGCTTGCCACCAGAAATCGTGGGCGCTCCATCACTGGAGATTTTTAAGAAGAGACTGGACATTCCCCTGTCTGAGATGGTATAGGTTTTCCTGCTTGAGCAGGGGGCTGGACTAGAAGACCTCCAGGGTCCCTTCCAGCTCTATTCTATTGTATTCTACTGATCTGGAATCAGTCTGCAGAGCAAGGGGGGAGGGAACCCCAAATCCCAGCTTCCACCATCCACATAAGATGGCCTTTGATTTACGACCATTTCTTTTTTTTTATTAAAAAGTTTTACAATACATTTTATCTTTAACAAACCAAAAAAAGAAAAAAAACCCTCCCCACCCCCTCCCCTCCCACCCTCTTCCCCCTCCCCAACCCCTCCCTCCCTTTCCCCTCCCCCCCCCGCTTCCCAGAGCAAAATACAGGGTATAAAAATACAAACAATCATAATCTAACTTACACAAACAATCCTAAACTATTTAAACTACCGAACTTTAACTCATATAAAAAAACTCCAAACATATATATATATATATATATATATATATATATATATATATATATATATATATATATATATATATATATATATATATATATATATATATATATATATATATATATATATATATATCGTATCAATGATTATACAAATACAAAATAATACTTTCCAATCTAATACCAAAACACAGGGTATAAAAATACAAACAATCATGATCTAACTTACACAAACAATCCTAAACTATTCAAACTATCAAACTTTAACTCATATAGGTAAATTCCAAACATACATATATATATCATATCAATGATTATTCAAATACAAAATAATACCTTCCAATCTGATACCTAATAAAAACAATCCCAAATAAACCAATTTATATCAATTGTCTAAAACTATTCCTCATTCCAACTAAGCTTTAAATTCACATTATCCTAATGTGTTATACAACTTAAAATACCATAGATTACTTTCCAAACTTAAATTTTTTTTATATAATCACATCATTCTTATATTCTTATATTCTATTACCTATTCCAATATTACCCATAAAAATATTACAAGTTAGCTTCAATCACAAAGAAAACAATTTATATCAATTTTATAAAACTATTCTTCTATCCAACTAAAAGCTTAAAATTTTTCATCCAAATAACAAATCATAACCTACAGAATATCAATAAACACTACTACAAATCTTCCCAATTAACTTTTCATAATCATCTTAAAACTAAAACAACACAAAATATTACATAATTATTTTATAAGGGTAAAAAATATATCCCCAAATATTTAGTCCTTCTAGCAATTCCAATTCCCATAATCCTTATTACATTATAGTCTCTTACAGTTATGTGACTAAATCTTCAGGCTTGATTCATTCGTCCAGAAGTAACACGCCTCTTCCAATTTCTGGCCTTCTCCAGTGATAATGAAATTTGACCCACTCCTGTATCTTTCACATCTGTCTGCGTTAACCCTTCAGCAACTTGCGGGTTCTCTCTGGGACGCTGAGACTCTCTCTCACCTTTTTTCTTTGTAGATTCCAAAGATGGTATGGGGACTGCTTTTAAAACATTACTGTAGAAATCACGTGCCTGAATCTCCGTGGTAAAACAGTACCTCGTACCTTCATAGGTCACCACCATACCCACTGGTATTTGCCATCTAAACTTGATATCACGTTGTCTCAATTCTTGTGTCAAAAAAGCAAATTCCTTCCTTTTTCTTAAAATCTTTGCAGGGATCTCTTTTAAAATCAGAACTTTTTGCTCAGCAATTACAAAATCAATATTGTAGGAGGCCTGGATAACTTCATTTCTAATCATTCTCTTTGTAAAATAAACCACCACATCTCTGGGTAGTTTCCTTTGTCTTGCGATCCACGAATTAACACGGAAGATTTTATCTATATCTTCCATTATTTCATCTGCTGGTCGCTTCAACACCCCTTCCAAAGCCTCAGAAACCATTTTCTTCAAATTTTCCTTAGGATTTTCTTTCAGACCTCTAATCCTTAAAGCAAATTTCATCTGATAATACTGTGTCGAAATCAAATCATAATCCATTTTCTCTATCACATTTTCAGTTTCTGTCATTTTGGCTTCCAGTCTAATATCATTTTGAGCAAGATCTTCCACTCTTTCATCCAAAATCTCAATGCCTTTAGCCATGCTTAACATTGCAGATGTGATGTCTGCTCTCATTTCTGTTAATTTCTCTGTAAACCTCTCCTCCAACTTTTTCTCCATTATCTCAACAAATTGCTGCATTTGCTTTTCCATAGTCTCTTGCAACAGATTCTGCAAATCTTTTACTGTAAAAGCTGATACAGATTCAGATGCAGAGAACAATGAAGTTTTCACCGAAGACTGCTGCCTCAGGGCAGGAACTTTAGAAGATATAGCTGCCATTTTCACCCTCTACTGTTAACTACGCACTTTCACTTACAGATTCAGCAAAGTCCATTGAGTTAAAGATCAACACATCATCTTCACCAAAATCTCCTGCATCGCTCTGCCTGTGTCCTCGTTCTCAAAAGCTCTTCCTTGCTAGCAGGGATGGTTGCAAACGCCCTGTTCTGCTCCAAAAAACCCGGAGCAGAGGCGCCTTGCAGTCCGGAGCATGCCCAGGCTTCGGGGGGGGCCTCAATCCTTCTGCCACCAAAACTCTAAGTTCTGGCGGCCCCGGAGAGCTCTACCCCTACCTGGACGCTCACCCCCTCCTCTTCTCCCGAGGTGGGGGCTTCCGAGCCACCGAACAGCTGATCGACGCTGTTTTCGGCGGCTCTACAGAGCGGCGAGGCTGACAGCAAAGAAATGGCTGCCTCCGGCGTCGCCTTGCCATCCGGAAGCCGATTTACGACCATTTCTTTAGCGACTGTTTGAAGTTACAACCGAAAAAAGACTTATTACTCTAACCTGGAAAAAAGCCAACTTCCTCCACTCAGGCTGTGATCAGAGGACTGGATGCTGGTTTAAGCGTGACAGGAGTTACTCACCTCTTCGGTTAACTTTGATTTTTTCTTGAGCGTTAAGGAGACCAGCTTCTGGCGCACGCTGCTCTTCTTATGGCCATCTAGATGAGCACTCTGCAAAAAAATGTCCCAGGGTTAGGAATAATCACACCTTATACCAGTGTTCCTCAAGCTTAGCAACTTTAAGATGCGTGGACTTCAATTCCCAGAATTCCCCTGCCAGCATATGTTTATATTTCTTTATTTCATTTCTATTATTTCGGGGGGGGGGGTTTCCCCAATTTCTATTTCCTTATTTCTTTTTTATTATTTCTATTTCTTCCTACTTCTATTTCCTTATTTCATTTCACTTCTTTTATTTCTGCTGCTACTTCCTTATTTCAATTCTTATTTTTTCTATTTCTTTTCCCTTATTTCATTCCAAATCACGCTGCTCCAGATACCTTTATATATTGCTATCAGATCTACTACGGCAGCTTAAACTAAGTCAAGATACAGACGCCTCATAAACTACTGGAATTCTACATTTTTCAGATATAATAACAGAATCTTGAAGGCGTGGCAGACATTTTCCCCCTCCCCTCTTATAAGAAAGATAAAAAAAGGGGGAGAATAGAATAGAATAGAATAGAATAGAATAGAACAGAACAGAACAGAACAGAACAGAACAGAACAGAACAGAACAGAATAGAATAGAATAGAATAGAATAGAATAGAATAGAATAGAAAATATGGAATGGAATAGAATAGAATAGAATAGAATAGAATAGAATAGAATAGAATAGAATAGAATAGAATAGAATAGAATAGAATAGAATAGAATAGAATAGAATAGAATAGAATAGAAAATATGGAATGGAATAGAATAGAATAGAATAGAATAGAATAGAATAGAATAGAATAGAATAGAATAGAATAGAATAGAATAGAATAGAATAGAATAGAATAGAATAGAATAGAAAAGAAAATATGGGATGGGATGGGATGGAATAGAAATAGAAATAGAACAGAATATATGGAATGGGATAGAATAGAATGTAGAGTAGAGTAGAGTAGAGTAGAGTAGAATAGAATAGAACAGAACAGAACAGAACAGAATAGAAAATATGGAATGGAACGCGATAGGATAGGATAGGATAGGATAGGATAGGATAGGATAGGATAGGATACGATACGATACGATAGGATACGATACGATAGGATACGATAAAAATATAGAAGAGAAGAGAACACAAAAGAAAATATAGAAATAGAAAATAGAATAAGAATAAAGTAGAGTAGAACAGAATCGAATGAATCGAATCGAATCGAATCGAATCGAATAGAATAGAATAGAATAGAATAGAATAGAATAGAATAGAATAGAATAGAATAGAATAGAAATATAGACTAGACTAGAATAAAATAGAATAGAATAACGGAAGGGACCTTGAGGTCATCTAGTTCAACCCCTTGCTCAGACAAATGGCTGCCCAATCTCTTCTTAAAAACTTCCAGTGTTGCCTCCTGGAGGCAAGTGGTTCCACTTCAGTGCTTTCCTCACTTCTGTTTGACTGGGCTAAGTCGACGCTTATCTAATGTTGTTGAACGCCTTCTGCAAGGCCACCTGGGTCCACCTCCGTGGTTGCTACTATGCGCGTGTCTTGCTCTTCCTTTCCCAAAACAACAGAAATGAGGAACAGAGGCTTCGCCAGCTTCTTACTTACTTCTCCTTCACTCTGAAGGGCCTGGAGTTCCTTCTTGTACGACTTCTTCCCCAGCGTCTCGTAAATTTTGGTCATGACCGGGATTTTCTCGCTGCCATCGCTCATCGCGGTGTGATATTTGGGCTCCGGAAGGTCCCCCATAAAGCGAAGGATGGTGATCCACACCGCCAGGGCTGCCTGGTTGTAGCGGGAAAGGAAATTGAGGAAGTCCTCAACTTATAACCACAACTGAGCCCAAAATGTCCATTGCTAAGCGAGACAATGGTAAAGGCCCCATTTTATGGCCTTTCTGGCCACCGTTGTTAAGGGAATCCCTGCAGTCGTTAAGTGAGTCACAAGGTTGTTAAGTGAATCTGGCTTCCCCCCCCTTGACTTTGCTTGTCAGAAGGTCACAAAAGAGGATCACGTGACCACAGGATGCTGCGACCGTCATAAGTACATGCCAGTTTCCCCTAGCCTCTGAATGTTGATCAGGTGACCACGGGGACGCTGCAACGGTTGTAAGTGTGAAAAACGGTCATAAGTCACTTTTTTCAGTGCCGCCGTAACTTTGAACAGTCACTAAATGAACTGCGGTAAGTCGAGGACTATCTGCACAGGTCATCCTCGACTTATGACTGCAACAGAGTCCAAAATTTCTGTCGCTAAGCGAGACATTTGTTAAGTGAGTTTTGCCCCATTTTACAACCTTCCTTGCCTCGGCCGTTAAGGGAATGCCGGCAGTTGTTAAGGGAGTCACAAGGTTGTTAAGTGAATCTGGCTTCCCCCCCTCCTCCCATTGACCTTGCTTGTCAGAAGGTCGCAAAAGAGGATCACATGACTCCGGGACGCTGCAACCGTCATCGGTACATGTCAGTTGCCAAGCCTCTGAATGTTGATCATGTGACCGTGGGGAGGCTATGACAGTCGTAAGTATGAAAAGCGGTCGTAAGTCACTTTTTTCAGTGCTATTGTAAATTCAGAGGGTGTTGTGATTTCTCACCAGCCAGTGGATCCGGCAGCTGAGGAGGAGGAGGAGGAGGAGGAGGAGAAGGGGCCTGGAGGGACATCAGAGTCAGAGGAAGGCTCTGAGGAGCTCCAAGACTTACAGTCAGACAAGGAGCCCGGCCCCTCTACTCGCGCTCAGGCTGAGACACAGCTGTGCTGGGAGTCTGAGTTGGACAGCGACGAAGCACAGCTGGGACAAATCCAGGATGCACGAAAGCGCCAGCAAGAGAAGCGAGTAGGACAGAGGAATGCAATGGGGCAGCTCCAAAGGCAAAGGAGAAGGCATTAGGAAGCCACACCGTGGCTGAATTATAAAAGGGAAGGTGTGGGAGGTGCTGGTTGCCAAAGGCAGCCGTTTGTGTTGAGGATCAAGTTTCTGTGGACTGTGTTTGTTTGCCTTGGACACTGACTTAGTGTTGTGATTCAGGGTCAGCCTGTGGGTTCGGCAGTTGGGTCGGACGATTCAGAGGAGGAGGAGGAGGGTGTTGGAGAACCTCCAGAGGATAGCCCAGAGGCTCCGCAGAGCCCTCAGCCAGGCCCCTCCCATCTGGTTACGACGCAGACCCAGCTGTGTGAGCCTGACAGCGTGGATGAAGATGACCCACAGCTAGCCCTGTTCAAGGACGCCCGACGCAGGAGGCAGTCAATCAGGAGTAAACAGAGGAAGGCAATGGGGCACCTCGGAAGGAGGCAGAGAGAAGCCACGCCCTGAACTGTATAAAAGGGGAATGTGTGGGAGGGCTGGTTTGCTGAAGGCAACCATTTGAATAGCTCCTGTTTCATGGTTCGTGTTTCTGTTTGCTCTGTTTGCTCTGTTTTATGTCAATAAATTTGGCAGGCTTAGTTCCAGCCTCTTGCCGTTTTGTAAAGGGGTTGTCCCTGCCTTTTCTGCAGGGCCGGTAGTAGGCTGGTACAGAACACTTAGGTCTGTGCGAATAAAAGGGGTTGGTTTGTTTCTTGCGGTTCCTGCCTGTTTCATGGAAGAGGGCTTTTTCCTTGTGAGGATAACAAGGACTCGCATAGGCTGGGACAGAACAGACGGTCACTAAATGAATGATCGTACAGGAGTACCTGTAAGAAACCAGTGACTGACCTCCACAACCTGCCCTTTTATTCTCTCCCAAGCTGTCCGAGGAGACTCACCAGCTGGTCTCCTTCATCCTCGTGGTACAAAAGCGGTTGCTTCAGAGGCCGGCGTATATACGTGTGCGTGGTGGTGCCCTGGAAGTACGTGGCTGCAAATTTTGCAAATTTATACTCGGACAAGTCCTCTTGTTCTTCCTCGGGCAGAGGGAGGGCCGTGTCCAAGTCATCCTCTTGCAGCATTTTCCCAACTCTTTCGAGATCCTGCAAAGAAGATTTGACTCAGCTCAAAGGCTTCGCACAGAAGGGTCAGTTAAGGCCAACTTGTCCCGACTTCCGGTTTGCCGCCGTGGCTGCCATGGACGCTCAGAAGACAAACTCCGTCTTCCGCATTCAGTTTCGAATCACTGGGGGACCCTGAAAAGAGTCAAAAGTCGCCCTATAAGGGCGACCAGCAAGGAGGGGCCCTCGCTGGATAACGGGAGAGCGGTAGGTCTTCCACTAGACCCAGCAAAGCCCTCCAAACCGGCAGACGAAATATGGCCGGTCACTAGGCTGCAGACAGCCGAAGTCACATCTACCATCTGTCGCCTATAAAGCATCACAGAAGAGACTGGGTGAGATCTACCTCTCTTAATCCAATTTTTTTCCCTACCTGCATAAGTTGCCTAAAGTACTTCCCCCCCTGTGGAGAGAAGGAAGGGAAATCCTATCCCACCCTTTAATAACAGCGGCGACCGACTATCCAGGGGAGTTTAAAATATTGAAAGAATAACCTGATTTTAACTGATTTTAACTGGACTTTTATTTTCCTAAAGTTGGAGGATTAAAAGATTTATTTTTTTACTTTATTTTTGCTGAAGATTTAGGTTTTTAATCTACAAAAGGAAGTAAAATTTTTTAAGTGGTATGAGTGACACCATGTGGCTAAACCTGAGATTGCAATTTGTTATTGCTAAATTGAGACTTGGCTTGGAGCCCAGACTATAGATAAGCCCAACTCGTCCCAAAGGTCCCTTCCCCCACCCCCCAAGAAAGGCAACTGGACTTTCATTGTTTTTCCTCAAAGACGTTTCGCTTCTCATCCAAGAAGTTTCTCCAGTTCTGAATGTAAGGTCCCACCTCGGCTCCTCCCTCAGAAAAACACAACAGGCATCATTTCAAAAGAAACATTTACTTAAAGTGATTGCAGAGAAGCAAGGTGGGGATCCGAAGTTCCCGTGCCAAAGCATTAAGGTAAAAGTCCCCTCTTTTCAGCCCCCAACCCAACACCCCAGTGACCATCAGGAGTCACTCCGCTGGTGTGAAGATGAGGTGAGAACTTCGAGCCGAAAAGGTGATAACCGGCCGTTCTCTGGAGCTGGCCGGCAGGAGTTTAACCAGATGGCCCTGGGGGTTCTCCCCCACCCCATGTGGATACATCAAAGCGAAAGTAGAAACAATGCAGGAACATCCTCAATCCACAATAGCCCGTGTTCCCGCTCCCTTTTGAAATGGCAGCGTTCCGATAGGGAAGTGACACTGACTGAACAGTGGAGGATGGAAGGATTTACAGTCTATTCCTTGCAGTCATCTGGTCGTTGGTACTCCCTCTGAGAGTCATTCAGGCCACTGGAAGGTTTATCTGCGCCCTTGGGGTTACTTGAATAGTGCAAATGGGTGTGGAGCCTTTTGGGAACTGCTGAAAGGACTGTGTTATAAAACAGGAGATAGGCAGTGTCGTATTTGCCCCCCTCTATTGAGAGAGGGACGCGGTGGCTCAGTGGGTTAGGACGCTGAGCTTGTCAATCTGAAGGTCAGCAGTTTGGCGGGTCGAATCCCGAGTGCCGTGTAGCAGAGTGAGTGCCTGTTACTTGTCCCAGCTTCTGCCAACCTAGCAGTTCGAAAGCACGTAAAAATGCAAGTAGAAAAATAGGGACCACTACGGTGGGAAGGTAACAGCATTCCATGCGCCTTTGGCGTCTAGTCATGCCGGCCACATGACCACGGAGACGTCCTCGGACAAGCGCTGGCTCTTCGGCTTTGAAACGGAGATGAGCACCAGTCCCTAGAGTCGGAAACGACTAGCACGCATGTGCGGGGGAACCTTTACCTTTACCTATTGAGAGAGGGCTGCTCAATTTTAATGTAATTGGCCTCTTTGACCCCTCTTTCAAACCAGCGGTCCTCTCTGCCCAGAATGTGGACTTTGCTACCTTCAAAAGCGTACAACTGAATTTGAACTATTCAGGTGATCCTGAGGGCACAGATCAACCTCTAAGTGGCCTCAATGACTCTCAGAGGAAGTACTAACAACCAGATGACTTCAAGGAATATAAATCCTTCCACCCTCCACCATTCAGTTAGAACTGAAGAAGCTTCTTGGATGAGAAGCGAAACGTCTTCAAGGAAAAACAAAGTCCGGTTGCCTTTGGCAGAAGCACTTTCGGGATAACCATGACTGAGACTCTGCACAGACATTTAAGGCCGACTCCTTGCGAAAGGCCCGGAATTCAGAATAAAACACAGGTAGTCCTCAAATGAAGGCCACCGTTAAGCGAGACTTGCTCCATTTTAAGACCTTCTTTGCCACAGTTGCGAAGTGAATCATTCAGCCATTAACCGAATCTGGCTTCCCCCATTGAGTTTGCTTGTTGGAAGCCAGCATGATCCTGGGACGGCGTCATAAATACCAGTTGTGAAGCATATGAATTTTGATGTGTGAAAAACAGTCACAAGTCACATTTTTCAGTACCGTGGTAACTTTGGTCAATAAACAAATGGTTGTAAGTCAAGGGCTATCTATTCAACCATCTATCAGATTTGCTTACCGCAAAGCCATCGGGCGCCTGTCCTTCCTGTCCCGGAAACGATGCCGTCATTCCCAGGAATCCAAACATTTTGTCCACCATGTCTGAATCGTTCACAGGTTCGTTCCGAGCCTTCTCCATCTTCTGCAGAAGTTCCTTCTTCCGACGCGCTTCTTCTTTTTCTTTGATTTCTCTTTCCGCATCTTCGCGAGCCAGCTGGGCCAGGCGCAACTGGAAAAAATAAGAATGAGGAAAGAATAAGAGGGGAAAAAAAAGAATAACAGACCTGGGAGGTCATCTAGTCCAGCCCCCTGATCAAACAGGAGACCCTCTACCATTTCAGACAAATGGTTGCACAATCTCTTCTTGAAACCTCCAGCGATGGAGCACCCATAGCTCCTGGAGGCAGGTTGTTCCACTGGTTAATTGTTCTCACTGCCAGGAAATTCCTCCTTAGTTCTCGCTTTAGAGTCTATGACTCTATGACCTCCACGGTCCCTTCCATCCCTAGGAATCTATGACTTTATGTTCTCCAAAGCCCCTCTAACTCTAGGAGTCTATGACTCTATGTTCTCCAAAGCCCCTCTAACTCTAGGAGTCTATGACTCTATGTTCTCCAAAGCCCCTCTAACTCTAGGAGTCTATGACTCTATGTTCTCCAAAGCCCCTCTAACTCTAGGAGTCTATGACTCTATGTTCTCCAAAGCCCCTCTAACTCTGTTCTTCAAAGTCCCTTCCAATCCAAGGAATCAATAACCCTATGTTCTCCAAAGTCCCTTCCAGCCCTAGGTGTCTTTGATACTATGACCTCCAAGGTCCTTCCAACCCTAGGAGTCTATGATGACCTCCAAGGTCCCTTCCAACCCTAGGAATCTATGATTCTATGACCTCCAAAGTCCCTTCCAACCCTAGGAATCTATGACTTTATGTTCTCCAAAGCCCCTCTAACTCTAGGAGTCTATGACTCTATGTTCTCCAAAGCCCCTCTAACTCTAGGAGTCTATGACTCTATGTTCTCCAAAGCCCCTCTAACTCTAGGAGTCTATGACTCTATGTTCTCCAAAGCCCCTCTAACTCTGTTCTTCAAAGTCCCTTCCAATCCAAGGAATCAATAACCCTATGTTCTCCAAAGTCCCTTCCAGCCCTAGGTGTCTTTGATACTATGACCTCCAAGGTCCTTCCAACCCTAGGAGTCTATGATGACCTCCAAGGTCCCTTCCAACCCTAGGAATCTATGATTCTATGACCTCCAAAGTCCCTTCCAACCCTAGGAATCTATGACTTTATGTTCTCCAAAGCCCCTCTAACTCTAGGAGTCTATGACTCTATGTTCTCCAAAGCCCCTCTAACTCTAGGAGTCTATGACTCTATGTTCTCCAAAGCCCCTCTAACTCTAGGAGTCTATGACTCTATGTTCTCCAAAGCCCCTCTAACTCTAGGAGTCTATGACTCTATGTTCTCCAAAGCCCCTCTAACTCTGTTCTTCAAAGTCCCTTCCAATCCAAGGAATCAATAACCCTATGTTCTCCAAAGTCCCTTCCAGCCCTAGGTGTCTTTGATACTATGACCTCCAAGGTCCTTCCAACCCTAGGAGTCTATGATGACCTCCAAGGTCCCTTCCAACCCTAGGAATCTATGATTCTATGACCTCCAAAGTCCCTTCCAACCCTAGGAATCTATGATTCTATGACCTCCAAAGTCCCTTCCAACCCTAGGAATCTATGATTCTATGACCTCCAAAGTCCTTTCCAACCCTAGGAGTCTATGATTCTGCAACCTCCAAGGTCCCTTCCAACCCTAGGAATCTATGATGACTTCCAATGTCCCTTCCAGCCCTAGGAGTCTATGATTCTAAGACTTCCAAGGTCCCTTCCAATTCTAGGAGTCCATGAACTTACCTGATGTTTCTTTTCTGCTTCCTCCTTGGCTTTCTTTGCACTCATTTCCTTCCTCAACCGTTCCTCTTCCAGCAGACGTAGTTTTTCTGCTTCCAACCGTCGGTAATACTACAGAAAGAAACAGAACATTGCCTCCATGGATTTATTTTACCAACCAGGTTGGCCAGGGTGCATCTAGACCAGGGATAGGCAACCTCGGCTATTTTATGACTCATGGACTTCAGCTCCCAGAATTCCTGAGCTCAGGAATTCTGGGAGTTGAAGTCCATGAGTCATAAAAGAGCCGAGGTTGCCTACCCCTGGTCCAGATGAAATAATTCAACTGTTTGAAGTTATGGACAAACGAGATGGATTTGGGAGATACGCAAAGTGTGTTGTTGTTGTTGTAGGTTGGACAATCAGCCAAATGTTTAGACTGGATTTGGCCTTTTCATCACCGCAGCCATCAAATTGGTATTTCTTTCTCTGAACATAGACAATCAAGGAAAATCAAAATAATAGGAAAATAGGGGAGGAAAAAGGCAAGATGAGAAAGTAAGGGTAAAAAGATATTTTGCTTTTGCGGGTAAGTTTGATGTTTTCATGTTTTTCATTGTTGCTTGTCCGGTTTTTAGTGTTTTTAAATGTTTTTGAAGTTTTGATTGTAATGCGTGTTTCGAACTAGGAGCTGCCCAGAATGAAATAAATAGGGGGAAAAAAAGAAAGAAGAACATTGACTTCCAACTCTTTTTAGTGCAGCGGCATAATAATATTACACCTCAGTTTTCTAACTCTACATAATAATATACTGTATACTAACTAGCCATTTCTATAACAACAATCCTATCTCGCTCCGAACAAATGGGGCTATCCGGTGGCTTCTGCCGTTGCGATTGTTCTGTACCAGCCTGCTACCGGCCCTGCAGAAAAGGCAGGGACAACCCCTTTTACAAGAAGGCAAGAGGCTGGAATTACGCCTGCCAAATTTATTACTACAAAAACAAACGGAACAAGACAAACCAAGAAACAGGAGCTTTAAGAAACAGGAACTATCCGAGCGGTTGCCTTCAGCAAACCAGCCCTCCCCACACATTCCCTTTATAAAGAGTTCAGGGCGTGGCTTCTCTCTGCCTCCTTCCGAGGAGCCCCATTGCCTTCCTCTGTTTACTCCTGATTGACTGCCTCCTGCGTCGGGCGTCCTTGAACAGGGCCAGCTGTGGGTCATCTTCATCCACGCTGTCAGGCTCACACAGCTGGGTCTCCGTGGTGACCAGGTGGGAGGGGCCTGGCTGAGGGCTCTCATCAGCAAGATCTTCAACCCCCTCAGCAAGGTGTTCAACACCCCCCTCCTCCTCCTCTGAGTCGTCCGACCCAATTGCCGAACCCACACCCTGAATCACAACAACGATTGTGATGACATGCACACAACACATATGTATACCTGCCCTTTGTGTCCAGATACGTGCATACCTGAGCAGCTCATGGCAGTGTAACAGTACGCAATTAACTGTTGCTAGTTTCTGGGCAAGATCTGTTTAATTTGTAAACGTTTTAATCTTCTGCTTTGTATTTCAAATTTTGTGTCATGCCTTATTTTAGTTGTGATGCTCCTGACGTGAATAAACAAACAGCAAAACCCCAAATCAACGTTTCCAAGTGGTTTTTTTCCCCCACCTCAAGCACAAAGTCCAGAAACGGTTTCCAAGTGGAAACAAAGTTAGATGTCTTCTTTATTTTTGGACTAAAACCATCAATTTAGCCATCCCTCCTAACTCCAGCTGTTTTTCCAGCCAGCTGTGACAGTCTTAGCACCAATCGGGTCCTTCCTGAGAATCTGGGATAGGCAGGTGTTGTTCGATGGGGATAAAAAAAAAATCTCCTTGCGGGATGTCAGCTTTCCAAGACACCGTTCCCACCCCCCACCCTGCTCCTTGTTGGATCTTTGAGGGATCTCCGTGCGAGTCTTACCTCCCCTTTCAGCCGCTTATAGAGTCGCCGGGCAATCATCCCTCGCCCGTAGGCCTGGATGGTGAAGACCGCCCAAAGTCGATGGCGGAAAGCGCGACGCACCAGGAAACCCCGGCACCTAGCCTGGAACTCAATGATGCGCTGGCGAGCCATATGGTACCGCCGGTGGAGTTTGCGGGAACGGTAGAGAGCCTGGAGCCTCAGGAAGCCGATTCGCATCTGGGATCGGGAATCAAGAAGGACCAATTTACGAAAAGGAGGGAGGCAGTTTCAGGGAGGGGTGAAATTTAGAGACTAAAATGGACAATGTGAAATTTGAGCAGGCCCCGAACAAGGAGTATATATCGGAGGTGGTAACCTTTGAGAGCGGTATGCAACGAAATTTCATTTTGATGTATGCCAATTGGTGTACATTCAAAGTGACAATAAAGTTATCATCATTAAATTGGTGGTGATGGGGGTGACAAGCGAGAAGGAACTAATAAATCTATTTCCTGCAGAGGTGACCGATGGATGAAGAGCAAAGATGTTACAGGAAGGGGTCCCCAACGTTGGCCACTTTACGACTGGTGGACTTCAACTCCCAGAATTCCTCAGCCAGCGTGGGGGAACTATGGCCCCTTCACGACTTGTGGACTTCAACTCCCAGAATTCCTCAGCCAGCATGGGGGAACTATGACCCCTTTACGACTGGTGGACTTCAACTCCCAGAATTCCTCAGCCAGCATGGGGGAACTATGGCCCCTTCACGACTTGTGGACTTCAAATCCCAGAATTCCTCAGCCAGCATAAGGGAACTACAGCCCCTTCATGACTTGTGGACTTCAAATCCCAGAATTCCTCAGCCAGCTGAGGAATTCTGGGAGTTGAAGTCCACCAGTCGTAAAGTTGTTAAGGTTGGAGACACTCACACACACACACACACACACACACACACACACACACACACCCCACACACACACAGTGTCTGGTTCAAGAAGAGCCTGAAAAAGTGGAAGAACAAGCCAAGGTAAGTCCATACAGGCAGTCCTCGACTTACGACCGCAACTGAGACAGTTGTGAGTTTTGCCCCACTTTACGACCTTTCTTGCCACAATTGTGAAGTGAATCGCTGCAGTTGATAAGTCACCCTATTTGACTTTGCTGGTCAGAAGGTCGCAAAAGGGGATGGCAACTGTCATTAAGTACAAGTCAGCTGCCAAGCCTCTGAGTTTTGATCACGTGATCATGCTGCAAAAACGGTCATACGTTGTTCTCTTCAGTGCCGTGGTAACACCGAACTGTCCCTAAATGAACGATTTTACGTCAGAGACTATCTGTACAATACAGGGAGTCCTCAAATCACAACTTTTCACAAGAGCTCACCGACTCCTTAATTCCCGCATGGTGCACTCACCACTAGACCAGACTGTCTCTTGGAAGCTATTTAAAGTTCTCCGTGGGGAAAAAAAAAACCCCAAGCTAAACTAGATGGGTTCCTTCGACTTACAACCGTTTATTTAGTGACCCTTCGAACCTCCGACAGGACTGAAAAAAAAGGGGACTTATGACCGTTTTTCACGCCTAACGGCCAGTGGAAGAACCTGCCTCCAGAGGTGGTGAATGCTCCAACACTGGAGGTTTTTAAGAAGAGACTGGGCAGCCATTTGCCTGAAACGGTATAGGGTTTCCTGCCTGAGCAGGGGGTTGGACTAGATGACCACCAAGGTCCCTTCCAACTTTATATATATATATTATTATATTATTATATTATTATTATTATGTCCCCCGTTATCAAAATTCAGGCACTTGGCAACAGACTCGTCTTTACGACGGGCGCAGTGTCCTGGGGTCACGTCATGACAAGCGAAATCAATGGGGGACGCCAGACCCGTTTCACAACCGTGTTACTAATTTAACAAGTGCAACTGATTCACTTAACAACCGGGGGGGGGCAAGAAAGGTCATAAAACAGGGCAAAACTCACTTAACAACTGCCTTGCTTCCCAAGAGAAATTGGATGCTCAAATGTGGTTGTAAGCCAAGGACTAAATCAGAGGTCTCCCAACTTTTTCTCAGTTGGCGGACCGGAGGGAAAGGGAGGGGGGAAGCATTTTACGCACGCGTACACACACACACACACACACACACAAAACGGGGCCATGACCACATGTGATGCAAACGGAGAGGTGTTAGCGCCTGCATGACACTTGCCAGCACCACCCTGATTTTGTCGCACGGGCGCTAACAGCGCCCCATTTTCACGCTGCGCCCAGTTTTAGCGCCACGTGGTGCCCCGTTTGCATTGCTGCAATGCCCTGTTTTTGCCCTGTTGCGCCCTGTTTGCACAGCCGCGGTGCCGCTTTCGCCACACGGTGCCCCATTTGCATAGCTGCGGTGCCCTGTTTTTGCCCTGTTGCGCCCTGTTTGCACAGCCGCGGTGCCGCTTTCGCCACACGGTGCCCCATTTGCATAGCTGCGGTGCCCTGTTTTTGCCATGTTGCACCCTGTTTGCACAGCCGTGGCCCGCGGTGCCGCTTTCGCCACACGGTGCCCCATTTGCATAGCTGCGGTGCCCTGTTTTTGCCATGTTGCGCCCTGTTTGCACAGCCGCGGTGCCGCTTTCGCCACACGGTGCCCTATTTGCATAGCTGCAGCGGCACTAACACGAATGGGGGGGGGCGGTGAGCATGCACACACATGCACGTGCACTGGCCAGCCTGTTCCACGGCCCAGTGGCCAGCAAGCCACGGCTCTGCAGGTTGGGGACCCCTGCCCTAAACTAAACTGCCTCGTACAAGCCGGCCTGGTCTGATGGGTTTGGGGTTTTAACATTGATTTTAACTAATGTACTGCATCGGGCACAATTATCGGGTGACGCGTGCTGCCTTAAAACGCTCAAAAAAGAAAAAAAAATAAGACCAGTAGAAATCTATGGAACTTCCACAAAATATTTATAGTTAAGTGGTAGTTGTGTTTTTTTAAAAAAAAAAAAAAAAAAAAGTTTTGGGATGCTATGTATGGTAATAGATTTTTTTTTTTTTAATTTGGAATTAATGGACAACTTACTACAGAGGAAGAGGAAGAAAGTTTTGTGGGTTAATGTGGGTTAATTTGTGTAAGAACTATTTATTAATGTCCAAATGAGAATATGTTAAGGTAATAGTGAATTGTGGAAGAACATAGATGGGAATGATGCTAGTTCTCTTTTATTTTAGTTTTTTATATATATTTAGTATTATTAAGGATTGGTTTACTATATACAAGCTAGAGAGTGATGGATTTTAGAGTTTATAATTGTTAGTATATGATTGTTTATGATTGCCTTTTAGATATATACCTTGTATTTTGCTCTGGGAAGTCGGGGGGGGGGGAGGGGGGAGGAGGGGAAGTGGAGGGGGGGAGGTAGGGGAGGGAGGAGGGGGAGGGGGAGGGGGGGAGATAGGGGGGAGGTAGGGAGGGGAGGAGGGAGGGGGAAGGGGGGTTTTTTTAAAGGAAAATTGTATTTTATAAAACTTTTCAATAAAAAAAAAAATTATTTAATGTTTTTTTAACTTTTGTATCTTGTATTTTTTATATTTATTGCCCTGTACACTGCCCTGAGTCCTTTGGGAGAAGGGCGGTATAAAAATCAAATAAATCTAAATCTAATATACCATTAAACTACTAGACTAAATTACAGAAAAATAAAGCCACTAAATTAGGCTGTGCTCACTCCTCTAAACAACGCTCCACTACATTGGAGTGTGGAAGGGTAACCCAAGATGGCTAGATCGTAGCTTAGCGGCAGAGTCCTCCTCCCTATGCAGGTTTGCAGTAAAAAAAATAAAGTCAGCGGCTGGCAGTTGAAGGAGGCAAAGGGCAACATCCAGAGATACTTACAGCCTCGTAGTTTCGCCGACAGTTGTGGCCTCTCCAATTCCGTTGAATCACCAGCGCTGCGTTCCTCACTTTCAAGAAATGGGATCTGGGAAGAAAATGGCAATATCGGTTTGAGGCCATTTACCCTCGGACAGAGTCTGTATCCGCTGCGTTTCCTTCCGTTTCACTTCACTCCCCCACAAACTGGTGAGGTTACCTACGCTGGGAAGGAGAGGTCTGGAGGAAAACCACAAAAAGCTCGGGAAAGACCCAACATCCAGTAATGAAGCGGGCTGTCCTTAATTAACAAGGAAAAAAAGAAAAGCTAGGGACGTCGACACGGGAGTCATTGAGCGAACGGCCGCAAACTCCTGAAATTGCGGAAATCCAAAGTTTGTTTGGTTTTAGTATGGAAATTTAAAGCCCAGCTGGAAAGAAGAATAGAAAATTGTTGTTTTTTTTTTCATGATTGATGTAAATTTGTTTTGTCTGTAATTGTTTTTATTGGGTATTTTTATTGGCACTATTGTTGTGGGTATCAAGTGTCAGTTTCGAGGATATGGCAAAGACTTTAGTGTACCTGAAAGACTATTTGCAACAGAGAGATGCTACGGAGTAAATATGGGGCTAAAAAGTATTATCCAGCATTTGAATAATTACTGATGTGATATTTATACTGTTTGGAGTTAGTTTATATGAGTTAAAGTGCGATAGTTTTAATAGTTTATGATTGTTTGCATAAGGTAGATTAGGATTGTTTGGATTCTTATACCCTGTACTTAGCTCTGGGACGTCGGGGAGGGGGGAGGGAGGGAGGGGCTGGGGAGGGTTGGGGAGGGGGAAGGGGGTGGGAGGGGAGGGGGTTGGGAGGGGTTTTGTTTTGTTAAAGATAAAATGTATTGTAAAACTTTTCAATTAAAAAAAAAAAGTTTGGTTTGTTCGGATCAGAGGCGTTCGGAAGGTCAAAACGTAGCCAGGATGGCATTAAAAGAAAATAAATAAAGGTTATTCTTTTATAAATGGTACCAAATGTAACACCAATGAATTGTATCAAATGTAACACTAAGATGTGGGGGCCATCTATTTCCTGCTTAGACAGAGAATTCACACATGGTAATCAACAAAGTTCTTTTGAAATGTTAAAAAGGATACTCACCTCAAGAAGGTGAGTAAAACAAGATAGTGTAGTGACAAATGTAAGGAAGTTGTCACAATAAGTCTTTTGGGTGTAAAGGTTCAAAGAGGATCTTTTAGAAATGTAAATGACTTCAAAGACTAACTTAAGTTTCTGGGGGGGGACATGTATCGAGAAAAGAAAGTATAAATGCTTGCTTTGAAACTTGCTCGGCGCGCTCTTCGAACCCAATCCAACTTGGGAAGGGTCTAAGAGGCCGAGTTTGCAAACGCTTTCTTTCTTTCTTATTTTCTTTCTTATTTTCAATTTCTTTTCAATAAATCTTTGTGTTTTTTTAACCAGACTTGTCTTTGAGTTGTGAGCATCAAATTTGGGGTTTTTAAATCTCACAGCATGATGAAAAGCTGGTTTCTTTTTACACCTTTACGGCACAGCGCACCTACAAAGGGTGCAGAGCTTAACGTGCGCAGCTGCGGTTCCACACACACACACACACCCCGCCCAACATGGCTTTTTTAAAAAAGCCTGCCTTGCTCACGGCAAATATTGCGGCCCAAGGATTTTTCTTCTCCTTGCAATCGCAGAGAGAAACTCGCCAAAGCTGCAACGAGTCGACAATGTGGACGAGTTACGTGCTAAGGAGGTCAAAGGTCAACCTTTCAAAGGTCGTTTTGGCACGTCCTCAAATTAGCTCCGCAAAGCACAGGCAGTCCTCGACTTACGACCACAATCCAGGGACCCACCCACCCACCCCCCAAAATTTTCGTTGCTAAGCAAGGCAGACGTTCGGGGAGTTTTGCCCCGGTTTACGACCCTTCCTTGCCACAGTTGTTAAGTGAATCGCCGCAGATGTTCAGTTCGTAACACGGTCGTAAAGTGAATCTGGCTTTCCCCCGTTGTCAGAAAGTCGCAAAAAGGGGATCCCATGACTTCCGGGATGCTGCGTCCGTCGTAAATAGGAATCAGTTGCCAAGCGTCCGAATTGTGATCAGGTGACCTTGCGGGGGGGGGTGTGCTGCGACGGTCGTAAGGGTGAAAATCGGTCCTCTTTTTTTTCCAATGCCGTTTTAACTTTGAATGGTCACTAAACCAAACGGTTGTAAGTCGAGGACTCCCTGCGGCTATCCGTTAACATAGAGCCTAGTCTGGCCGCCTTCCACAAAACTGTAATTCTTTCTTAGCGGACTCTTGTTTTTCTGAATTCAGGAAGAAAGAGTCTCTTATCGGAAATTTCAATTAGGACAAAGTTTACTTCCTTTCCGGAGTCCCGAATGCTCTCCAAACATGCTTTATAGTTTAGACCAAAGTTAGATTTTTTTTCCCCACTGCTGTGTTGAAAGGACTCACAACCCACCCCACCCTTTTGCTCCAGCAGGCAGAATGCTTTTCGGGTAGGCCTCGACTTACAATCATTCACTTAGTGACCATTGCAGACGGTTGAGCCGGTGAGGATCGAACCTCTGGCAGTGGGCAGAATTAGCCTACAATTACTGCCATTTCTAACCATTGCGCCACCCCAGCCCTTCCTTCCTTCTTCCCTTCTTCCCTCCCCCTTCTTTTCCTTCCTTCTTCCCTCCCTCCTTCCTCCCTCCCTCCTTCCTTTCTTCCTTCTTCCCTCCCTCCCTCCCTTCTTTTCCTCCCTTCCTTCCTTCCTTCCTTCCTTCCTTCCTTCCTTCCTTCCTTCCTTCCTCCCTTCCTTCCTCCCTTCCTTCCTTAACAATAGCACTTAGACTTGTATACCGCTTCACAGTGCTTTGCAGCCCCTCTCTAAGCGGTTTACAGAGTCAGCATATTTGCCCCCAACAACCCGGGTCCTGGTTTTACCGACCTCGGAAGGACAGAAGGCTGAGTCCACCTTGAGCCGGTCAGGATCGAACCGCTGGCAGTGGGCAGAATTATCCTGCAATTACTGCCATTTCTAACCATTGCGCCACCACGGCTCATGTTGAACTTATTCCATGTCACACAGAAGAAAGGAAATCATGCAAGGTTTCCTTGGAAACGGAAAACCTTCCCGACCACGGTCACAAATTAATAACTCCCAGGTTACGTTTCACACCAAGAAATATTAGCCGGCTTCCCGGGTACCTGTCTTTAAATCCGCGAACAACTTTCTGAATAAGGATGACCTTGTCGGTAATGGCTTTGTCCCGCTCAATTTCCAACAGCATATCATGGTGATCCTGGGGAAAATATATATATATATTTATATTTATTTATATTTATTTATTTTATTTTATTAGACTTATATACCGCCCTTCTCCTGTAGGACTCAGGGCGGTTCACAAGGTTTTTTAAAAACAATACAACAAATTACAAAATTAAAAACGATTAAAATGATTACACTAACCTTGAACTAAAAACCCCAATTACAATTAAAATACAATTAAACCCCAGTTAATATATATATATATATATATATATATATATATATATATATATATATATATATATATATATATATATATATATATATATATATATATATATATACAGCTGTGGATTAACAATGATTAGTTCCTAGCTGAATGGCAGGAAAGATGGCTTGCGGTCACCGCCTGTGTGCCACACACAAAACATGCCTTTTAATTTCGAAATTAGAGGGGAATGAAAAAGAGCCATTCCAGGAAGTCCTCAATTACCACCACGACGGAGCTCAAAATTTCCCTTTGCCCCATTTTATGACCTTTTTTCGCCACAGCTGTAGTTGTTAAGTGAATTGTGACATCCTTAAGTGAATCTGGCTTGCCCCCCATTGACTTGGAAGCCAGCCAGGGAAGGTTAGCGATGGAGATCGTGTGACCTCAAGATGCTGGCACCGTCATAAATACGAGTCAGTTGCCAGGCCTCTGAAGGTAGTGTTGGAGCACCCACAACTTGTGGAGGCAAGCTATTCAGAAGGGACCTTGGAGGTCCTCTAGTCCAGGGGTCCGCAAGCTTGGCAACTTTTAAGACTGGTGGACTTCAACTCCCAGAATTCCTCAGCCAGCAATGTGGAAGTCCACAAGTCTTCAAGTTGCCAAGGTTGAAGAGCCCTGTTCTAGTCCAACGCCCTGCTCAGGCAGGAGTTGTTGTTGTTAGTTGCGAAGTCGTGTCTGACCCATCGTGACCCCATGGACAACGTTCCTCCAGGCCTTCCTGTCCTCTACCATCTTCTGGAGTCCATTTAGGCTCAGGCCTCCTGCTTCAGTGACTCCATCCATCCAGCTCATTCTCTGTCGTCCCTTCTTCTCTTGCCCTCAACCCTTCTTCTTCTACTTCTTCTTCTTCTTCTTCTTCTTCTTCTTCTTCTTCTTCTTCTTCTTCTTCTTCTTCTTCTTCTTCTTCTTCTTCTTCTTCCTTCTTGTTCTCCTCCTCCTCCTCCTCCTCCTCCTCCTCCTCCTCCTCCTTCTTCTTTGCTGCAAAGTCATCTCCGACCCATCGTGACCCCATGGACAGCGTTCCTCCAGGCCTTCCTGTCCTCTACCATCTTCTGGAGTCCATTTAAGCTCAGGCCTCAGCTTCAGGGACTCCATCCAGCCACCTCGTTCTCTGTCGTCCCCTTCTTCTCTTGCCCTCCATCTTTCCCAGCATGAGGCTCTTCTCCAGTGAGTCCTTCCTTCTCATTAGGTGGCCAAAGCATTTGAGTTTCCACTTCAGGATCTCGCCTTCTAAAGAGCAGTCAGGGTGGATCTCCTCTAGGACTGACCGGTTTGATCACCTTGCAGTCCAAGGGACTCGCAGGAGTCTCCTCCAGCACCAGAGTTCAAAGGCCTCAATTCAATAGGAGACCCTATTCCATTTCAGACAAATAACTGTCCAGTCTCTTCTTAAAAGCCTCCAGTGATGGAGCACCCGCAACTTCTGGTGGCAAGCAGTTCCACTGGTTAATTGTGCTCACTATCTCCCTTAGTTCTAGGTTGCTTCTCTCCTTGATTGGCTTCCATCGGTTGATTAAATGAGCGTCCTCTCATATTCTTCAGGCATAAAAGAACAAAAAAAACCCCACAACTGCACTTGGGTTCTGAATTTCAAGCAGAAACCACTTCTTTTTAAAGCTGAAAAACTTTTCACCTTGTCTTTTCTTTGCGGGATACCTTCCCAGATGGCTGAAAAATAAAATCTGCTGTTTTCCAGACTGAGCCAATTATCTGAGCAGACCTTTTGAGCTGTAGATTTCCAAGCTTCCTGCTCAACACAACTGCACCACGCTGATAAGGCTTTCTGGAAAGGGGGATTTCAACAGCCGAACACGAGATAAAGGAGGGATTTCAGAAGGAAGCAACAGATTGTAGTTGGAATGGATTCAACTGACTTCTGTTTTTTTCCGTCTGGATGGGCAAAAATCTCCAATTCTGGATATTTGTCCCTACCTCAAAAGCTACCCCCATGGGGGGAAAAATGGGAAGAAACAGCATAAACGCAGCATTAAAAAGAGGTTTTTAAGAAGAGACTGGATAACCACTTGTCTGAAATGGTACAGGACTATAGGTTCTCCTTCTTGAGCAGGGGGCTGGACTAGAAGACCTCTAAGGTCCCTTCCAGCTTCTATTCTATTCTATTCTATTCTATTCTATTCTATTCTATTCTATTCTATTCTATTCTATTCTATTCTATTCTATTCTATCCTGTAATTCTATTTTACTCTACTCTACTCTACTCTACTCTACTCTACTCTACTCTACTCTACTCTACTCTACTCTACTCTACTCTACTCGACAGCCATTTGTCTACAATGGTATAGGGTTTCCTGTTTGAGCAGGGGGTTGGACTAGAAGACCTCCAAGGTCCCTTCCAACTCTGTCACTCTGTTATTCAGCGGCCACCGCTTCTCTTTTTCCTGCTTCCTGAAGTCTGATCAGAGTTTGAAATAATCGGCCACCCTACCTTTAGGAAGATTTTTGTCTTGCCAATCTGCCAGTCATCATCTCTGCCCAGGACAGCTTCAGCGATGCGCTGGCAGGTTCCATGCAGATCCCCCTGGAAGAAATTAGTGAGAACGGATTTTAAACCTTGCACCAAGCCGGGGGTGGGGGAGTGGGGAGGTTGACGAGATGACCACTGAGGACCCTTCCTACAGAACAAGTCTATGAACGTGTCGGTAGTCCTCAGACTTACAAACTCAGGAGGGGTCTAGAATTTCTGTTGCTAAGCAAGGCGGGGTGGGGGTTTAAGTGAATTGCACCTGTTTTACAACTATTTTGCCTGGTTGGTTAAGCGAATCACAGGGGACATTAAGTGAATCACATGAACGCTAAGCGACTCTGGCTTCCCCTCGTGGTCATGGAACTGCCTTTTGAGCAATATTTTGGTCATAAACACGGTGTTTACCTCTGGAAAAACAAAAGCCAAGTTGCTAGTCCTCTTGATTACAGAAAGCAGGGTTGAAAATGGCAAGAAAATGGAGCAAATTCACTTAACGAATGTCTCACTTAGCAACAGAAGTGGCCGGCAAGGAATGGTGGGGGTTTTTTTTTGTGGTTTAAATAGGATTATCCAGCTCTACCTGCTTGTAGGCGGGTTTGACCCCCGGCATGAGCACTCGATATCTGTCGACAAATTCCACAAAAGTATACCGGATTGGATAGCCCGCCCTGCGGATCCGGATGGTTTCCATCATCCCGGAATATCTCAGCTGGCGGACGCAAAGCTCCCGATCAAACAACTACAAAGAGAAAAAGTGGCTTTTAATTTCTCAGGATAACATAGGAAGAATCTTCTAGGGCAGGAGTCTTCAAATCTGGCCCTTTTATGACTTGTGGACTTCAACTCCCAGAATTCCTCAGCCAGCATGGGGGAACTATGACCCCTTCATGACTTGTGGACTTCAACTCCCAGAATTCCTCAGCCAGCGTGAGGGAACTATGGCCCCTTCATGACTTGTGGACTTCAACTCCCAGAATTCCTCAGCCAGCGTGAGGGAACTATGGCCCCTTCATGACTTGTGGACTTTAACTCTCAGAATTCCTCAGCCAGATTGCCTGGCTGAGGAATTCTGGGAGTTGAAGTCCACAAGTCATAAAAAGGCCACATTTGAAGATCCCTCTTCTAGGGCAAGGATTCTCAATTTTTAGATACGTGGACTTCAGCTCCCAGAATTCCACAGCCAGGTTGGTGAACCCCAGAGAATCCTGGGAGTTGCAGTCCACCATGTGTGAACTTCAACTTTCAGAATTCCCTAGCCAGCTCAGGGAGTTTTGAAATCCATGCAGGGTGGCTGGGGAATTCTGGGAGTTGAAGTCCACAAGTCATGAAAGGGGCCATAGTTCCCTCATGCTGGCTGAGGAATTCTGGGAGTTGAAGTCCACAAGTCATAAAAAGGCCACATTTGAAGATCCCTCTTCTAGGGCAAGGATTCTCAATTTTTAGATACGTGGACTTCAGCTCCCAGAATTCCACAGCCAGGTTGGTGAACCCCAGAGAATCCTGGGAGTTGCAGTCCACCATGTGTGAACTTCAACTTTCAGAATTCCCTAGCCAGCTCAGGGAGTTTTGAAATCAATGCAGGGTGGCTGGGGAATTCTGGGAGTTGAAGTCCACGCGTGGTGGCTGGGGATTTCTGGGAGTTGAAGTCCACATATCTTAAAGTTGTTAAGCTTCCTGTGTTGAGGAAGGACAATATAGCAGCAGAATTACAAAATATATGCCCAGTTCAGAGAGTACCAAGGACTTCCCAGTTCACCTGTGAGCTACATATATTCTCTCCCATTGAATGGAATAACAGGAGAGTTGGGAGGGACCTTCGAGGTCTTCTAGTCCAACCCCATTCTCGAGCAGGAGATACATTCTGGACAAATAGCTGTCCAGTCTCTTCAAAAGGTCAATGGGAGGTGGTTAAGAATACAGAATTCAGTCCAATGAGTTGAAATACAGTTAGAGGATGAGGTATGGGACGCAGATAATCCTCGACTTACGATGGGTGGCTTAGGATCACTTCAAGTTACGAGCAATCTAGAAAAAAAAGAACTTAAGACCCGGATTCAAAGTTCCGACGGTCGCGCTTCCTGCAAGCAGTCACATGACAGAACTCTGAGCACTTGGCAGCCTGGCTGCATTTTTACAGCCATGCCTTGCAGTCCCATTAATTACTAAACTTACTTAAGCTTAAACTTTAACTTAAAACAACTTAATCTTAACTTAAACTTACTTCAACTTAAACTACCTGTAACTTAAACTTAATTAAACTTAATTAAATTTCTATGCCACCCATGTCCAGTACAAGGTAATTCTGGGCAGGTTGCAAATGATAAAAAGTTAAACAACTTTAACTTAAATAACTTAAACTTAAACAACTTAACCTTAACTTTAACTCAGACAACTTAAACTTAAACAACTTAATCTTCATTTTAATTTAAACTTAAACTTACTTAAACTTAAACTACCTTTAACTTAAACTTAATTAAACTTAATTAAATTTCTATGCCACCCATGTTCAGTACAAAGTAATTCTGGGCAGCTTGCAAACAATAAAAACAGGTGAAAAATAATGAAAATATCAAAAGGAAATAAATCACAGGGCTTCGTTTCTATGACAGCTTTGCTAGAAAACCAGCAGTTACTTCCTGTTTCACGCAAAACCACACCCGAAGTGAACGGTTGGTTCGCTTAACAACCGTGGCATTCACATAATGACCGCTACATTTGTGTTACGACCGCCATCTTTGCTTAACAAACAACCACTGCAAAACAGTCGTAAACGACTGTTTACGACAGTTCTGACCGTGATGGGCAGGCTCTATTCTGGTCATAACTGAAGGACTAGCTGTACATGTTTTGGGAAATGGGTTGGCCAGGCGAACGATTTGAGAGTTGGGGTCTCCCGCTATAGGTGTTCTGTACCAGCCTGCTACCGGCCCTGCAGAAAAGGCAACCCCTTTACAAACGGCAAGAGGCTGGAATTACGTCTGCCAAATTTATTACTACAAAAACAAACAAGACACGAACCAAGATACAGGAGCTTTGAAACACTATCCGAGCGGTTGCTTTCAGCAAACCAGCCCTCCCCACACATTCCCCCTTATATAGAGTTCAGGGCGTGGCTTCTCTCTGCCTCCTTCCGAGAAGCCCCAATGCCTTCCTCTGTTTACTCCTACTTGACTGCCTCCTGCGTCGGGCGTCCTTGAACAGGGCCAGCTGTGGGTCATCTTCATCCACACTGTCAGGCTCACACAGCTGGGTCTCCGTGGTGACCAGGTGGGAGGGGCCTGCTGAGGGCTATCATCAGCAAGATCTTCAACCCCCTCAGCAAGGTCTTCAAACACCCCCCTCCTCCTCTGAGTCGTCCGACCCAACTGCCGAACCCACACGCTGACCCTGAATCACAACAATAGGGGCTTTCAAGCAATGGACCGTAGCCATCCCTTATATCCTGCTTCAAGTACAGGAAGTCCTCGACTTACGACAACAAATAATAATCACAATCATAACATAATCGCAATCATAATCATAAAGTTGGAACGGACCTTGGAGGTCATCTAGTCCAACCCCCTGCTCAGCAGGAAACCCTATACCATTTCAGACAAATGGCTGCCAGTCTCTTCTTAAAAGCTTCCAGTGTTGGAGCATTCACAGCTTCTGGAGGCAGGTTGTTCCACTGGTTAATTGTTCTCACTGTCATGAAGTTTCTCCTTAGTTCTAGGTTGCTCCTCTCCTTGACTAGTTTCCATCCGTTGCTTCTTCTCCTGCCTTCTTCAGGGCCTTTGGAGAATAGCTTGACTCCCTCTTCTTTGGGGCAGCCCCTGAGATACTGGAACGCTGCTCTCATGTCACTGTCAATTCAGCCCCAAATTTCTGTTTGCCAAGCAAGGCGGTTGTTAAGTGACGTTTGCTCCATTTTTACGACCTTCCTTGCCACTGTTCTTAAGCGAATCACTGCAGTTGCTAAGTTAGAAACATGGTTGTTAAGTGGATCTGGTTTCCCCCACGGACTCTCCTTGTCAGGAGGTGGCCCAAAGGGGATCGCGTGACCCCGGGGGACGCTGCGACAGTCATAAGTGCACGCCAGTTGCCGAGCCTCCCCAATTCTGATCACGTGACCAGGGGGTTGGCTGCAACCTTTGTAATTGCCAAAAAGGTCAGAAGTCCGTTTTTTTCAGTTCTGTTGTAACTCTGAACGGTCACTAAACCACGCGTCGTAAGTCGAGGACTACCCGAACAAGGTTAATTCACAAGGATAGTTCTACTTCATTATCCTTCGGCTGCCTTCACGGATTCACATTGCCTGCAATAATTCCTTTTTAAAATGACTTTTCCCACTGCCCTGGTTCCAAAAAAACAATTTGCACCATGAAGGTTCACTTTCAGGGGGAAAAAACAACAACAGGCACCTAAACAACAATAACAACAACAACAACAATAACAATCAACCCTCTTATTTCCTTCATCTCAACCCGGAGCGATACATCCCGTCCCTGCGACGTCATTTGGTGTGAGAGAGATAACTTTCCACTCGTTATTCCGGTTTCCTGAAGTTCTGCTTCCTGCCCGTCTCAGCCCTCGCTCACAGAAGTGCCATCCTTTCCGAAGAATTGTTTTCGATTTAGCTTTTACTGACCCGGCCGATTTCTGATTTCACGGGCAAAGGCCCTCCGGAATGGGAATTGTAGATGTTAGGATCCAACATAGAGGAAGGAAGGAAGGAAGGAAGGAAGGAAGGAAGGAAGGAAGGAAGGAAGGAAGGAAGGGAGGGAGGGGAGGGAGGGAGGGAGGGAGGGAGGGAGGAGGGAGGAAGGAAGGAAGGAAGGAAGGAAGGAAGGAAGGAAGGAAGGAGATAGCAGAGAGAGAGGAAGGAAGGAAGAAGGAAGGAAGGAAGGAAGGAAGGAAGGAAGGAAGGAGCAGAGAGAGAGGAAGGGAAGGAAAGAGGGAGGGAGGGAAGGAATGGG
>NC_139514.1:3513969-3531469 GCF_947247035.1 Vipera ursinii
TCTTTTCCTTTCCTTTCCTTTCCTTTCCTTTCCTTTCCTTTCCTTTCCTTTCCTTTCCTTTCCTTTCCTTTCCTTTCTTTTCCTTTCCCTTCCCTTCCTTTCGTTTCCTTTCCTTTTCTTTCCTTTCCTTTCCTTTCTTTTCCTTTCCCTTCCCTTCCTTTCGTTTCCTTTCGTTTCCTTTCGTTTCCTTTCCTTTCCTTTCCTTTCCTTTCCTTTCCTTTCCTTTCCTTTCCTTTCCTTTCCTTTCCTTTCCTTTCCCTTTCTTTCTTTCTTTCTTTCTTTCTTTCTTTCTTTCTTTCTTTCTTTCTTTCTTTTTCTCTTTCTTTCTCTTCCTTTCCTTCCTTCCTTCCTTCCTTCCTTCCTTCCTTTTCCTTTCTTTCCTTTCTTTCTCTTTCTTTCCCTCACTTTCCTTCGTTCTTTCTTTCTTTCTTTCTTTCTCTTTCTTCTTTCCTTCCTTCTTTTTTCTTCTTTCTTCCTATCTCTTTCTAGGCCTCTCTTTCTCTTTCTTCCTTTCCTTTCTTTCTTTCTTTGATGGATAGAAACTAATCAAGGGACAATCCAGCCTAGAACTCAGAAGAAACTTCCCGACAGCGCGAACAATTAATCAGTGGGACGGCTTGCTTCCAGAAGTTGCGGATGCTCCATCGCTGGAGCCTTTTCAGAAGAGATTGAAACAACTCTCTGTCTGAAACGGGAGAGTTTTTCCCTGCCTGAGCAGGGGGGTTGGGCTAGATGACCTCCAAGGTCCCTTCCAACTCTGTTATTCTGTTGCCCAGTGAGGCTTTCCTACAGGGCAAGGAAATATGGAGCTGGGAATGTCTGGTGGGCAGGAAGAGGGCAAGGCGGGACCCTCCGTAGCAGTTCACAGAGTATATCTAATAGATATGTGGATAATTGTTTTAGTCCGGCAATATTCAGTCTGTAGGTGAAGAGCAATAAAGAAACTACTCAGAAGCGCTCCAGGTGTGCTTCTTGTTCTTTGGGCATTACTCCAGAGGAGACAGTGCCAAGACCACGATGGAGCCTGTTATCTCCCCACTTGCCTTATAATACAGCACTGGTCCCTGTTGTTCCTTTGCATGTTGAAGTAGCAATTGTCTGCAATGGCAAAAATGTGGGGAGGCATCTCCCCAATCTTTTTGTTGGTGTAGAGACGGATCTGCTCCGGGGAGTAAATGGGAAGCAGCTGGTAGGGATTTACGGCCACCAGGATGGAGCCCGTGTACGTCTGGAGAGTGAAGAGAAATAAATACACATACACACGTGCACAGACAGAGAGTAAGAAAAATTGGGCCAGGTCAGACCGTGGATCTGGCTACGAGATCGGCCACTTCACGATAAGGGTATAATAATAATAATAATAATAATAATAATAATAATAATAATAATAATAATAATAATAATAATAATAACAACAACAACAACAACAATAATAATAATAATAATAATAATAGTTGTTATTGTTGTTATTGCTGTTATTGCTGTTATTATTGTTATTGTGCTTGTTATACCAGATAGTTCTGACTGCAGAGAAATTTTGACCAGTTAATCCTTCCAATGTAGTAGTAGCAATTGTAGTAGGAGTAATAGTAGGTAGGGGTAATAGTAAGTAGCAAGGTCTACTAGGTTTGGTATTTTTGACTGTTGGATTTTGTTATAGTCATTATGCTGGCAGTTTAATAATGAATACTTTATTAATTGTTTCATTTAGGAAAGCAAACCAATATTTAAGTGTTAGGATAGCAGCAGCTGAAACGGTTAATTGTTGTCTTTGTTATTATGCTGACAATTTAAGAATAATAAAAAAAATACTTTAACCTGGAGTCATAACAAAAAAGCAACCTAACCTTTTATCTAGTCCTCATCCAGCATGGAGTTCAACTCCCAGAATTCCCCCAGTCAGAATGGGTAGCCTTCAACTCCCAGAATCCCCCGGCCAGCCATACAAGCTGGGGAATACTGGGAATTGCAACCTCTCTTAGGGAAACGTGGTTGTACATTCCTAAGAAGAAAATGCTACTTCACGGTTGCAAAAATGGAGCTCCCATTTTTCCCCACGATCTGTGGGAAAAAGAAAGTTACAAACCGTCCCCATTCCACCCCACAACAAGTGCTGCACACACACACACACACACACACACACACATCCCTCCCAGACAAGCTAAGCCTTCTCCTGAGGTCCTTGCTCTCTCTCTCTCTCTCTCTCTTTTTTTTGCAAAGCTGCAAAACCATGCAGCGAGCAACCAGGTTAGGGGGGTGGACATAAATGGTCCCCCTCCCAAGCAAAGCAAGCAGACGGAAGCGATCCGCAAAACGTAGCATCAAATAAAGAGCGGAGCGTAAGACAGTGCGACAACAAGGCACTTGGCATACTTACCCTTCCGCCACAGTTAGTCTAGGTTTCAAAGCAGAGGGAGGAGGAAAGTGTTATTTTGGGTTCAAATAACCTTTTCTCCAAGGAGGAGGGGAGAGGAAACAGTACAGAGGAGAGGGGAGGGGAGGAGAGGAGAATAGAATATAAAATTTAGAATACAGTAGACTAGAGCAGGGCTTTTCAACCAGCGGTACGGGTACCACCTGTGGTACGTTGGCACCTGGCAGGTGGTACGCGACCATCCTAGAAAAGTGGCAGCAGGGGAGGGGAATGAACTGACCCGGTGGCAGCACCGCACAAGCCGGAGCGAGAGACGGCTGGAGCTGCAGGGCTGTCGGGGCTCAGCGGAAGCGCCAGGATCAGCGTCAGGATCCAGCTGGAGCTCGGCGCTGATCCCGGCGCTTCCGCTGAGCCCAGAAGAAGCGCCGATCAGCCGGAATGTTGCAGCATCTCCAGGGTCTTTGGGATTTACATTCAGATGCTTGGCAACTGATTCATATTTATGACGGTCACAGCGTCCCAGGGTCACGTGAAGTGACCAAAACCTGCTGCAACCACCCAGCAGAGGGGGGGGGGAATAAAAACCAAACACCCCCCCACCCCACCCCTGCTGCCAATCCTCCACAGAAATGCTCACAACAGTGAAAACCTCGGACAGGAGGAAGAGCTCCACCGGGCGGGCAGGCAGGCGTCTTGCTCGGCTGTGGCTTGGGGGGCACTTTGTTCAGGGCCATTGTAACTTTGAACAGTCACTAAACGAGCTGTTGTAAGTCAAGGACTACCTGTACTTCATCACTTTTTTCCTTTTTTTTTTTTTTTTGGTCATCAAGTTTTGGACCCCTTGCTAGGCGACTGGTGGTACTCGGATGTTGACCTATCCTAAAAAGTGGTACGATGGGTGAAGAGGTTGAAAAGCCCTAGAGTAGAGTAGAGTAAAATAGAATACAAGGTCTGTTATATATTTTCACATGATCACATGGGGCACGTCAACGGTCATAGGTATGAATGATGTGCCGAGTGCCCTTTTGATCCTCTGACCGCGGGCGATGCTGCAACAGCAAAACCATCATCCGTCGCTTTGCTGATGTAACTTTTGTCTACGGAGATGCTTTTTCCAAGAGACGTTTCGCTTCTCATCCAAGAAGCTTTGCATTGATAGAAATTGACTCAGAGACGGAACTTGTTAAAGACTGTATGATAAAGTGGGCTCAGAATTTTCAAGAAGTCATTACAATGGATACCTGGGAAAAGATTTGGGTGAGAAATGTAAAATTTACGCAAGCTCAAAACTTAAGAGAGAATTTTCATAAGATGTTTTATAGGTGGCATTTAGATCCTAAAAAATTAGCAAGTATGTATCCGAACTGCCAGCCCAAATGTTGGAGGTGTGGTGGTGAAGATGCAATGTATTTTCATGTATGGTGGACCTGTAAAAAGGTTAAAGCTTTTTGGATTAAAATTTGGTGGAATATGCAAAAGATATTTAAGAAAAGGATAAAGTTTTGTCCGCAACTGTTTTTACTGGGCATTATTACGGACACTACTGTTGTGGACACTAAGTTGATCTTGAATTTAATTACGGCAGCGAGACTTTTAATAGGGCAATATTGGAAGAAGGAAGAACTGCCGACTATAGAAGAATGGACTTTAAAAGTTTCCAACCTGGCGGAAATGGCAAAGATTTCAGCGTATTTGAAAGATCAATCGCAACAGAGACATATTGTGGAGTGGAGAAGATGGATTGATTATATCCAGAATAAATATGGGACTAAAAAGTTTCACCTAGCATTTGAATAAGTATTGATGTGATATTTATATTGCTTGTAGTTAGTTTACAAGAGTTAAAGTGCGATAGATTTAATAGTTTATTGTCGTTTGCATAAGGTAGACTATGATTGTTTGTATTTTTATACCCTGTATTGAGCTCTGGGAAGTCGGGGAGGGGGGAGGGGGAAGGGAGGGAGGTGTTGGGGAGGGTTGGGGAGAGGGGAGGGGGTGGGGAGGGGGTTTGCTTTGTTAAAAAATGTATTGTAAAACTTTTCAATAAAAAAAAGAAGCTTCTTCAGTTGGAAGAAGCTTCTTGGATGAGAAGCGAAACGTCTTCCAGGAAAGACAAAGAAATTCCAGTTGCCTTTCAAAAAACAGCGCCTTTGGGGACGTTGTAACGTTGAACGGTCAATAAAAGAGCTGTTATAATTCGAGGACTAGCTGTAAAATGAACAGAAGTGTGAAGAGCATCATCTAAATGAAGAAATTTTTTTTTTCAAATAACTCTTCCATCGAGGGAAACACTTACATAAATCAGGCACTCCCGGTAGCGGATGAGGAGATTTCGCAGAATGCCGGCCTCGTTCAGATCCCCCAGACGTATCATGTCTTCCACCCCATGGATAGAAGTGGGGTGCATGGGTTTGATGTGAGTGGCATTTTGAGGAGAGACCCAGTGCTCCTGAAATCAATCCATCAATCCATCAATAATCAAGCAAGTCCCATCCGTGGAGATCCAGATGGAAAGGAAGGGACGCACGAAGCCAGCAGATCAAGTTGAGCATCGAACTGCACATGGTTAAAGCACCGGCGCAAATGCTTCACAATGTGGGCTGCTTTGCAGACCACCTTACGGAACTGAGCTTTTCGGGGCAAACTCCCCGTTTCCGCAGGAAAGCTGTGTTAATCTAGGGATGCATCAAATCAAAGAGACTAGCCCATTTCCAAGCCAAGAAATGGGATTAAGGCATTCAAGAAGCTTCTTCAGTTCAGAGTAGAGTAGAGTAGAGTAGAGTAGAGTAGAGTAGAGTAGAGTAGAGTTAAGAATAGAATGGAGTAGAGTAGAAATAAGAATAGAATGCAGTAGAGGTAACAGAGTGAGCGCCTGTTACTCGTCCCAGCTTCTGCCAACCTAGCAGTTCGAAAGCACGTAAAAATGCAAGTAGAAAAATAGGGACCACTCCGGTGGGAAGGTAAGAGCGTTCCGTGTGCCTTTGGCGTCTAGTCATGCCGGCCACATGACCACGGAGACGTCCTCGGACAATCGCTGGCTCTTCGGCTTTGAAACGGAGATGAGCACCGGCCCCTAGAGTTGGAAACGACTAGCACACATGTGCGGGGGAACCTTTACCTTTACCTTTTAGAGTAGAAATAAGAATAGAACGGAGTAGAGTAGAGTAAAAATAAGAAGATTAGAGTAGAGTAGAAATAAGAATAGTAAAGTAGGTAGAAACAAGAATATAGAATAGAGTAGAAATAAGAATAGAGTAGAGTAGAAATAAGAATAGAATAGAATAGAATAGAATAGAATAGAATAGAATAGAATAGAATAGAATAGAATAGAATAGAATAGAATAGAATAGAATAGAATAGAATAGAATAGAATAGAATTCATTATTGGCCCAGTGTGATTGGACACACAAAGAATTTATCCTCCCAAAAACTTCTTGGGTGAGAAGCAAAACAACATTAAGAAAAAAGCAAAGTGTGTCCAGCTGCCTTTCGAAAAAGCACTTTGGGGACCTCATCAGACACACGCAGCGTCTGCCTCTGAAGCCTGGGTGTTGCATTTGATTCACCTGGTCACCTGAAGCAGCTCACCAAAGCTTCTGCTTTCTCATAAAAGGGGGGAAAATGGCTACCCGATTCTTTCTGAGCCTGTTGAATTCCATGCATGTACCAAACAGCTCTGGGGAAGCATGGTGGAATGTAGTCTGGATTCCCCAAAGGGAGGGGCTGCATTCCAGAGGAGCAAGAAACAGTATCAAGTTGGTGTGAGAGAAAGAGGGTGAAGACAGCTCCTTCCTAACAGTTTCCTGATGATAGGTAGTCCTCAACGTACGACAGTTCATGTAGTGACCGTTCAAAGTTACAACGGCTCTGATAAAAGTGACTTTTCCCCCGGTCACTAAACGAACTGTTGTAAGTTGAGGACTAGCTGCGGAGAGCCCAAGACTGTAGATCCAGAACGTCAAGGAAAGGAGGGTTCGAATCACGTTTTCATTTTTACGTACTTTTCCTTCATCGTCGATCACCTGGATTTGTCCCGAATCGCACAGCTTGACCACCGCTCCAATGGGAACTTCAAATTCCCGTCTGGTCCTGAGGTCCATCCAGACATAATCCCCCTGGGAGGAAAGACAAACAGGGCATTTTAAGTCCGGAAGAAAGGCAACACAGAAATATTACAGTATGATTCACATACTCTGTGTAGGAAGGAGGAGGAGGAGGAGGAGGAGGAGGAGGAGGAGGAGGAATGTGGGGTCCTTGGGGCTCTCTGAACTTGCTTGTGTTTTTGCAGACGTTTCATTACCCAACTAGGTCATAGCATCAGTGCTAGGAGGGGAAGCGGCGATGGCCAACCTTTTAGAGACCGTGTGCCCAAACTGCAACCCAAAACCCACTTATGTATCATCGGGTGCTGGGTGGGCGTGGCCCATTGGCTGGGTGTGGCCAGTTGGGTGGGCGTGGCCCATTGGGTGGGCGTGGCTGCAGTGGTAACGGCAGACTGGGTGGGACTAAAAAGCTCAAGCCATCAATTCCAACTTTGCGAGAACTTTTTTTTTCCCCCGCAAAAAGTTGACATTGATGGATTGAACCTTTTTTTTTTGTACGCGGCGGCGGAGGCCTAAAGCGAAAAGGTTTTATAAAACCCAGCTGAAGACCTAGGACTGGGGCGACGGCATGCGTGCCCACAGAGAGGGCTCTGCGTGCCACCTGTGGCACCTGTGCCATGGGTTCGCCACCATAGGAGTAGAGTATATGTAGAGAGAGGAGAAGGAGGAGGAGGAAGAGGAGGAGGAGGAGGAGGAAGAGGAGGAGGAGGAGGAAGAGGAGGAGGAGGAGGAGGAGGAGGACCATGGGGTCCTTGGTGCTCTCTGAGCTGGGTTGTTTTTTTGCAGATGTTTCATGACCCAACTAGGTAACTTTATCAGTGCTAGAAGGGAGTGGGGTTTGTGGAGGAGGAGGAGGAGGAGGACGACTGTGGGGTCCTGGGTGCTCTCTGAGCTGGGTTGTTTTCTTGCAGACCTTTCATTAACCAACTAAGTAACTTCATCCATGCTAGTGAAGGTGGGATTTGCTCCCTGTTTATATACCCCCTTTCGAGCTTCTTTCTCCACCCATTATGCAGCTGGGGGCTCCACCCTCTTTTATCTGACAGTTCCCCAGAGCAGGGGTTCCCAACCCCCAGTCCGTGGACCGGGACCGGTCCACAGCATGCTAGCAAGCAGGCTGCACAAGCAAGCGAAGGTCGGGACGCAGGCATTATTCAGAACCACGTACCCTCCAGTCCACGGAAAAACCTTTCTCCATGGCACCGGTCCCTGGTGCCCAAAAGGTTGGGGACCTCTGCCCTAGAGTATCTCTTCACCCATTACTCAAGTCTTCCTCACCTAACATTATCACTTTACAATGCCTTAGTAAGGCCACTCTAGGAATACTGCATCCAGTTTTGGTCGCCACGATGTAAAAAAGATGTTGGGACTCTGGAAAGAGGGCAGAGAAGAGCAACAAAGATGATCGGGGGACTGGAGGCTAAAACATATAAGGAACGGATGCTGGAATTGGGTATGTGTAGTTTAATGAAGAGAAGGACGAGGGGGGACAGGATAGCAGCATTCCAGTATCTCAGGGGCTGCCCCAAAGAAGAGGGAGTCAAGCTATTCTCCAAAGCACCTGAAGGCAGGAAAAGAAGCAACGGATGGAAACTAGTCAAGGAGAGAAGCAACCTAGAACTAAGGAGAAACTTCCTGAAAGTTGGAACAATTAACCAGTGGAACAACCTGCCTCCAGAAGTGGTGAATGCTCCAAGTTTTTAAGAAGAGACTGGACAGCCATTTGCCTGAAATGTTATAGGGTTTCCTGCCTGAGCAGGGGGTTGGACTAGATGACCTCCAAGCTCCCTTCCAACTTCTTCTTCTTCTTCTTCTTCTTCTTCTTCTTCTTCTTCTTCTTCTTCTTCTTCTTCTTCTTCTTCTTCTTCTTCTTCTTCTCCTTCTCCTTCTCCTTCTCCTTCTCATTATTATTATTATTATTATTATTATTATTATTATTATTATTATTATTATTATTATTATTATTATTATTATTATTATTATTATTATTATTATTATACATAGAAACCAATTCAGGCCTTGTCTGCAACCCTTCCAATTTGCAAAAGGTGAAGAAGAAAAAAAGCAGAATTTGAGGTGCAGAGAGGCAGGTTTCATGGCTAGGGAAAAAAAAACCGCCGTCTAGTAACTCACCTGTTGATCTCCCCTTTACCAGGTATGTTCAAGTGAAACTGGACGGCCATTTTTTCGACAAGGCTCTAATTTCTCTGTTGGTTTTTTTAAAAATTTATTGGTGATGTTAATTAAAAACACCCAACTCTCTGAAAATCCTGGGCAGTCTTTATTCTCCGTTCTGGAAAAGGGTTGAATTATCTCTCTCTCTCTTCTCTTTCTCCTTCTGTCTCTCTCCTTATTTTCTCTCTCTTTCTCTCTCCTTTTTCTCTGTTTTTCCCTTTCTCCCACTCTGCTCTTTTTCTTTCTCTTTCTTTCTCTCTTTCCTTCTGTTTCTCTCTCTTTCTCCTTCTCTCTCTTTACTTTCTCTCTTTTTCCTTCTCTTTCTCTCTCCTCTTCTCTCTCTTCTCTCTCTCTCTTTCTCTACTTTTCCCTCTTTCTCTCTACTCTCTTTCTCCCTTCTGCTCTTTTCTCTTTCTCTCTTTCCTTCTGTTTCTCTTTCTCCTTCTATTTTTCTCTTTCTCTCTCCTCTTCACTTTCTCTTTTTTCTCTCTCTCTCTCTCCTCTTGTCTCTTTCTCTCTTTCTCTCTCTCCCTCTCCTTCCTTTTTCTCTTTTGCCCTCTCTTTCCTTCTCTCTTGCCTTCTATTTTCTCTCTCTCCTCTTTTTCTTTCTTTTTCTTTCTCTCTTTTTCCTCTTTCTCTCTCCTGTTTCCCTCTCTCTGCTTTTCTCGTTTCTCTCTTTCTCTCTCCTCTTCTCTCTCTCTCTCTCTATTTGAGACATCCTGTTTCAAGAACACACAGATCGTCTTTAATACATCCACTAATCCTTTCCCACGTTATATATATATATAAAAAAAACCTTCACTTCTGACATCTTTCCAACCAGTTCCAGAAGCCAAGGAGATGCTGTCAGGCCTCGCTTAAAAAGCCCTCCGCTGGAAAAAGTCCGCCCTTCCAAATTATTATTATTATTATTATTATTATTATTATTATTATTATTATTATTATTATTATTATTATTATTATCATTACTAACACCACCAGCCCAGAAGACCTTAAATACACGCTTTGTTTTCCCCAAGTCTTGGAGTAGCCTTACTCAGACCTTACGTAGCACCTCCTTCACTACGTCTACCTTCCAGATAATGCACGCACAGGATGGGCAACGAACGTCTCCCGAATGACAAAGACTCTTGACTTTCTCTTACCGACAAAAGCGTGTGGACTTTCAAGGCTTGGTTGACGTTCCGGATCAGCGCCCATTTTTTCTGATCTCTCTCGCGGACCCCCATCTCGCTGTGGTACTGGAACATGTCAGCATTTCAGCTCCCCTTATCCTGCCCCCCCCTCCCTGCACACGCACACACGCACACAAGATCTGTGGTCTTTCCACCATTAAGTTTGCTCTTCAGTTTATTTTCTGGGTTGAAAATAAATTCTCCTTCTTCTTCTTCTTCTTCTTCTTCTTCTTCTTCTTCTTCTTCTTCTTCTTCTTCTTCTTCTTCTTCTTCTTCTTCTTCTTCTATGTCTTCTTCTTCTTCTATGTCTTCTTCTTCTTCTTCTTCTTCTTCTTCTTCTTCTTCTTTTTCTTCTTCTTCTTCTTCTCCTCCTTCTTCTCCTTCTCCTTCTTCTTCTTCTTCTTCTTGAATGTCTTCTTCTTCTTCTATGTCTTCTTCTTCTTCTTCTTCTTCTTCTTCTTCTTCTTCTTCTTCTTCTTCTTCTTCTTCTATGTCTTCTTCTTCTTCTATGTCTTCTTCTTCTTCTTCTTCTTCTTCTTCTTTTTCTTCTTCTTCTTCTTCTCCTCCTTCTTCTCCTTCTCCTTCTTCTTCTTCTTCTTCTTGAATGTCTTCTAAGCAGCTCCCATCTTAATCGGTCAGTCGTCTCCTCTCCTGACCCCCTTTGCTTCTTCGGACAGGTAACAATTTACCGTCTTCCGCCACCCATTCCGAAAACCATCGTGGGGTTTTTCCTCTGCCGAAAACCAGCCCAAAATTCCAGATTTCAGCTCTGCAAGATCTTTTGCACCTGGAGTTTTTCCTTCCTTCCTTCTTGCGTTGTTTTTTTTTTTTTTTTTTTTTGCAAAAGGAGGGCTGCTTTCAGCTTCACATCTTTCAACTGTGAGTCCCCTGGAGTTATTTTTTTTTTTTTTGGCCAATTATTAAGCCAGATCAGCAAATCCCTCTTTCAACACTTGGCTTTTAATTAACTTAATACCTTTCCGCCCCACGTTAACCAATGCACAGGGGGGAACCGAACACCCCCAGCCATCTGCTTTAGCGTTCAACCGATCGCCGGTCTGGGAAGCCATAGCAACCAATTTTTAAATAATTAAGACCGTGGTATCGTGCCCAGCTACCAGCATCTTAAATTCCCAAAGGATAGACATGATGTTAGATATCTAGCTGGCCTGGTCTCCAGGAACTCAGGCAATCAATTAGAAATAGAAGCTGGAAGGGACCTTGGAGGTCTTCTACCCCCTCCTCAAACAGGAGACCCTGTAACATTTCAGACAAGTGACTGTCCAGTCTCTTCTTGAAAACATCCAGTGATGGAGCACCCACAACTTCTGGTGGCCAGCTGTTCCACTGGTTAATTGTCCTCAGTGTTAGGAAGTTTCTCCTTAATTCCAGGTTGCTTCTCTCCTTGATTAGTTTCCAACCATTGTTTCTTCTCTTGCCTTCTGGGGCTTTGGAAAATAAGTTGACCCCCCCCCCTTCTTTGTGGCAGCCCCTCAAATGCTGGAAGACTGCTATCACGCCTCCCCTATTTCTACTTTTTTTTAGGCTAGCCAAACCCAAATCCTGCAACGGTTCTTCATATGTTTGTCTCCAGTCCCCTGATCATCTTTGTTGCTCTTCTCTGCTCTTTTCCCAAAGTCTCAACTTCTTTTTCGTAATGTGGTGACCAAAACTGGACGCCGCATATTCCAGGGGTGGCCTTACTATAAGGCTTATGTAAAGCGGTACTAAGACTTCACGTGATTTTGATTCTATGCCTCTGTTAATACAGATTTTATTTTCCTGGGCTCCAAGATCACCGCAGATGGGGACTGTAGCCAAGAAATTAAAAGACGCTTGCTCCTCGGGAGAAAAGCCACGGCAAATCTAGACAGCAGACTAAAAAGCAGAGACATCACCCTGTCGACAAAAGTGCGTATAGTCACGGCTATGGTCTTCCCAGTTGCAACGTATGGCTGTGAAAGTTGGACCATAAGAAAGGCTGAGCGCCAAAGAATGGAGGCCTTTGAACTCTGGTGCTGGAGAAGACTCCTGCGAGTCCCTTGGACTGCAAGGCGATCAAACCGGTCGGTCCTAGAGAAGATCAACCCTGACTGCTCTTTAGAAGGCCAGAAGTTGAAGTTGAAACTCAAATCCTTTGGCCACCTAATGAGAAGGAAGGACTCACTGGAGAAGAGCCTAAGGCTGGGAAAGATTGAGGGCAATAGAAGAAGGGGACGACAGAGAATGAGGTGGCTGGATGGAGTCACTGAAGCAGTAGGCGTGAGCTTAAATGGACTCCAGAAGATGGTGGAGGACAGGAAGGCCAGGAGGAACGTTGTCCATAGGGTCACGATGGGTCGGACACGACTTCGCAGCTAACAACAACAACAATACAACCAAGGACTGTATTAGCTTTTTGGGCTACTGCTGCACACTGCTGGCTCGTATTTTCATATTTCAATTTCCAAACTCAATTTTCAGCCCTTGGAGGCGGGACAGATCAGGAAGAAGAATCCTGAAAAAAAGGACTGGAATTCTAAATGCCTACAGACATTCTCAGTCAGCATGGCTGGCTGAGGAATTCTGGGAATTGAAGTCCACCCGTTTTAAAGCTGCCAAGAGTTGAGAAACACTCAAATTTCACCAAAGGTTGAGCTCCATTTGACGGGTTACCCCAGCCTAAGCCTTCCAACCTTAAAAACACCTCTGGTGGTATTTCCAGATGTTTCCAACCTTCAGCTCCACGTGCAAACCTTGTTTGTTCCTCATGGTCCAATCCCGACCTCTAGGAAAGCATGCCTGACTTAATTCCCTAATTTCAGGACAGGGATTTTTGACAGCAGGAGCCATTAAGATGCTAAATGGGTCCATCCAGAGCAGGCCAATGGAGCATATTTTAATCTATATGCAAATGGGTTGTCAGCTGATGGCGGAAAGTAGCTCTCATCTGTTACCACGGCTGCAAGGAGCTTGGAGACAGTACATAAATCGCACATGAGACCGTAAGCATCAACAGCTTACTGAAAAATTGGTTTATGAGGCTATACGATCTAGGGTCCTGAATGAGAAGTCCAACAGGAATAACAGAATAACAAAGTTGGAAGGGACCTAAGAGGTCTTCTAGTCCAACCCCCCGATCAAGCAGGAGAGCCTATACCCCATTCTGGACCAGGGGTAGGCAACCTTGGCTCTTTTATGACTGGTGGACTTCAACTCCCAGAATTCCTGAGCCAGCAATGGGGGAACTATGGCCCCTTCATGACTGGTGGACTTCAACTCCCAGAATTCCTCTGCCAGCATAGGGGAACTATGGCCCCTTCATGACTCGTGGACTTCAACTCCCAGAATTCCTCTGCCAGCATAGGGGAAATATGGCCCCTTCATGACTTGCGGACTTCAACTCCCAGAATTCCTCTGCCAGCATAGGGGAACTATGGCCCGTTCATGACTTGTGCACTTCAACTCCCAGAATTCCTGAGCCAGCAATGGGGGAACTACGGCCCCTTCATGACTTGTGGACTTCAACTCCCAAATTCCTCAGCCAGCAATGGGGGAACTATGGCCCCTTCATGACTTGTGGACTTCAACTCCCAGAATTCCTGAGCCAGCATGGGGGAACTATGGCCCTTTTATGACTCGTGGACTTCAACTCCCAGAATTCCTCTGCCAGCGTAGGGGAACTATGGCCCCTTCATGACTGGTGGACTTCAACTCCCAAATTCCTCAGCCAGCAATGGGGGAAATATGCCCCCTTCATGACTGGCGAACTTCAACTCCCAGAATTCCTGAGCCAGCATGGGGGAAAGTTTGGTCTCTTCATGACTCAAGGACTTCATGACTTGTGGACTTCAACCCCAAGAATTCCTCAGCCAGCATGGGGAACTATGACCCTTTCATGACTGCTGGACTTCAACTCCCAGAATTCCTGAGCTAGCATGGGGGAAACTATGGCCCCTTCATGACTGGCGAACTTCAACTCCCATAATTCCTGAGCCAGCATGGGGGAACTATGACTTCATGACTTGTGGACTTCATGACTTGTGGACTTCAACCCCCAGAATTCCTCAGCCAGCATGGGGGAACTATGACCCCTTCATGACTGGTGGACTTCAACTCCCAGAATTCCTGAGCCAGCATGGGGGAACTATGACCCCTTCATGACTGGTGGACTTCAACTCCTAGAATTCCTGAGTCAGCATGGCTGGCTCAGGAATTCTGGGAGTTGAAGTCCACGAGTCATAAAAGAGCTGAGGTTGCCTACCCCTGCTCTGGACAAATGGCTGTCCGGTCTTTTCTTGAAAACCTCCAGTGATGGAGCACCCACAACTTCTGGAGGGAAGATATTCCCCCGGCTTGCCTCCAGAAACTGCAGATTCAAATCCAGACAGAAGAAGCTTCTTCAGTTCTGACTGAAGGGCCTTTGTTTTTCCTTGAAGAGCTTTCGCTTCTCGTCCAAGAAGCTTCTTCAGTTCTGACAGTCAGAATAGAAGAAGCTTCTTGGATGAGAAGTGAAATGTCTTCAAGGAAAAACAAAGTCCAGTTGCCTTTTGGAAAAAGCACCTTTGGGACTATCTGATTCAAACATGGATGCTTTATCTAAAAAAGTTGTCTGTCTAATCCAGGGGTAGGCAACCTTGGCTCTTTTATGACTTGTGGACTTCAACTCCCAGAATTCCTGAGCCAGCATGGGGGAACTATGGCCCCTTCATGACTCGTGGACTTCAACTCCCAGAATTCCTGAGCCAGCATGGGGGAACTATGGCCCCTTCATGACTTGTGGACTTCAACTCCCAGAATTCCTGAGCCAGCATGGGGGAACTATGGCCCCTTCATGACTCGTGGACTTCAACTCCCAGAATTCCTGAGCCAGCATGGGGGAACTATGGCCCCTTCATGACTCGTGGACTTCAACTCCCAGAATTCCTGAGCCAGCATGGGGGAACTATGACCGCTTCATGACTTGTGGACTTCAACTCCCAGAATTCCTGAGCCAGCATGGGGGAACTATGGCCCCTTCATGACTCGTGGACTTCAACTCCCAGAATTCCTGAGCCAGCATGGGGGAACTATGGCTCCTTCATGACTTCAACTCCCAGAATTCCTGAGCCAGCATGGGGGAACTATGGCCCCTTCATGACTTCATGACTTCAACTCCCAGAATTCCTGAGCCAGCATGGCTCAGCTTGGAAACTCTCCCTTTCCCCACAGCATGGCTGGCTCAGGAATTCTGGGAGTTGAAGTCCACGAGTCATAAAAGAGCCAAGATTGCCTACCCTGGTCTAATCCAAAGTTGGTACCTTTGACAACCAGGGTCTGCTTTAACCTGGTTACTGAATTACTCCATAAATTAATCCAATGAGGTGGAATGCCACCACACGTTCATCCACAAAGAAGCAAGCTATGAATGATATTGAAAAAATTTAGCAGGGCCACCACATGTGGGCTGCAAGCATCCAGATCAGGGGTCTTCAAACTTGGCCCTTTTATGACTTGTGGACTTCAACTCCCAGAATTCCTCAGCCAGCATGAACTCTGGGAGTTGAAGTCCATACAGCTTAAAACCGTCAAGGTTGAAAAACATTGCTCTAGGGCAGACGTGTCAAACTTGCGACGACACATAATGTCGTGCAACGTATCGGGACGGTTTTGCCATTCCTGGCAATGGAGTGGGCGCGGCTTCCGCATGTTGCAGCTGGCCCGCGGGCCGGCAGTTTGACACCCCTGCTCTAGGGCAAGGGTCTTGAAACTTGGCTCTTTTATGACTTGTGGACTTCAACTCCCAGAATTCCTTAGCCAGCGTGCCTGGCTGAGAAATTCTGGGAGTTGAAGTCCACAAGCAGGGGTCTTCCAACTTGGCCCTGTGATGACTTGTGGACTTCAACTCCCAGAATCCCTCAGCCAGGCACGCTGGTTGAGGAATTCTGGGAGTTGAAGTCCACAAGCAGGAGTCTTCAAACTTGGCCCTTTGATGACTTGTGGACTTCAACTCCCAGAATTCCTTAGCCAGCGTGCCTGGGAGTTGAAGTCCACAAGTCATAAAAGGGCCAAGTTTCAAGACCCCTGATCTAGATAACTCTGCTGCCATCTAGTGGACAGCCGAATACAGCAGTGGCCAAAATTGTGGAAACCTTTTGGGAAAAGTGTATTTTTGAGGGTTGATAACACCACTTTTTTTGAGGGGAGTAGTACCATAAAATCAAAATATCAATGGAAAGATAATTTAATCAATAACGTAATGCAGCAAAGTTTCTTCAACTATCTTCAAATAAGCAGAAAACTTGCTTAGGTTGATCTCAGGTAGCTTTCCTTCACCCGTAGCCAATGGACACGAGTGTTTAGAGAGCCAATTGGGTGTCATCTTGTTTTGGCAATGAGCCAATCAGATCGCAGTAGGATCCGGTTATGGATGTTGTGTCTTGAAGCCGAGAGGAGGACATTTGCCAGTGAGTTATGTGTGATGGCTATCAAGTTGGGTGGATTTCCTGTGTTCTTTCGTTTAGCGAGCTTGTAAAACATAATAAAATTAAAGGAACAGTGCAAAGAGTTGACCGGTTGCCCAGAAAGCGATGTAAAATAGTATTATTAAGTGAACAAGCCTACAGTTATAAAGAAATTAGAAGAAAAATGGGTGGAAACTTAACCAAAGGTGGCATTTCTACAGCACACTTTTCCCAAGAGGTTTCCACAATTTTGGTCACTGCTGTAGATCTCAGAAAAGCGTATTTTGCGAATGCAACCACGGGTTTGTCGAACTCATTAACACACACACATACACACCACCACTAAACAAGCTAGCAACGGCTGGCAGCCAGAGAACCATGTAGATTTTCCTGGCTCTCAAAATACATGGCGACACCCACACCCACACCCACACACAAACACACACTGCCTGCTGATTTCAAACTAATCCTTAATCTGGTTTGGAATTAAAATCATGTCTAAAGAAAGACGGGGAGGTTTGTCTGCCTCTAAACGTATTTTTCCAATTGCCCGATTGTGGAATCTCTTTGTTTCTTTCTTCCCTCACAAAACCCAGGATCAAACGGGTGTCACAAACAACTTGCCAAACAAAGTCTCAACAACATTCTGCTTTTCTTTGGAAGCCCAAAGCCTAAAGGAGAGATGGCGTCGATTGATTTTTTCTCAGCTCTTTAAAGTTTGGACCTTCTTCAACGGAGCCAACCGTGCCGCGTCTTTGAAAAAGCTACCGGGAGAAAAATCAGTGGGATGCAATGGTGCGGCGCTCACGTATATTTACGTGTACATTTAATAATAACTACAAAAATTAAAATTAAACTGGGACAGTGGACAAAAAATTCACCAGACTCCTTAATGCCCTGCAGTCTGATTCTCTTTAGTCTCCCCAAAAGTTTAGCCTCCCAAAAAGTTTACTTCAAGCCTTTGCTTCCTTAGAGAAGTGGCCCATTTACCTGGGAATGAACTTTGGATAGAATAGAATAGAATAGAATAGAATAGAACAAAGAATGTGATGAGAATAGAATAGAATAGAATAGAATAGAATAGAATAGAATAGAATAGAATAGAATAGAATAGAATAGAATAGAATAGAATAGAATAGAATAGAAAATATGGAACAGAATAGAATAGAACAGAATAGAATAGAACAGAACAGAACAGAACAGAACAGAACAGAACAGAACAGAATAGAATAGAATAGAATAGAATAGAAT
>NC_139514.1:3538969-3631469 GCF_947247035.1 Vipera ursinii
CAACAATGGGCCGGAGATAATTGCCCAGTCTTTGAAATCCGATCGAGGTTTTGCAAAGGTCTCCCTGGCTACATGTCTGCATGCGAACCAAGGACGGTTAATTCTGCACTTTGCACAGGTATCATTTCACTTAGGGGAGGCCTTTCGGGCAAGACAGGTGTGGGCCACCCAGGGCCCTTCCCACTTTGCTGCCAGTCACACGATACAGGTGTTCCTTGTCTCACAACGCTTCATTTAGTGACCATATGCAGTTACGACGGTGCTGAAAAAAGCGACTGAGAACCGTTTTGCACACTTACCACCGTGGCGGCCTCCGCACGGTCACGTGACCCAAACCCGGAGGCTCGGCAACTGGCATGTACCTGCGACAGTTGCAGTGTCCCAGGGGTCACGTGATCATTTTGGGGCCCCTTCTGACAAGCAAAATCACTGGGGCAGGCCTGAGTCGCTAAAAAGAACCGTGGTGACTAACTGAAGAACTGCGGTGGTTCACTTAACAGCCGGGGCAAGAGAGGTCGCAAAACGGGGCAAAACTCAGTTGACAACTGTCTCACTTAGCGACGGAAACTTTGGGCTCAATCGTGGTTGTAAATCGAGGATGACCTATATGGGTATAAACAAAGAATGAAGGAATGAACAAAGTCTTGCAACAAAAGTCAAAAATAATAATAATAAGTTTCTTTCAACACATAAATAACAAGAAAAAAGTCAAGAAAACGGTCGGCCCACTAAAGCAGGGGTTCCAAAACATTTTTATACCCTGCAGCCCTAGAAGCCTTCTGATATATTCTTGCAGCCCTTACGAAAGTTCGAAATAACGGCAACGAATTATGCATAGACACTATAATTCTGAAAACCCAAGTTTTCACACCTGGTTGGGAACCCCAGCACTAAAGAGAGAAGATGGCAGGGAAGTAACAGGCAAGAGAAACCAGAGCTGCTTAACTCAATAGAATAGAATAGAATAGAATAGAATAGAAGAGAAGAGAAGAGAAGAGAAGAGAAGAGAAGAGAAGAGAAGAGAAGAGAAGAGAAGAGAAGAGAAGAGAAATACAGAATGGAATAGAATAGAATAGAATAGAATAGAATAGAATAGAAGAGAAGAGAAGAGAAGAGAAGAGAAGAGAAGAGAAGAGAAGAGAAGAGAAGAAGAGAAGAGAATAAAAAAATGGAATGGAATAGAACAGAATAGAACAGAATAGAGCTTGAAGGGACCTTGGAGGTCTTCTAGTCCAGCCTGGCTCAAGCAGGAGAACTATTTATTAAGAAGAATAGAATAGAATAGAATAGAATAGAATAGAATAGAATAGAATAGAATAGAATAGAATAGAATAGAATAGAATAGAATAGAATAGAATAGAATAGAATAGAATAGAAAATATGGAATAGAATAGAATAGAATAGAATAGAATAGAATAGAATAGAATAGAATAGAATAGAATAGAATAGAATAGAATAGAAATACAGAACAGAACAGAACAGAACAGAATGGAATAGAAAATAGAATAGGATAGAATAGAATTAGAACAGAAATACAGAACAGAACAGAACAGAACAGAATAGAGCTGGAAGGGACCTTGGAGGTCTTCTAGTCCAGCCCCCTGCTTAAGCAGGAGAACCTATAGGACTACCTGTAAAGGGTGGATGCAAGATCTGGGCCCGACAGCAACAGAATTTAGAGAATTATTTGGGCTGCATCTTATCTAATCAGCTCCAAGGGTCTGTCCTCTCTCGGTTTATCCTCACAACCCTGTAACTTCTGTTGTGGGGATGGAGTGTTTTGGGTTTTGTGGCCGAGATGGGGACTCGAACCTGGACCTCCTTGCTCAGTGAAACCAGGGCTTCAAGAACACACAGACAGCCCTCGATGTACTGCCATTGAGCCCCAAATCTCCACCGCTAAACGAGACAGTCATTAAGTGGCTTTTGCCCCACCTTGCGACCTTTCTTGATTAAGTGACCCACTGCAGTTGTTCAGTTAATAACACCCGTTGTATTGTCTTTACGACTGTCACACTATACGACCATGAAGGGCAGGCTCCATTACTTCCGTAAGGCAAGGACTGCCAGTAGCTGTGCTTAGTTGCATTAATGGATGGCTGTATTTCCGCAAAAGCTATGATATGCCAGGGCGGTGCCGTCTCAAAAACAGCCAGTCTGATCTAGTGGTTGTGGCATCAGATTAAAAAGTGGGAGACCTTGAGTTCGAGTCCTGCCTTAGGCACAAAAGATGGCTGGGTGATTTTGGACCAATCACCAGGAGACGGTGAGTTCCAGTCCCACCTTAGGCATGAAAGCCAACTGGGTGACTTTGGGCCAATCACCAGGAGATGGTGAGTTCTAGTCCTGCTTTAGGCATGTAAGCCAACTGGGTGACTTTGGGCCAATCATGAGGAGACAGTGAGTTCTAGTCCCGCTTTAGGCATGTAAGCCAGCTGGGTGACTTTGGGCCAATCACCAGGAGACAAGGAGTTCTAGTCCCGCCTTAGGCATGAAAGTCAACTGGGTGACTTTGGGCCAATCACCAGGAGACAGTGAGTTCTAGTCCTGCTTTAGGCATGAAAGCCAACTGGGTGACTTTGGGCCAATCACCAGGAGACAGTGAGTTCTAGTCCTGCTTTAGGCATGAAAGCCAACAGGGTGACTTTGGGCCAATCACCAGGAGACAGTGAGTTCTAGTCCTGCTTTAGGCATGTAAGCCAACTGGGTGACTTTGGGCCAATCATGAGGAGACAGTGAGTTCTAGTCCCGCTTTAGGCATGTAAGCCAGCTGGGTGACTTTGGGCCAATCACCAGGAGACAAGGAGTTCTAGTCCCGCCTTAGGCATGAAAGTCAACTGGGTGACTTTGGGCCAATCACCAGGAGACAGTGAGTTCTAGTCCTGCTTTAGGCATGAAAGCCAACTGGGTGACTTTGGGCCAATCACCAGGAGACAGTGAGTTCTAGTCCTGCTTTAGGCATGAAAGCCAACAGGGTGACTTTGGGCCAATCACCAGGAGACAGTGAGTTCTAGTCCTGCTTTAGGCATGTAAGCCAACTGGGTGACTTTGGGCCAATCATGAGGAGACAGTGAGTTCTAGTCCCGCTTTAGGCATGTAAGCCAGCTGGGTGACTTTGGGCCAATCACCAGGAGACAAGGAGTTCTAGTCCCGCTTTAGCCATGAAAGCCAGCTGGGTGACTTTGGGCCAATCACCAGGAGACGGTGAGTTCTAGTCCCAAATTAGGCACAAAAAGCATCTGGGTGACTTTGAGCCAAATCCCTAAAAATCTGTTGCTTTAAGGCAGGAAAGCTGGCTGAATGACTCTGGAAGACAATGACCAGGAGACAAAGAGTTCTAGTCCCACCTTCGACATGAAAGCCCACTGGGCGATTTGGGCCTAAATTCTGTTTTTCTTTTTCTGCAAAAGAGGCTTCCGTTTTTCTACCTTATTCAGGGAGCTTAAGAATTCGGATTGCTCGGAGTCTTCTTTGAACCTGTGAATTCACCCTGAGGGTGGCCGAAGAAGGAATTCGCTGCCGGCCTCGGTTTGCGTTCACATTCTTTCCCTTTTCTTTGCAGTCCTCTGAAACCACTTCTGGCTGCTAAGAGGACTTAATAAACGGGCGGGTTCGTTCATGCCAGACTAATCCTTTCCATGGCAACGTGGCCACTGCGAGATCACAAGCTATAAAATATAAAAGGGGAAAAGGCCAGACGGGCAGCCAAGGCAGGACAGGTCAAAAACGGTGTATCCTCCTCCGCCTCAGACTGAAGCGATGGACTTTGGAACTCCTTGTCGCAAGCCGGTTTGTCGGGAGGAATCCAACAATTGACAGGAGACCCAGTTATGTCCCGTGCTGATTCTCACCAGGCAAAGGAAGACAAAAGAGGCATAGCTTGTTAAAAGCTTATTTCAAAAAGCATTCCTCACAAAAGGGATACAGGTAGTCCTCAACTTACGACTACCGTTGAGCCGTCGCTAAGCAAGACTGTTGTTCAGTTATGTCCCGTGCTGATTCTCACCAGGCAAAGGAAGACAAAAGAGGCATCGCTTGTTAAAAGGTTATTTCAAAAAGCATTCCTCACAAAAGGGATACAGGTAGTCCTCAACTTACGACTACCGTTGAGCCGTCACTAAGCAAGACTGTTGTTATGTCCCGTGCTGATTCTCACCAGGCAAAGGAAGACAAAAGAGGCCTCGCTTGTTAAAAGGTTATTTCAAAAAGCATTCCTCACAAAAGGGATACAGGTAGTCCTCAACTTACGACTACCGTTGAGCCGTCGCTAAGCAAGACTGTTGTTCAGTTATGTCCCGTGCTGATTCTCACCAGGCAAAGGAAGACAAAAGAGGCATCGCTTGTTAAAAGGTTATTTCAAAAAGCATTCCTCACAAAAGGGATACAGGTAGTCCTCAACTTACGACTACCGTTGAGCCGTCACTAAGCAAGACTGTTGTTATGTCCCGTGCTGATTCTCACCAGGCAAAGGAAGACAAAAGAGGCCTCGCTTGTTAAAAGGTTATTTCAAAAAGCATTCCTCACAAAAGGGATACAGGTAGTCCTCAACTTACGACTACCGTTGAGCCGTCGCTAAGCAAGACTGTTGTTCAGTTATGTCCCGTGCTGATTCTCACCAGGCAAAGGAAGACAAAAGAGGCATCGCTTGTTAAAAGGTTATTTCAAAAAGCATTCCTCACAAAAGGGATACAGGTAGTCCTCAACTTACGACTACTGTTGAGCCGTCACTAAGCAAGACTGTTGTTATGTCCCGTGCTGATTCTCACCAGGCAAAGGAAGACAAAAGAGGCCTCGCTTGTTAAAAGGTTATTTCAAAAAGCATTCCTCACAAAAGGGATACAGGTAGTCCTCAACTTACGACTACCGTTGAGCCGTCGCTAAGCAAGACTGTGGTTCAGTGAGTTTTGCCCCGTTTTACGGCCTCTCTTGCCACCATTAAGGGAACTACTACAGTTAAGTTAGCGACCCGGTCGTTAAGTGAATCCGGACTTTCCCCCAGTCCGAAGGTCACAAAAGGGGATCACGCACGCTGCGACCGTCGTAAATACGAGTCAGTTGCCCAAGCGTTTGAATTTTGATCATGTGACCATGAGGATGCTGTAACGGTCATAAGGGTGAAAAACGGTCGTAAGTCCCTTTTTTTCAGGGTGGTTGTAAGTTTGAATTGCTGCTAAACGTGATCATAAGTCTAATAAGTACTTGTACGTTAAGATTCCTAAATTTCAGTAAAATATAGACAGCAAGTGGAAGGAATAAAGGGAAGGTTAAAGCTAGGGACAATGACAAGCTTGTATAGGATTGTTGCATCTCTGAACTGGCTTACAATTAGTCCTCGTTTAGCGACTGCCGTATGCACTGACCCTCCAGTTACAAAGGTGATGACAATGGACTACGTGACCCGTGTTTACGACCTTTGCAGGTCTGTAAAGCAAAGTAAAGGTGAATAAGGATGTCGTGGTTTCACATAGCCCAGGGGTCTTCAAACTTAGCCGTTTTATGACTTGTGGACTTCAACTCCCAGAATTCCTCAGCCAGCCATTCTGAGGGGAAAGGGAGAGGTTTCCAAGCTGAGCCATGCTGGCTCAGGAATTCTGGGAGTTGAAGTCCACGAATCACGAAGGGGCCATAGCTCCCCCCATGCTGGCTGAGGAATTCTGGGAGTTGAAGTCCACGAGTCATGAAGGAGCCATAGTTCCCCCCCTGCTGGCTGAGGAATTCTGGGAGTTGAAGTCCAGGAGTCATGACGGGGCCATAGTTTCCCCATGCTGGCTGAGGAATTCTGGGAGTTGAAGTCCAGGAGTCATGACGGGGCCATAGTTCTCCCATGCTGGCTCAGGAATTCTGGGAGTTGAAGTCCACAAGTCATAAAAGGGCCAGGTTCCTTGTTATAGATCATTATCAAGCCGGGCAGGACTGTAGAGAGGCAGTTAGACAGAGTGGGACATAAGAAGCATAAATGACTTTTTTGCCTTTCTTTCCATATCTATTTCTTCTGAAACCAGGGCTTTTTTTGTCATAAAACTCTCAGAACGGAGTTCCGGCACCTTTTTCGGATGGAACCTTGTAGGGTAGGCAAGGTGGGTTGTATGACATGTGTGAGTTCCAGCACCTTTTTCTTTTACAAAAAAAGCACTGTCTGAAACAATCACAAACATTAAACCAACACCAAACTAACCTTCATTTATTTATGTGAATCAGGCACTTGGTTGTCACCTTAACAAATCAAAGGGTTTGTATGAATTCCCAGAATTCCCCAGCCAGCATATTTTAAGATGTGACCGTCAGTTCCCAGAATTTTTCTGCTAACATGCTTTAAGTTGTGCAGACGGTCACATCTTAAAATATGCTGGCTAGGGAATTCTGGGAGTTGAAGTCCACATGTCTTAAAATATGCTGGCTGGGGAATTCTGGGAACTGAAGTCCACACCTCTTAAAGCATGCTGGCTGGGGAATTCTGGGAGTTGAAGTTTGCACAACTTAAAGCAGGCTGGCTGGGGAATTCTGGGAGTTGAAGTCCACATATCTTAAAATATGGTGGCTGGGGAATTCTGGGAGTTGAAGTCCACACCTTTTAAAGCAGGCTGGCTGGGGAATTCTGGGAGTTGAAGTCTACCTATCTTAAAATATGCTGGGAATTGAAGTCCACACATTTTAAAGTTGTCAAGATTGAGACGTCTCGCTCTGTAGAATGCGACTTTGCATTCTAACTCACATTTTCTCAAAACACAGCTGATTTCAGTTTACAAAAACCCCAGCTTATACCTTTATGCAAGATGACACAGAACACACCCAGAAGACACAATTTTCAGACCATCGGTCTCTTAACCTGATCTAACTTCTGCCAGCCAGGCCAAATCAAAAACCTACTTGGCTTCAGAGAAAACGGTTAATAAAAATGGTCTCCGGCTATCACACCATATTATAGCTTGTCAAGATGGCCTAGTCCAGGGGTAGGCAACCTTGGCTCTTTTATGACTCATGGACTTCAACTCCCAGAATTCCTGAGTCAGCATGGGGGAACTATGGCCCTTTCATGACTCGTGGACTTCAACTCCCAGAATTACTGAGCCAGCATGGGGGAACTATGGCCCTTTCATGACTCGTGGACTTCAACTCCCAGAATTCCTGAGCCAGCATGGGGGGAACTATGGCCCCTTCGTGACTGAGCTGACTCAGGAATTCTGGGAGTTGAAGTCCATGAGTCATAAAAGAGCCGAGGTTGCCTACCCCTGGCCTTGTCCATAGCAGAAAATAAGAGCTGAGTTCTCACTTCTCAACAGTGTTGCTGTGTTAGTAAGAAAGGTCGTAAAGTGGGGCAAAACTCATCCAGACAATTATCCAGCTACCCTGTACTTCATCTAAAATCATCTGCAAGCATCACACCCTCTGGGATGCTGTCATTTGGAGGAATGCACCCATCGAGGGCTGGACCGCCATAGCCTCAGTGTTCACTCCTATCCTAGCAGAAATAATTGCGAGTGCACGACAAAGGAATCCTCACTTATGACAAGTAGTCCTTGACTTACAACTGTTCGTTCAGTGACCGTTCAAAGTTACAATGGCACTGAAAAAATAGGGACTTGTGACCGTTTTTCACACTTACGACCGTTGCAGCGTCCCCAGGGTCACGTGATCAACATTCAGACGCAGGGCGACTGACTGGTGCTTATGGCCGTTTGCCGTGTTCCCGGGGTCACGTGGTCCCCTTTTGCGACCTTCTGACAAGCAAAGTCCATGGGGAAGGCTGATTCACTTATCAGTTGGGTTGCCCTGTTAGCAAGAATGGTCGTAAAATGCGGCAACACTTGCTTAACGACTGCCTTACTTAACAACCGAAATTTTGGGCTCAATTAACCAGTGGAACAACCTGCCTCCAGAAGTTGTGAATCCTCCAACACTGGAGGTTTTTAAGAAGAGACTGGACAACCATTTGTCTGAAATGGTATAGGCCAGGGTTTCCTGCCAGAGCAGGGAGGGGTTGGACTAGATGACCTCCAAGGTCCCTTCCAACTTCTTATTCTGTTATTCTGGAAGCAATTAAGGAATAAAGGCTAGCTGTAGATTAAGAGCCAGTAGCCAACTTTCAGGGGGAAAAAAATAGAGAAAAACCACATTTGTGTCCCTGCGGTTGCCAAGAAAACGACATGGCTGAGTGTACGAAGAGTCCAGCTTGACTCAGAAGAAATTTAATCTTATCTCCTCCAACACTGGAAGTTTTTAAGAAGAGACTGGACAACCATTTGTCTGAAATGGTATAGGCCAGGGTTTCCTGCCAGAGCAGGGAGGGGTTGGACTAGATGACCTCCAAGATCCCTTCCAACTTCTTCTTCTTCTTCTTCTTCTTCTTCTTCTTCTTCTTCTTCTTCTTCTTCTTCTTCTTCTTCTTCTTCTTCTTCTTCTTCTTCTTATTATTATTATTATTATTATTATTATTATTATTATTATTATTATTATTATTATTATTATTATTATTATTATTATTATGAAGAATTGTGGTCGTGAGGACTACCTGTAAACATGTCTTTAGCTTCTTGTGGAAATCTACCAGAATGTTTTCTCCATGGTTCAATGTAGACCTACAAAATTGAGCACTAACCATTGTCCAATCATGCGATACACCCAAACATGCGAATATCTGCTTTTACACCTTATTCACTGGGTTAGATTTCCACAAAGATTTCCATAATCTATTTGAAGTTTGGGGCTTAACGTTTTAGGCAAACTCAGATGTCGTGATTTAGAAGCCAGGTCTTGGGGCTTAGCATATTACTAAGTTAGCAGTGAATTCTGGCTTATTATTAGCAAATGATGGCTTAGTATAACAGCAGTCAAATCATTGCAAGTGGAAACTGAGTTTTCTGCAGCCTGAAAGCATCACTTAGTCCATTAACTAGTTAAGTATTTTTTATATAATAAATACTTGGCTAGAGTCATTTACTGAGATGGGTGGTGAAAGAAAAGAAAGAAAGAAAGAAAGAAAGAAAGAAAGAAAGAAAGAAAGAAAGAAAGAAAGAAAGAAAGAAAGAAAGAAAGAAAGAAGGAAGGAAGGAAGGAAGGAAGGAAGGAAGGAAGGAAGGAAGGAAGGAAGGAAAAAGACAAAAGGAAGAAAAGGAAGGAAGGAAGGAAGGAAGGAACAGAATGACAGGGAAAAAGAAAGGAAGGAAGAAGGAAGGAAGGGAGAGGGAGAAAGGGAGAAGACAAACAGAAGAGAAGGAAGGAAAGAAGGAAGGAAGGAAGGAAGGAAGGAAGGAAGGAACAGAATGACAGGAAGAAAGAAAGAAAGAAAGAAAGAAAGAAAGAAAGAAAGAAAGAAAGAAAGAAAGAAAGAAAAAAGAAAGAAAAAGGATAGAAGGAAGGAAAAAGACAAAAGGAAGGAAAGGAAGAAAAGAAGGAAGGAAGGAACAGAATGACAGGGAAAAAGAAAGAAAGGAAGGAAGAAGGAAGGAAGGAAGAGGGAGGAAGGGAGAAGACAAACAGAAGAGAAGGAAGGAAAGAAGGAAGGAAGGAAGGAAGGAACAGAATGACAGGAAGAAAGAAAGAAAGAAAGAAAGAAAGAAAGAAAGAAAGAAAGAAAGAAAGAAAGAAAAAGAAAGAAAGAAAGAAAGAAAGAAGAAAGAAAGAAAGAAAGAAAGAAAGAAAGAAAGAAGGAAATTCTGCACATCACAGACCCTCACTCAAAAAAACGGATTGCTTCTAAGCGTCTCTAGACCTCGTTGATGCCTGCCACAAAAAATGCTGGCATCCTTTGAAAACAAAGCACATGCCTTAACTCTGCACATTCCTAAAAGCTTTGCACATTCAAGGAGGAAAAAAAAATAATCTGCAAATTCAGGGGCCCAGCCACCTGGTAAGAAAAAATAAATAAATCACCAGATTCATCTATCTGGATGCCATTAATGGAGATTAATGGTAACAGGTGCTGATGGGAAGGACCTCTGACTTTAAAGACCTCTGAATAGGTCGTGCGCAAGGCACCCCCCCCCGGGGTTGAAATAAAGTTATTTTTCTTTTGAAAATTATCTTTTTCAGTGGAGCCTCCACCCACCCCCACCCCCCCAGCTAAGTAAGTCAAAAATAACTTCAAATATCCAGCCCGGCTCAAGGAAGCGGCGAAAGCTGTTCGGAAGTGACAAAACCCAAAGGCTTTTGAGCCAAGGTACAGGAATTAAAATGAAACCTCCCCAGCAGCTGGAACTGCCCGCCTCTGCCACCTCCTTACCTTAGCGACAGATGCAATCTTCCTTTTTTTTACTCGAATGGGGGATCCTTTTGGGGGGATCCTTTCAAAGCAGGCTCAGGAACCAGCCAGGGCGGGATCCAAGCAAAGGATAACAGCCGTGGCCCGGAGGAGAAAGGAAGGCACCCATCTCCTTTCCTCCGGCCTGCCCAGATGCCTTCCGCTCCCCGTTGGCATTCCGTACCTGTTTCGCTTCAATAGCCTTCCATTCATGCCAGGCTGATCCTGCTCGGAGGAGGAGGAGTAGTTCAGGGCGCCCGCGGAGAACAAGCCAGAAAGGCAGCAGATGCCAGCTTTGCGGAAGGAGCCCGTTTGGTCCAGTAGGTAAGGCACCGAGATAGAAAACGGGAGGGAGGCCGGGAGTTCAAGTCACACACACACACACACACAAACACACACACACACACACATCCCAGCCATGAAAGCCAGCTGGGTGACTTTGGGCCAATCACCAGGAGACGGTGAGTTCTAGTCCTGCCTTAGCTGTGAAAATTAACTGGGTGACTTTGGGCCAATCACCAGGAGACGGTGAATTGCAGTGCTGCCTTAGCCGTGAAAGTCGGCTGGGTGACTTTGGGCCAATCACCAGGAGACGGTGAGTTCTAGTCCTGCCTTAGCCATGAAAATTAGCTGGGTGACTTTGGACCAATCACCAGGCAACAGGGAGTTCTAGTCCTGCCTTAGGCATGAAAGCCAGCTGGGTAAGTTTGAGCCGATCACCAGGCGACAGGGAGTTCTAGTCCTGCCTTAGGCAAGAAAGCCAGCTGGGTAACTTTGAGCCGATCACCAGGCGACAGGGAGTTCTAGTCCTGCCTTAGGCATGAAAGCCAGCTGGGTAAGTTTGAGCCGATCACCAGGCAACCGGGAGTTCTAGTCCTGCCTTAGGCATGAAAGTCAGCTGGGTGCCTTTTGGTCAGTTCCTCTCTCTCAGACCAACCTACCTCACAGGGTTGTTATTGCGGGGAAAATAGGAGGAAGAGGTATTAGAACATTGAATCATAGAACAAAGAATGGTAGGGCTGGCAGGGACCTCAGAGGTCCTCTAGTCCAACCCGCTGCTGAAGGTAGGAAACTCTATGTATCACCCTGGTCAAATGATTATCCAGTATGTTTGAAAACCTCCAGCAATGGAGCATCCATCACATTACAGGTATGGGGCAAAACTCACTTAACAAACTGTCTTTCTTAGCTACAAAAATTTTGGGATCAGCCGTGGACGTACGTTGAGGATTACCTCTGTGAGGGCAAGATAAGTCAAAGCTACATGTAGTCCTTGCTTAACAACGATTCAAAGTTACGACCAATTTGCCCAAGGCTACTTGGGACCCGTTTTTGTAGTTCTGATGGCCACATATCAAAAATGGGTCCTAAGTAGCCCTGGGGAGGATCCGTCATAACTTTGAATGTTTGTTAAGCAAGGGCTACATGTAACTTTGCCTCTCTTGTCCTCATACGGATAGTCCTCAACTTATTGTAATCAAAGAGATAAGATGTGTAACCAGACTTTGGTATGAAAAGGGGGAATAGGGAGAAGTTGAGATAAGGAAAACCTTTGGCCACCTAAACAGAAAAATACCGGTACTTGGAAATCATAAATAATAGCGTTACTTTGAATATTGATGGGAAATTAAAGCCCGGAAAAAACAATAACAGGATATTGTTTGTATACAAGGGTTAAGTGCAAATGCAATTAAGATATGTCTAAGCTAAAAATTATTGATAACTCTAACAAAGATGTTTTTGTTTAGTTGATAATTGTACTAGCCCAGGGGAAGGCAACCTTGGCTCTTTTATGACTCGTGGACTTCAACTCCCAGAATTCCTGAGCCAGCCATGCTGAGGGGAAAGCGAGAGTTTCCAAGCTCAGCCATGCTGGCTCAGGAATTCTGGGAATTGAAGTCCACATGTCATGAAGGGGCCATAGTTCCCCGATGCTGGCTCAGGAATTCTGGGAGTTGAAGTCCACAAGTCATGAAGGCGCCAAAGTTTCCCCCTGCTGGCTGAGGATTTCTAGGAGCTGAAGTCCACGAGTCATGAAAGGGCCATAGTTCCCCCATGCTGGCTGAGGAATTCTGGGAGCTGAAGTCCACGAGTCATGAAAGGGCCATAGTTCCCCCATGCTGGCTGAGGAATTCTGGGAGCTGAAGTCCACGAGTCATGAAAGGGCCATAGTTCCACCATGCTGGCTGAGGAATTCTGGGAGTTGAAGTCCAGGAGTCACGAAGGGGCAATAGTTCCCCCATGCTGGCTGAGGATTTCTGGGAGTTGAAGTCCACGAGTCATGAAAGGGCCATAGTTCCCCCATGCTGGCTGAGGAATTCTGGGAGTTGAAGTCCACGAGTCATGAAGGGGGCAAAGTTTCCCCCATGTTGGCTCAGGAATTCTGGGAGTTGAAGTCCATGAGTCATGAAGGGGCAATAGTTCTCCCATGCTGGCTGAGGATTTCTGGGAGCTGAAGTCCACGAGTCATGAAAGGGCCATACTTCCCCCATGGTGGCTCAGGAATTCTGGGAGATGAAGTCCAGAAGTCATAAAAGAGCCAAGGTTGCCTACCCCTGTACTAGCCCAATATGAGAGAGCAGATATTAATGGAAAAAGAGAGGAAATAGTTGATGTTATGGGATTTATACTACAGATTTATGCACACTATTGAACTATCGATTAAGCCAGCCATCCCGTTGCTTTTTAAATATCCAATTGTAAAATGAGAAAAATAATAAAATATTACCAAAAAAAAAATCAACAACTGATGACTACCCCTGTAGTCACATGATTATATCTTGGGCACTTGGCAATCAACTTCACGGCTCTTTGCAGTATCCCGCAGTTATATGACCACGATTTTCAGCAGTTTTTGCTGATTTCTGGATTTCCTGCTTTCTGGGGGGGGCGGGAAATACCCATTGGTGAAAATCAGTTCACCAGCTGCAATGAAGGTTGGAAAAAATTGGGCACAGCCATGCGGTGGCTCGCTTAACAACTTGTCATTCCGGGCTCAATTACGGTCGCAAGTCAAGGACCACCTATGCGAGAATAGAATTGGAGGAAGAATTTTTCAAATTCAAAGCCCGAAGTGGTGTCAGCTCCCCCTAGTGGTTGCAAGTGGTTGCAATTAATTATTATTAATTGGGAATTAATATTAAGGGAGAGAGGAGTTTCTTAAACTGACCTCACAATTTTTAATTCTTAATGAAAGCAGTGCAGAATACATCTCCACTACTTTATTGTTAAGACCTTCCCAACCGTCCTGGGCAACTTTCTGACTTGAGGAATTTTGTGCAAATGCAGCTGTTTCAGAAACCAGCTTTCTGCTTTTTGTCGTATATACCCTCCTTCTCCTTGGGGTTCTCCAGATGTGCTTCGACACAACACTTGCTGATTTCTCTATCCTCATTCTTGAGGGGAGGGGGAAAGAATGGAGTTTGGCTGTCGGAAACACCGATCTTATTCTTAGCCAAAAAGAATTGTCTCATCAATTGTCTCATCACACAAAGGCTCAAATAATTCGCGTTTGAAATATTTTGAATTCGTTAATCACAAGAGGTGCCTTGGTAAGACCCCATCTGGATTACTGCATCCAGTTTTGGTCCCCACGATGTAAAAAAGACGTCGAGACTCTAGAAAGAGGGCAGAGAAGAGCAACGAAGATGATCAGGGGACTGGAGGCTAAAACATATCAGGAACGGTTGCTGGAATTGGGTATGTCTAGTTTAATGAAGAGAAGGACGAGGGGGGACAGGATAGCAGTCTTCCAGTATCTTAGGGGGTGCCCCAAAGAAGAGTTGGGGGTCAAGCTATTCTCCAAAGCCCCTGAAGGCAGGACAAGAAGCCACAGATGGAAACAAGTCAAGGAGAGAAGCAACCTGGAACTAAGAAGAAACTTCCTAACATTGAGGACAATTAACCAGTGGAACAACCTGCCTCCAGAAATTCTGAATGCTGCAATGTTGGAACTTTTTAAGAAGAGACTGGACAGCCATTTGTCTGAAATGGTATAGGTTTCCTGCCTGAGCAGGGGGTTGGACTAGAAGACCTCCAAGGTCCCTTCAAACTGTTACTCTGTTATACTGTTAAAATAATCACCCATTATTTTGAAAAATATAATTCAAACAATTTATAATTCAATCACCAATCAAGAAGGCTCCAAAACTGGTGTGTATTTATGATTTTGTTTGGCTGGGCCCTGCTCTTTTTTTTTAATTTTACAAGTTCTACCCAATCTTTCATACAAACGTATTTATTTTCTTATTCCCATTCTTCGCAGCTTTCGATATAGGCTGTTGTTTTTTTAAAAAAAATAATGAGGCATAGATTCCTGAAAAGGAGGTCATACATAAACGGTAGTCAAAACTAAACAATTATTAACAATCCAAGAGTTGGTTCTGTTTTGGCTTTTAATTACAAATCTCATACAGCCAGCTTATTTCAATGCTTTTAAAATCCCATATAATCAAGAGATTCTCCCCCAGATTTGCATTCATATATTTCACGAAGCGTCCATTGAATAAAGTGCAAGTGACAAAAGACTTCATAACTTATAACAGGGGTCTTCAAACTTGGCCCCCTTTTATGACTTGTGGACTTCAACTCCCAGAATTCCTCAGCCAGGCATCCTGGCTGAGGAATTCTGGGAGTTGAAGTCCACACCTCTTAAACTGGCCGAGGTTGATGACCCCGACTTATAAAATGGCTGACAGAACCAGCGAAATCAGAAATCAAAGCTCTTCAGTTTTACCTGACATCATAATTTCAAGGACAATCATAGGTTAATAGCTTCCCAGGTCATCTTTCCTTCAAGGTATTAGAAATGCAAGGAAGAAAATGCAGGTTATGTATTTAAAAAAGACACACAACGTGACAAACCCCACACACACAAACAAAAAAAGATACAAAAACAATGTATTGAAAAGCAGCGTTTCTCAATTTCTGCCTTTTTAGGTTGTGTGGACTTTTTAACTCCCGTAATTCCACAACTGACATCTACGGACTTTAACTCCCAGCATTCCCCAGCCGGGATGCTAACTGGGAATACTGGGAGTTGGTCCACACACCCTAAAGTTGCTCAGGTTGAGGAACACGGTTGTAAAGAATCATTCAACCAATGTCATAAAAGGATGCGCAACACTAGCGCACAGTGAAAGGGACGCAACGTTCCCATTGAGGGTACCCGTGGTTTGATCCACAATTTGGAATTTTAAAAGGGGATGGATGGGTTTACGCTAAGATCTGAGAAGACGGAAATAAACAGAAGATTAAATAACCATCCAATTTTTGGAAAAAAGAAACACGAGGGCAGAAAAAATGGCGAGAAGAATTTCGTGATGGATAAATTGTGGTTCTCGGTCTTCGGAGAAGGGCGGGATATACGGTAAATGGAATTTTTAAAAAACTGTTCCGTTTAGTGACCACTCAAAGTTACAACAGCGTGGAAAACAGTGACTGGCTGGCCAGTGCCTGCGGGCATGCAATCACCCCCCCCCCCACACACACACACTCATGCAAGCGTCGCTGTGAGCGTCGCATGGGTGCTACATCAACATGTCGCACGGGCCTTAGCGCCACTGCCAGCGTTGCAGCATTGCCCGCGCCCTAGTGTCGCTGTGTCACCTGCGGACGCTCGTGGCCCTGTTCGCCTGTGTGCGTAAGGGCGCCTCTCCTTCCCTTCCCCTCTGGGCAAAGCTTGCAAGCTCTAAGCTTGCAATAAATCTTTGCACTCATTTGAAGTCTGACAGTTATACAACGAGTTACAAGGAGTTGTCAAGTTACAAGGAGTTGTCGAGCTGTCCGTGCGAGTCAGCCGCAGCAAAATGACTGGGGCGAGTCAGCCAGGACGAGTTGACCCATTCCGTCTCGAACGCTGCTACGGATAGAGCCTGTCCCGTGACAGAAATCCAGTTAACTTTTTAAAAACTCTCCTGTTATTTTGCACGGGAGATTTCTACAGGAAGAATTAAAAAAAAAAACCCGAAACAAACGAACAAGGAAGCCAGTGGCACTTCAGTGGCACTCAAAACGTGTTCTGTGGCCCCCGGGACATTTCTATGGAAAAATACTCTTAAAAATAAATGGCACAGAGTCCAGTCGTTTCACTTTCCCATTCTGCAGCCACAGACTTACAAACAGGGGTGTGAATTTAACAGCAACACCCCACCACCACCACCACAATGTTTGGGGAAGACAGCTGATTTGGAAAAAATGTTCCTTATTGCAATACTGTTATTTAGAGATGTTTGTCCCTGCTCTGTTTCAAGAACTTATGGCAAGTTGGAAAGATCTACTGCAGGGGTCTTCAAACTTGGCAACTTGAAGACTTGTGGACTTCAACTCCCAGAATTCCTCAGCCAGCCCTGCTGGCTGAGGAATTCTGGGAATTGAAGTCCACAAGTCTTCAACTTGCCAAGTTTGAAGACCCCTGATCTACTGGTTGTGGGTGAATCACAAATCTATGGCATATCAGTAATATAAGCCGTGTTGACTTCAACTCCCAGAATTGGCTGGCTGGGGAATTCTGGGAATTGAAGTCCACAAGTCTTCAACTTGCCAAGTTTGAAGACCCCTGATCTACCGGTTGTGGGTGAATCACAAATCTATGGCACATCAGCAATATAAGCCGTGTTGACTTCAACTCCCAGAATTGGCTGGCTGGGGAATTCTGGGAGTTGAAGTCCACACAGCTTAAAAGTTGCTGAGGTTGAGAAACACTGTTCTATAGGATTCTGGAGATGGGATTCGGCTTCTGAAACACTCAACTTCCTGATTTATTTTCCAAAAAGTGTCTTTTAAAAACCCCAGGAACACGAAAGCAATCAAACTCTTGCTGAAATCCAGCTGAAATCCAAGGGAGGACCGAAGAGGTTTAAAGGACTGGAATGGTTAACGAAACGCAAACGAAGCTTGCGGAGAGACTTCCGTGCCTAACGTGAGATATTATGCGATCCCTGCAGAGGCGCAACAGCGCAACACAAATCTCATACACTATGATGTCCGATGCGGCGGCGGTCCATCTCTCGTTCCCAATCTTTGTTCTCCAAAGATGTCGACGGCAGGCACGGCGCATCGGTTAAGAAGTGGCCGTTTGGCAAACACCGAGGTGAGACTCACAGGCCGGTCACCCCCCCCCTGCGCGTGGAGAAGAGTTGTGTCTTTCCGTGTAAACAACCAGTCTCACGGTGTTTGGCTCAGAGTGTTGGCTTGGAAGTCTCTTCTGGATGAACTGACCTTCTGACAGATGATGTCCCAGTCTCTCTCTCTCCTCTCTCTCTTTTTTTTCTTCTTAACCGAAACGAAACGCCGCATTTTGGCTTCTTGAAAAAAAGGCACCTTTTGTGTCAAACAACCCAGACTGAACTTAGAAAGGCTGGTCCCATTTCCAAAGGGAAGGCATGCACAGTATGGAGACACTGACAGGCACACAAACAGAGAGAGAGAGAGAGAGAGAGAGAGAGAGAGAGAGACGTACGTAAAGGAATAATGGAAGACGGTGCAGAGTGGAAAAAGGCCACCACCTCGTCTTGTCTCAGATGCTAGTGAGAACATTGCTACTCAGCACCTGCACCTTAAGAACGCCGGGCAGTTCCGAAACCCGTTTGTTCCCCCTGTCTTGGAGATGGAGAATGTGCAAAGGGTGAAGCTCGTTGGGGTCTCCAGCCAAAGTAACTTGACCCAGAAACTCATCTGTGATCAGGTTGTGGTTCCAGATCTGGATGGAGAGAGAGGGAGGGAGGAAGGAAGTTCAGGCAAGAAATAACAGAATAACAGAGTTGGAAGGGACCTCTTCTAGTCCAACCCCCTGCTCAAATTCACCCGTGGAACAACCTGCCTCCAAGAAGCGGTGAATGCTCCCAACACTGGAAGTTTTTAAGAAAGAGACTTCGACAGCCATGTGTATGGAATGATGCAGGGTTTCCTGCCTGAGCAGGGGGTTGGGCTGGATGACCTCCAAGGTCCCTTCCAACTTTATTAAGTGCAATTACATTGGAAAGACAAGTGGCTGCTCAGTCTCTTCTTAAAAACCTCCAGTGTTGGAGCATTCGTAGCTTCTGGAGGCAGGTTGTTCCACTGGTTAATTGTTCTCACTGTCAGGAAGTTTCTCCTTAGTTCCAGGTTGCTTCTCTCTTTGATCAGTTTCCATCCGTTGCTTCTTGTCCTGCCTTCAGGGGCTTTGGAGAATAGCTTGACACCCCATCCACCCCCTCCTCTTTGGGGCAGTTCCCACACTGCAATCATGTCAGTCTTCATTAAACTAGACCACAGGTCTGCAACCCGCGGCTCCGGAGCCGCATGCAGCTCTTTCAGCCGTCTCCTGTGGCTCCCAGTCCTCTGCCATGTGCAGTACAAAAAAAAAAAGTGGGACTAAAAAATTTCAACCAATCAATTCAAATATGCAGGGTAGGTGCATATCTCGCCTTGGCTCCACTCTTCAGTCAAACCCTGTTTTGCGCATGCGCGCATGTACGCGCATGTACACACATTTTTTGCGGCTCCCAGTTTTTCCTTTCGTGAGGGAACCGGTTCCGAGTGGCTCTTTCACTGTTTCAGGTTGCTGACCCCTGAACTAGACATACTCAATTCCAGCAACCGTTCCTTATATGTTTTAGCCTCCAGTCCCCTGATCATCTTTATTGCTCTCATCTGCACTCTTTCTAGAGTCTCAACATCTTTTTTACAATATGGTGACCAAAACTGGATGCGATATTCCAAGTGTGGCCTTACTAAGGCTGTATAAATCAGTATTAACATTTCGCATGACCTTGATTCTATCCCTCTGTTAATGCAGCCTAGGACTATTATTTCATTTCATTTCATTTTTTTTATTTCATTTCATTTCATTTATTTTATTATTTCATTTCATTTCATTTCATTATTTATATGTCGCTCTTCTTGCTGGCCAAAGTGACTCTTTCAACTTTACCTGAATTATGACCGGCTGCCCCGGTTTCTTGCGGTAGAAAAGGCCTTTTACATCAAATTCCGGCGTCAGAGTGTTCTTCAGGACTGGTGATTGGACTTTCTCCCCTTCGCACTTTATGATCACATAGGGATCCACTCCTGAGGCACCAGGGAAACAAAAGGAATTGTCAGCCCACATGTCCTGTTCCCCTTAAGCAAGTCTATCCTGTCTTCTTGACTCTAAAATTCCTTCCTTAAAATTCGATTGTTTCCAAAATCCTCCAAATATCTCTGTATGTCCTTGGACCAAGCTTCTTGTACTACTAGGAGGAACACAGAGGTGAAGGAGAAATTCCACCAATAGAAAAGAATATTTGTAGCTCGGGGTTGACAACGTAAAAGATGGGAGGACTTCAACTCCCAAGATTCTCAACCTTTCTCAATCCTGGCGACTAGGATGGGAGGACTTCAACTCCCAGGATTCTCAACTTTTCTCAATCCTGGCGACTAGGATGGGAGGACTTCAACTCCCAGGATTCTCAACCTTTCTCAATCCTGGCGACTAGGATGGGAGGACTTCAACTCCCAGGATTCTCAACCTTTCTCAATCCTGGCGACTAGGATGGGAGGACTTCAACTCCCAGGATTCTCAAACTTCTTCAACCTTGGTGGCTTGAAGATGGGAGAACTTCAACTCTCAGAATTCTCAACTTTTCTCAATCCTGGAGACTTGAAGATGGGAGGACTTCAACTCCCAGGATTCTCAACCTTCTTCAACCTTGGTGACTTGATGATGGGAGGACTTCAACTCCCAGAATTCTCAACCTTCTTCAACTTTGGTGACTTGAAGATGGGAGAACTTCAACTCTCAGAATTCTCAACCTTTCTCAATTCTGGAGACTTGAAGATGGGAGGACTTCAACTCCCAGGATTCTCAACCTTCTTCAACCTTGGTGACTTGATGATGGGAGGACTTCAACTCCCAGGATTCCTCAGCCAGCTGTGCTGGCTGAGGAATTCTGGGAGTCGAAGTCCATCCATCTTCAAGTCACCAAGGTTGAGCAACACTGGCTTAGAAGAAGACACCTGTTTCGTGATTTCCCTTCTCTTTGATCATGATTGGATTGTAACTAGTATTGGCACCTTCTTCAGAGCCTTGGTTCTTGAGCCCAGAAGCTGAGATGACATGGACCTGGCACACCAATTGGGGATAGCCACATATTCCACTCCAGCAGGTGTGAGGGGGCTCGTCCAAGGTCAGTTCTCTGGGGAAAAGAAGATGAAAAACCCAAGAGACATCAGATATTTCGAGGACCAGGAAAAGGACCTGCTTTACAAGCAAGGAGCCACAAAGGCCAACCTTCATGCACAATCCAAAAGAAAAACTGCTCTGAAGTGTAGCTAAGCAAGACAAGAAACTGTAAAATGCAAAGGGGTTACATGGTGGGCTTCACACAACATGCGCAACCAGATCAAGGGAAGACCTAGTGACTGCATTCGCACAACCTGCAGAGTTTTAGCCCTGGTTAGGTTTTTGCAGCTTATCCAGACTCTAACCAAACCTGCGTTTGCACGTCGACAGCTTAGGTGAATTTGGAGCAGCAGCTGATTCGGTTGTGTGAATGTTGCGAAGGTCCTTGACCAGGATTGAGCATGCGTTAATCGTATCTTGATTGCTGTTGATAAATTATATTTATACATTTCAGCTGCTGCAAAATTGTTGGAGGGCATGAAGCCATATCCTGAGGTCCTCCCAACATCATTTTAAATATTGAAAATCCGGATGTCCTATTATTTTTTTCAAACTTTGTGGTACCATCTCAGGGATATCATCCACAGGAAAGTAAAAAAAAAAAGTTGAGATGATGGGGCACAACCTGTGCCTATAATCTTGATCTATTTTTATTTTTTTGACCACCATGCAGCCCCCCCCCCCGCCCCCCACTTTCTACAATCTGAGCTACTTCTGGCAAGGTTTCATTGTATAATTTAGCAAAAAAATAATAATAATAGAAGTACAGTAGGTTAATATATTCATACATAGGTGTAAAGTTTTCTTGCATGAAATAGGAAGGAAGGAAGGAAAGAAAGAAAAAAAAGAAAGAAAAAAGAAAGAAAAGAAAGAAAAAAGAAAGAAAGAAAGAAGAAAGAAGGAAAGAAAGAAAGAAAGAAAGAAAGAAAGAAAGAAAGAAAGAAAGAAATAGAAGGGGGAAGGAGGGAGCAAGGGAGGGAAGGAAGCTAAGAAAAGGGGAGAAGAGGAAGAGGGAAGAAGGGAAGGAGGGAGGGAAGGAAGGAAAAAAGGAAGAGAATAGGAAGCGAAGCAAAGCGAAACAAATAATAATAATAACAACAACAACAACAACAACATAATAATAATAATAATAATAATAATAATAATAATAATAATAATAATAATAATAAAGTTGGAAGGGACCTTGGAGGTCATCTAGTCCAAAACCCTATACCATTTCGGAGAAATGGCTGTCCAGTCTCTTCTTAAAAACCTCCAGTGTTGGTGCACCCACAACTTCTGGAGGCAGGTGGTTCCACTGGTTAATTGTCCTCACTGTCAGGAAGTTTCTCCTTAGTTCCAGGTTGCTTCTCTCCTGGATTAGTTTCCATCCATTGCTTCTTCTCCTGCTTTCAGGTGCTTTGGAGAATATCAAATGCCTCCCAGATGGTAGCAAAACATCATGAGGCAGTGAATTCCAAAGGTGATTTCTACCCTGTTTTCCCTGGTCTGCTCCCTCCCACAACCTCTTTCGACAGAGGGAAGCCCCCCTGGTCCTTACTGGCAGTCAGAAGGCACGTCTGTGAACTGCCTGAGCAGGAACTCGGCCACGTGGCCGGCATCAAAAGTGGTTGGTATGATGACATAGCGACCTTCTTTCAGATCTGTCCTCAGGAAGACACTGCGAGAATTGATGTAGATGGAGGTGGCAACTTTGGTCTGTAAAGTGTGCATTCGATACGTCCGGTTGAGCTCCACCTGGGTGTAATAAAAAAAAAAATCAGAGAAGGAATTAGGAGAAGGATTACAACAGTGTTTCTCAACCTGGGCGACTTGAAGATGGGAGGACTTCAACTCCCAGAATTCTCAACCTTTCTCAACCTTGGAGACTTGAAGATGGGAGGACTTCAACTCCCAGAATTCTCAACCTTCTTCAACTTTGGTGACTTGAAGATGGGAGGACTTCAACTCCCAGAATTCTCAACCTTTCTCAACCTTGGAGACTTGAAGATGGGAGGACTTCAACTCCCAGAATTCTCAACCTTCTTCAACTTTGGTGACTTGAAGATGGGAGGACTTCAACTCCCAGAATTCTCAACCTTCTTCAACTTTGGTGACTTGAAGATGGGAGGACTTCAACTCCCAGAATTCTCAACCTTTCTCAACCTTGGAGACTTGAAGATGGGAGGACTTCAACTCCCAAGATTCTCAACCTCTCTCAACCTGGGCATGGGAGGGCCAACTCCTGGCTGAGGAATTGTGGGAGCTGAAGTCCACCCATCTGCATGTTGCAGTGGCGTAGTGTGGGTTGTCAGCACCCGGGGCAAGGCAACCGGAAGCGGAAATAGAGGGGCGGGCGGGCGGTGACGTCACGGCACTGCTGAAAAGACGCGCCCCGCAGCGGCGTAGACTTTCCAAGAAGAGTCGCGCGCATGCGGGATGCTTCCGGGTCCCTCTCGAGGGCGGCTGGGCGGGGCTCCGACCTGCAAGAGCCGCTGCATTCAAGCTCGCACGTGAGCCCCGCTAAATAAAGCCACGCATGCGCATGAAGCTAGGCCGGCCGGCCAGCGGGTCCGTCTTCGCTCGGCCAAACCTGCCAGGGCGCCTGCGGGGCGCTTGCGGTTGGCCTGAGCCTGGGCGGAGAGTTGGCCGCTTCTATTTATTTTATTCAGTTTATGTGGCCGCCCATCTCACCTGCCGGACTCGTTTCGCTTTGCAAGAAAGAACAGCTCGAGAGCGGAGCCAAGCCGACTCTGTGCAGCCCTTGGGGCTCCCTGAGCAGCTCAGTGCGAGCGCGCCCCCCCCAGATGTTGCGCCGGCCCCCCCTGCACCCCCCACGCTACGCCACTGGCATGTTGCGAAGGTGGAGAAACCCTGCTCTACAGTTAATCGGAAAGGTCCATTCTGGCCCCATCCAAAGATCTAGTAAGAAGTTCCTTGTCCAGCTTACCTTGAAGATGTCAAATCCTATGGCGAGGTTTTCTCCTTTCCCTTCCTTCTGGCTGGTCCGTTTGGGCTTTTGCTGGATGGAAACCAGCACTTCGTCCTCTGCTTTCTTCACATCAAAAACGTACTGGGTGAAAAAGAGAGGATCAGACCTTTTGAAGTCAGCCAGGTGAGCCAACCGAGAAGAGAAAAGCTCAAAAGCTATTGTCAGAAGAGACAACGACAGAGTCTTGAAAGCCTGGTGCAGTTTCAATAAAGGAGAATATTTGTAGCTCAGGGCTGAAATGAGGGGTCCTGGGTGCTTCTCTCAGCTTGGCTGTTTTCTTGCAGACGTTTCGTGACCTGACTAGGTAACATCAGCAGTGCTGGGAGGAGGAGGAGGAGGAGGAGGAGGAGGAGGAGGAGGAGGAGGAGGAGGAGGAGGAGGAGGAGGAGGAGGAGGAGGAGGAGGAAGAAAATGACTGTGGGGTCCTTGATGTTCTCTGAGCTTGGCTGTTTTCTTGCAGACGTTTCGTGACCTGACTAGGTAACATCAGCAGTGCTGGGAGGAGGAGGAAGAGAAGGAGGAAAAAGAGGGAGGAGGAGGAGGAGAAGTAGTAGGAGGAGGAGGAAGAGGAAGAGCAGGAGGAAAAAGAGAAGGAGGAGAAGGAGGAAGAGGAGGAGGAGGAGGAAGAGAAAAAGAACAAGAACAAGAAGAAGAAGAAGATCGTCGTCATCCTCTTCCTCCTCCTCCTCCTCCTCCTCCTCCTCCTCCTCTTCCTCCACCTCCTCCTCCTCCTCTTCTCCTTCTCTTCCTCTTCTCCTCCTCCTCCTCCTCCTCCCCCCCTCCTCCTCCTTGACTGGGTCCATTTGTTTTGCTTAATAATACACATTCAATTCCTAATCTCAACCCCGTTTCTCCAGCCACTGATAAAATGCATCCCAAATTTGAAAACATCCTGTATCTTCTTCTTTTAATTTTCAGAGTAAGTCTCCCCATTTCTGCACAGTCTCGTATTTTCTTAATTATCCCTTCTTCAGACGGTGTTTCTTCGTTTTTCCAACGCTGCCCTTTTTTTGCGACCTTCTGACAAAGGCAAAAGTCAACGGGGGGGGGGGGGGAAGCCAGATTCATTTAACCACCGTGTTCCTAAGTAAACAACTGCATGATTCACTTGCGGCCAGAAAGGTCGTAAAATGGGCAAAGTTGACTTAACAAAGGTCTCACTTAACAACAAACATTTGGAGCTCAGTGGTGGTCTCAGCTGCATTTTTTTCAAGGCTGTCCTGGCTCCTCAGCCACAGAGCAATCACTTCAGTATGAGCCAGCCGTGTGCTGCAGCTGCCAAAAAAGCCAACACAGTGCTAGGCTGCATTAACAGAGGGATAGAATCAAGATCACGTGAAGTGTTAATACCACTTTACAATGCCTTGGTAAGGCCACACTTGGAATACTGCATCCAGTTTTGGTCACCACGATGTAAAAAAGATGTCGAGACTCTAGAAAGGGTACAGAGAAGAGCAACAAAGATGATTAGGGGGCTGGAGGCTAAAACATATAGGGAACGGTTGCTGGAATTGGGTATGTCTAGTTGAATGAAGAGAAGGGTGAGGGGTGACATGATAGCAGTGTTCCAGTATCTCAGGGGCTGCCCCAAAGAAGAGGGAGTCAGGCTATTCTCCAGAGCACCTGAGAGCAGGACAAGAAGCAACGGATGGAAACTAACCAAGGAGAGAAGCAACCTAGAACTAAGGAGAAATTTCCTGACAGTTTAGAACAATTAACCAGTGGAACCACCTGCCTCCAGAAGCGGCGAATGCTCCAACACTGGAGGTTTTTAAGAAGAGACTGGACAGCCATTTGCCTGAAATCATATAAGGTTTCCTGCCTGAGCAGGGGGTTGGACTAGATGACCTCCAAGGTCCCTTCCAACTTTATTATTATTATTATTATTATTATTATTATTATTATTATTATTATTATTATTATTATTATGCTGAGAACAGTGGCAGCACAGCAGCAAAAAAAGCGGATGACATGATTACAGGCAGTCGTCGGCTTAGGACCGCAATGGAGGGTGAAATTCTGCTCATATATTGTTGCAGTTGGAAGTTGAGGCACCACATCAGCGGATTTTGCTTTCCCAACCATAAAGCCAGTTGCCATCCGTTGTTAAGTGAATCACATGGCGCTTTTTTTTGCCACTTTCTGCTGGAAAAGGTTGAAAAAACACAGCAAATCGGGGTGACACGACAGATGCCCCAAATGCAATCCTGCGGCCAGGGTTGGTGTGTGAAGCAGCTGTTAATTGTCAATAATAAAACCTGCAATCGAACAGTTTTGACACCAGAAAAAGGCAACTCAAGACAATAAAGTCACAAAAGAAACCCAGGTAAGAAACAGAATCAAAATCTCAGTTATACGTACAATGGAGATCTCTTTGGATGAACATAGAAATATACTTATACTGTTGTAGTATTTCCCAGCTGCGGCAACTTTAAGATAGGTGGATTTAAACTCCCAGAATTCCCCACCCGGCATGGATGTGTAGGGAATTCTGGGGAGTTGAAGTCCACAAGTCTTAAAGTCGCCAGGTTTGAAGACCCTTGCCTCAAATCAGTGGTCTTCCAACTTGGCCCTTTTATGACTCGTGGACTTCAACTCCCAGAATTCCTGAGCCAGCATGGGAAAACTATGGCCCTTTTATCACTCGTGGACTTCAACTCCCAGAATTCCTCAGCCAGCATGGGAAAACTATGGCCCTTTTATGACTCGTGGACTTCAACTCCCAGAATTCTTGAGCCAGCATGGGGGAACTATGGCCCTTTTATGACTCGTGGACTTCAACTCCCAGAATGCCTGAGCCAGCATGGGGGATATATGGCCCCTTCATGACTTGTGGACTTCAACTCCCAGAATTCCTGGGCCAGCATGGAGGAACTATGGCCCCTTCATGACTTGTGAACTTCAACTCCCAGAATTCCTGAGCCAGCATGGGGGGAACCATGGGAAAACTATGGCCCTTTTATCACTCGTGGACTTCAACTCCCAGAATTCCTCAGCCAGCATGGGAAAACTATGGCCCTTTTATGACTCGTGGACTTCAACTCCCAGAATTCTTGAGCCAGCATGGGGGATATATGGCCCCTTCATGTCTTGAGGACTTCAACTCCCAGAATTCCTCAGCCAGCATGGGGGAACTTTGGCCCCTTCATGACTCGTGGACTTCAACTCCCAGAATTCCTGAGCCAGCATGGGGGAACTATGGCCCCATTCATGACCGGTGGACTTCCAACTCCCAGAATTCCTGAGCCAGCGTGGGGACATGCTGGCTGAGGAATTCTGGGAGTTGGAAGTCCACAAGTCATCCAGGGTCCAAGCTGGAAGACAGACCGCTGCTCTTGACTTTCCTACCTGGGGGTTTTGCAGGAAAGTATCCCGGTTGTTGATGCAGCCTCCGCAGCGGTTCTTCAAAGGGTCTTCATGCCGCGTCCAGGCGCCCTTCAAGAAGGCTTCTTCCCACGTCTTATGGATGCTCAGGTAGGACGTGTTGATCAGGCGGCATTTGATGATGTCGGTGAAGTACCGACAGAAGTCATCAAAGGCCATCCTAGGAGAGGAGAAGTTCCTGACATGTCACTCAGTTCCGGAACATGTCACTTTTTTCTTACTCTCTCCTCTTTCTGGCTCTCTTTCCTCGGCTAGGCAAAGTGGACGCTGTTTTCAAAAGCCTGCGGTTGTCTTCCTTCGGTGGGCCCAGAAGGAAGTCACACATTTTCCCACTAACTAAGGCAGACATGTCAAACACAAGGCCCGGGGGCCGGATCCGGCCCGCGAAGTGGTTTCATGCGGCCCGCGAAGCCATCCTGGAAACAGTGAGGGAACGGCCCCCACTGCCTTGGCCCTGGCCCAGAGACCCTCCTCCTGCCAGAGACCCCCAGATCTGTCCCACTCCTGCCCAGGCCCCCATAGGCACCCTTGATGCCAACGATGTAGAGCTGGCCACACCCACCCAGTAGGCCATACGCACTTTAGCCACGCCCACCCAGTAGGCCACACCCACCCTGGCCATACCCACCCAGCCCCCCGAGGGCAACCGCAATGCTGATGTGGCCCTCAATGAAATTGAGTTTGACACCCCTGAACTAAGGGGTACTCCAGCTGGATTGATCTCAAACGTACAACTCCTACCAAATATACGAAAAGTTAAAACGTACCATGAACGGTTGCAGGAGTTGGGTTTGTCTAGTTTAATGAAGAGAAGGACTAGTGTGTGTGGGGGTGACACCCTAGCAATCTTGCAATATTTGAGGGGCTGCCATAAGGAAGAATTGGGGGACAAGCTCTTCTCCAAAGCCCCTGAAGGCAGGAGAAGAAGCAACGGGCGGAAACTCATCCAGGAGAGAAGCAACCTGGAAGTAAGGAGAAACGTCCTGACGGTGAGGACGATTAACCAGCGGAACTGCTTGCCTCCAGACGTTGTGGGTGCTCCATCACTGGAGGCTTTTAAGAAGCGGCTGGACAGCCATTTGACTGGTCTCCTGTTCAAGCAGGGGGTTGGACTAGAAGACTTGAGGTTCTCTTCAGGAAACCCTCTACCATTTCAGACAAATGGTTGTCCAGTCTCTTCTTAAAAACCTCCAGTGTTGGGAGCGTTCACACCTTCTGGAGGCAGGTGGTTCCACTGGTTAATCGTCCTCACCGCCAGGACGTTTCTCCTTAATTCCAGGTTGCTTCTCTTCTTGATGAGTTCCCACCTGTTGTTTCTTGTCCTGCCTTCAGGCACTTTGGAGAAGAGGTGGACCCCCTTCCACTCTGGGACACCCCTCAAGTATTGGAAGATTGCTGTCAAGTCACCCCTAGATGGGTCATTCCGGATGGACACCCTGGATGTGTCCGTGAAGTCAAGCAGAAGCTGAATTTGATTGGAAAAACGTTTTATTCTTCCTGAAAGGAACCTTTGCTAGAATATCCCCTAGGTTTGATTCACCAAATCATCCCCTTTCATTTTAATTGCACAACATGCTCACCAAAACTCTCCGTCATCCTCCACGATCATCCCTAGTTTCTCGCGTTCACCGCTGCTGACTTTCTGCCATTCCTCCGAGCTGGAGAAAGCAAAATAAGATTTGGAATGGGGAGAACACAGAGGAGCTCCAGGGACAGGTTAGTTAATTCTACATTCTGGGAACAAGCCTTTACGTTCAGTCCTCGACTTACAGCCGCTGGTTTAGCAACTGTTTGAAAGTGACAAAGGGAATGAAAAAAGTCACTTATGACCGCTCCTCACATTTACGACCCTTGCAGCATCCCCAAGATCAAGGGTAGGCAAACTTGGCTCTTTTATGACTTGTAGACTTCAACTCCCAGAATTCCTCAGCCAGCATGGGGGAACTATGGCCCCTTCGTGACTTGTGGACTTCAACTCCCAGAATTCCTCAGCCAGCATGGGGGAAACTTTGGCCCCTTCATGACTCGTGGACTTCAACTCCCAGAATTCCTCAGCCAGCATGGGGGAACTATGGCCCCTTCATGACGTGTGGACTTCAACTCCCAGAATTCCTCAGCCAGCATGGGGGAAACTTTGGCCCCTTCATGACTCGTGGACTTCAACTCCCAGAATTCCTCAGCCAGCATGGGGGAACTATGGCCCCTTCATGACTTGTGGACTTCAACTCCCAGAATTCCTGAGCCAGAATGGGGGAACTATGGCCCCTTCATGACTTGTGGAGTTCAACTCCCAGAATTCCTCAGCCAGCTTGGCAGGCTCAAGAATTCTGGGAGTTGAAGTCCACGAGTCAGAGCCAGGGTTGCCTACCCCTGCCCAAGATCAAGGGATCAAAATTCAGGCACTTAGCAACTGCAATGTATTTGTGACAGCTGCAGCGTCCCAAGGTCATAAGATCATCATTCGTAATCGTGACTCAATAACTGAAGTGGTTTGCTTAACAATTGGTAGAAGAAAAGTTGTAACCAGCTGGCATTTGCAATGGTTGCAGTAGAATTGTGGCTACACGGTTGTGATTTGCAATCTTCCCAACTGGCTTCTAACAAGCAAAATCAATTGGGGAAGCCTGATTGGATTAATGATCATGTGCTTAACATCATGGCAAAAAGGTGACTTTGGGCCAATCACCAGGAGACGGTGAGTTTTAGGCCCGCCTTAGGCATGAAAGCCAGCTGGGTGACCTTGGGCCAGTCACCAGGAGACGGTGAGTTCTAGTTCCGCCTTAGGCATGAAAACCAGCTGGGGGACTTTGGGCCAACCAGCAGGAGACAGTGAGTTCTAGTCCTGCCTTAGGCATGAAACGCAGCTGGGTGATTTTGGGCCAATCACCAGGAGACAGTGAGTTCTAGTCCCGCCTTAGGCATGAAAGCCAGCTGGGTGACTTTGGGCCAATCAGCAGGAGACGGTGAGTTCTAGTCCTGCCTTAGGCATGAAACGCAGCTGGGTGATTTTGGGCCAATCACCAGGAGACAGTGAGTTCTAGTCCCGCCTTAGGCATGAAAGCCAGCTGGGTGACTTTGGGCCAATCAGCAGGAGACAGTGAGTTCTAGTCGTGCCTTGGGCATGAAAGCTAGCCGGGTGACTTTGGGCCAATCACCAGGAGGCGGTGAGTTCTAGTCCTGCCTTAGGCATGAAACGCAGCTGGGTGATTTTGGGCCAATCAGCAGGAGACGGTGAGTTCTAGTCCTGCCTTGGGCATGAAAGCTAGCCGGGTGACCTTGGGCCAATCAGCAGGAGACGGTGAGTTCTAGTCCCGCCTTAGGCATGAAAGCCAGCTGGGTGACCTTGGGCCAATCAGCAGGAGACGGTGAGTTCTAGTCCCGCCTTAGGCATGAAAGCCAGCTGGGTGACCTTGGGCCAATCAGCAGGAGACGGTGAGTTCTAGTCCTGCCTTGGGCATGAAAGCCAGCTGGGTGACCTTGGGCCAATCAGCAGGAGACGGTGAGTTCTAGTCCTGCCTTAGCCATGAAAGCTAGCCGGGTGACTTTGGGCCAATAACCAGGAGGCGGTGAGTTCTAGTCCTGCCTTAGGCATGAAACGCAGCTGGGTGATTTTGGGCCAATCACCAGGAGACAGTGAGTTCTAGTCCCGCCTTAGGCATGAAAGCCAGCTGGGTGACTTTGGGCCAATCAGCAGGAGACAGTGAGTTCTAGTCCTGCCTTGGGCATGAAAGCTAGCCGGGTGACTTTGGGCCAATCACCAGGAGGCGGTGAGTTCTAGTCCTGCCTTAGGCATGAAACGCAGCTGGGTGATTTTGGGCCAATCAGCAGGAGACGGTGAGTTCTAGTCCTGCCTTGGGCATGAAAGCTAGCCGGGTGACCTTGGGCCAATCAGCAGGAGACGGTGAGTTCTAGTCCCGCCTTAGGCATGAAAGCCAGCTGGGTGACCTTGGGCCAATCAGCAGGAGACGGTGAGTTCTAGTCCTGCCTTGGGCATGAAAGCCAGCTGGGTGACCTTGGGCCAATCAGCAGGAGACGGTGAGTTCTAGTCCTGCCTTAGCCATGAAAGCCAGCTGGGTGACCTTGGGCCAATCAGCAGGAGACGGTGAGTTCTAGTCCCGCCTTAGGCATGAAAGCCAGCTGGGTGACTTTGGGCCAATCAGCAGGAGACGGTGAGTTCTAGTCCTGCCTTGGGCATGAAAGCTAGCCGGGTGACCTTGGGCCAATCAGCAGGAGACAGTGAGTTCTAGTCCCGCCTTAGGCATGAAAGCCTGCTGGGTGACTTTGGGCCAATCCCTCTCTCTCATCCCATGCTTTGGTGGTTAAAATAGGCAGAGGAAGGAATATTAGGTATATATTCCACCTTGAGTTGTTTATAAAAATAATAAAGGCAGGTTGTAAATCAACAAAATTACAATAAATCTTCCCCGCCAACTTGCGTTTGTGCCTGCATCGGACAGAAGAAAACATGGATGGATACAAGACATCTGATGTCCATGTAGACGGATGATGCCCCAGGCAAACTTACGTGTCACTCCATGGGCCGTTCCACTCTCGCTCCCCCCACGGATTCCTCAACCGGATCATGTCCAGCTTCTCGGACTTGAAGAAGGCCAGCAGGCCGTGGCCAAGGCGGACTTTCCTGACATCGGTGACTGCATAAGCATGTCCTTTGACCAGGCCGCAGTCCAGCCGAGCTTCCATATCGGCAGCCAACACAGCCTTGGAAAGAGAACACATGAATTGGATGTTTCAGGGTGGGAAACTGGTTAAAAATTGATCCGGAGACCCTTGTCAGGAATCTCCAGCAAGGATGGTGAAATATGGGGAGATAAGGATGGCCTTAGAACAGGGGTCTTCAAACGTGGCCCTTTTATGACTTGTGGACTTCAACTCCCAGAATTCCTCAGCCAAGCATCTGGCTGAGGAATTCTGGGAGTTGAAGTCCACAAGTCATAAAAGGGCCACGTTTGAAGACCTCTGATTTGAGGCAAGGGTCTTCAAACTTGGCAACTTTAAGACTTGTGGACTTCAACTCCCAGAATTCCTCAGCCAGCGTGGCTGGCTGAGGAATTCTGGGAGTTGAAGTCCACAAGTCATAATAAAAGGGTCACCATCAGTCCCTTTTTTCCCCCAGTATTGTTGTATCTTTGAAAACGTGGCTGGCTCAGGAATTCTGGGAGTTGAAGTTGCAAGTTATAAAAGGGCCACAGTTCCCCACCCTTAAGGTAGAGTAAGAGAAAGGTTGCTCCAAAGAAAAGGCAGTCAAGCTATTCTCCATTGGCTCTTGAAGGCAAATAGTTTTGGGAGGGATAGTAAGGGCTATAGGCCACATGATCAGGAAGATTTTAATGTGTTTGAGCAACATGGTGGAACTAAGGTAACATACGACATACGACCGACAATCTTTGCTGGCCTGGCGAGTTTCTAGTTGTTTTGGAACTGTTGGTGAGACCGTTAAAAGTCGTTGGCACTGTTTGAATTTGTTCTGCCAGCAGCAAGATCTGACTGCTGGCCCAGTGATGGATTCTACTGCAAATCAGGGCTGTTTCCAGAGGAGGCAGAGGAGGAGAGGACCTGGAGCTTATGGAGCAAAGGAACTGGATGAGGCTGTCGGCAGGCCCAGAAGAAGAGAGAGAGGCTTTCGGAGGAGTTGGTGGCGGCGGCAGCAGTTTGCTCCAGGGGCGAAAAGAAGCAAGGCCTCTTTAAGGAAAAGGTGGAAGAGTCAGGATCAGAAAAAGGAAAGAAGGCGAGGTTGTCAGAATACAAGCGAATTTGAGGGCTAATCCACATGGAGCCCCATTTCCATCTGTCCTGTGTGCCATCGTTCACTCCCTAGAGACTAAAATGGACAATGTGAAATTTGAGCGGGCCGCAAACAAGGAGTATATATCGGAGGTGGTGACCCTTTGAGAGCGGTATGCAACGAAATTTCATTTTGATGTATGCCGATTGGTGTACATTCAAAGTGACAATAAAGTTATCATCATCAAAGCGCCCGAAGGCAGGACAAGAAGCGACGGATGGAAACTAACCAAGGAGAGAAGCAACCTGGAACTAAGGAGAAACTTCCTGACAGTTAGAACAATTAACCAGTGGAACTCCTTGCCTCCAGAAGTGGTGAATGCTCCAACACTGGAAGTTTTTAAGAAGAGACTGGACAGCCATTTGTCTGAAATGGTAGAGGGCAGGCATGTCAAACTGCTGGATGCATCACGACCAAACCGCGCCCTCCCCATTTTCCCATTGGGGAAAGTCGCAATACGACACGAGTTTGATGTGCCTAGTATAGGGTTTCCTGCCTGAGCAAGGGGTTGGACTAGATGACCTCCAATGTCCCTCCCAACTTTATTATTATCATTATTTATTTATTTGTTTATTTTATTTTAATTCCATTTATATCCCGCCCTTCTCCGAAGACTCAGGGCGGCTTACAAACTTATTATTACTAAAGCCCACCTCAAAATTTCCCACCTCAGTCATCAAATAAAATTCTTCTTTCTTCTTTTGTACTGACAAGACCTGCTTACTTCATCTGTCCTGGTGCCGACAGATGAAACTCTTCCAAAGAACTTTGTGGCATTGTTTACCTTCAAGGATCTTTTATTCGAGTAGCATAATATCGGCACTTACGTTAACCGAAGGCAAAAAACTGAATTCCCCTCCCCTAGTATAGCAAACCACAATTCCCTCCTCCAATTAACAGTCATAAATCACATTCCCAATTAGCTTGAAGCACCGGGCATGCTCTCCAGCCAGGCCAATTCTTTTATCAGCTCTGAGCTCAGTAACCTTGATTCCCACCCTACGTTTAGTGTTGTTGTGTCTAGCTGGACTCTCATTCACATTTCCCCCCCTCCGCCAGCATCATCTAACCTTAAAAGCGAAAGGGATTGCCCTGTACACCGCCCTGAGTCCTTCGGGAGAAGGGTGGTATAAAAATTTAATAAATATAAATATAATAAATATAAATCTGTCATCAATGCAAAAAAACATCCGACGTTAGCAGCACTGACGCTTACTTTGATGGAGCAGCTGATGAGGCCTCCTCGGTTATGGACTTTCAGCACCCTTTCAAAAAGCAGATTTCGCTTGGCTTCGTCATTGGCGTAGCCTCCTTCCACCAGGTCAATAGGTTCCGAGATCCCACCGGTAAAATCCACCAAGGCATCGGCCGTGTTGCCTCCATCCAAGGCTTCGTAGCATCCGGAGAGTCTAAACAGGTAGAATAAGAAAAGAGATTTCTTTTTTTTTTCCCATTGAAAATTCAACCCAATACAGGCCGTCCTTACCTTGTAGCTTTTCCTTTCACAACTGCTCGAAGTGACACATCGCCGGAAAAGAAGCGACTTACGACCGTTCCTCACTCTTACGACCATCGCGCCGTGCCTGTGGTCACGTGGTCAAACTTCAGGCGCTTGGCCACTGGCACCTACTTAGGATGGGGGCGGTGTTTCCCTCCCCCCCCGGGGTCACGTCATCCCTTCTGGCGATCTTCTGAGAAACAAAATGAGTGGGGAAGCCAGACTCGCTTAATGACGGCAGGGTGTCAGCTAACAACCGCCGTGATTTCCTTAACCACTGCGGCTGAAAAAAGATAGCAAAATGAGGAGCAGCTCCCTTTTTTAGCCATGGAGATCTGAGGCTCAATTGTGGTCGTAAGCTGAGGACTACCTGTACCTATGTCCATTCTCCCTGCAGACATAAAATTGTTTGCAGACGTTTCATTACCCAACTAGGTAACATCATTGGTGCTAGAAGGGAGTGGGGTTTGCTCTCTGCAAGCAAGCTACTTGTGTATAAACTTTAATGATCTTTAATGATGGGGGGTGAGGTGTTACCCCCCGTCGATAGGGCTCGCAACTTGGGTGTCCTCCTGGACTCGCGGCTCAGTTTTGAAGATCATATAGGAGCTGTGACCAGGGGGGCTTTTGCCCAGGTTCGCCTGGTGCGCCAGTTGCGGCCCTATCTGGACTGAGATGCCCTGCGCACAGTCACTCATGCGCTCGTGACCTCCCAGTTAGACTACTGCAATGCTCTCTACATGGGGCTGCCCTTGAGGACCACTCAGAGGCTTCAGCTGGTGCAGAATGCAGCCGCGCGAGTTGTGATGGGAGTCTCCCGATACTCCCGTGTAACACCTCTGCTCCGCGAGCTGCATTGGCTTCCGGTTGCCCTCCGGGTGAGATTCAAGGTGCTGGTGATGACCTATAAAGCCCTAAATGGCTTGGGTCCGGGATATTTGAGGGAACACCTGCTGCCGGCATCAAGCTCCCTTCGTCCTGTGCGCTCCCACAGGGAGGGCCTTCTCAGGGTGCCGCCGGCAAAGGATTGCCAGCGGGCGACACCCGGGGATAGGGCCTTCTCTGTGGGTGCGCCTGCCCTGTGGAACCAGTTACCCGTAGAGCTTAGGACTGCCCCTGATTTTCGTTCGTTCCGCCGGGACCTGAAGACCTGGCTCTTTGATACTTTCCGGCCAGGACTGAGGATTTTTTACGGTAATTTTTAACTTATTGTAATTGGGTTTTTAATCAGAGTTATAGGGGTTTTAGATTTTCAATCAAGGATAATTTAATCTATTTTAATTGTTATTAACTTTTGTATTGTAATGTTGTTTTAATTGCCTTGTGAACCGCCCTGGGTCCTACGGGAGAAGGGCGGTATATTAGTTCAATAAATAAATAAATAAATAAATAAATAAATAAATAAATAAATAAATAAATAAGACAGCAAGCCCCACTCCCTTCTAACACTCATTATGTTAACTAGCTGGCTTTAATAAAACAACTGCAAGGAAACCCACCAAGCTCAAGAGGGCACCAAAGGCTCCACAATTCAACCCTGAGCTATAAATATTCTCCTCTACTAGTACTGGGGATGTTCCTCAGTTGGGTTATAAAATGTCTGCAAGCAAACAACCCAGCTCAGAGAGCACCGAGGACTGAGCCAAAAGCTTCTTTGGACCTCCTAACATCAGAGCATCATCGGGAAGCGAGCACCGCGTAGATTTTCATTAATTAATTTCATCGATGGCTGAGATTCGGAAAAGCGTGCAGAAAAGAGCAACAAAGATGATCAGCTAAAACATATAAGGAACGGTTGCGGGAATTGGAGATGTCTAGTTTAATGAAAAGAAGGACTAGGGGTGACAGGACCAACAGTCTTCCAAGATTTGAGGGGCTGCCACAACGAAGAGGGAAGGGGGGGTGTCAACCTATTCTCCGAAACACCTGAAAGCAGGACAAGAAGCAACGGATGGAAACTAACCAAGGAGAGAAGCAACCTGGAATTAAGGAGAAACTTCCCGACAGTGAGGACTAGTAACAAGGGGAAGGGCTTGCCTTCAGAATTTGTGGGTGCTTCGTCACTGGAGGAAGCTTTAAAGAAGAGACTGGATAGCCAGTTTCTGAAAAGGTTTAGGGTCTCCTGGATGAGTAGGGGGTTGGACTAGAAGACCTCCAAGGTCCCTTCCATCTCTGTTATTCCATTATCAAGAAGGATGAGAAACAATGGTTGGAATCTGACCAAAGAGAGAAGCAACCTGGAATTAAGGAGAAACCTCCTGAGAGTGAGGACAATTAACCAGTGGAACAGCTTGCCACCAGAAATCTTGGGCGCTCCATCACTGGAGATTTTTAAAAAGAGGCTAGACCAGGAGTAGGCAACCTTGGCTCTTTTAAGACTCGTGGACTTCAGCTCCCAGAATTCCTCTGCCAGCCTGGGGGAACTATGGCCCCTTCATGACTGGTGGACTTCAACTCCCAGAATTCCTGAGCCAGCATGGGGGAAACTTTGGCCCCTTCATGACTGGTGGACTTCAACTCCCAGAATTCCTCAGCCAGCATGGAGGAACTATGGCCCCTTCATGACTTGTGGACTTCAACTCCCAGAATTCCTCAGCCAGCATGGCTCAGCTTGGAAGCCTCTCCCTTTCCCCTCAGCCTGGACTGGCTCAGGAATTCTGGGAGTTGTAGTCCACGAGTCATAAAAGGGCCAAGTTTGAAGACCCCTGGGCTAGACAGTCTCTTCTCTGAGACGGTATAGGTTCTCCTGCTTGAGCAGGGGGCTGGACTAGAAGACCTCCAAGGTCCCTTCCAGCTCTATTCTATTCTAAGAAATTAAGCTGCAGAATCTGGTAAACTGATCAATCACGGCCTAATCCTTTTTCACCAGATTGGAAGACTGCAAGAAATCAGCGGCCTTTTGCCGGGGCAAAGGAAGAGGAATCCGGATCTCCTTACTTGGCATACGCTTTTTCCACCAAGGCGCACCAGAGTTCGTTCTTGGAGTTGGAATGGCAGTAGATGAGTTGGTTATGGAGCGTCGGCAGGCGGTCGTCAATTACCACGTCGATCCACTGGCCAAAACGCCAGAACTGGAAATGGAAAATCCCGGCGTAGCTTTGCGGTTTTTCCGAGGACCATTCCTGCTCTTTCCAATCCGGAATTACCTGCAGGAATGAAGGGAACAGACAAGAGAAGGCGCTCTTAAGAATACAGGGCAGTCCTCGACTTACGACCACGACGTCCATTGTTGAGCAAAGCCGTCATTAAGTGAGTCGCACCCCGATTTTACTGGGGAAAAAAGTGACTTGTTTTTCACAGACTTACGAACATGCTCGCGTGATCAAAATTCAGAGGCTTGGCAACCGACTCGTACAGATGACGGTCGCAGTGTCCCGAGATCACGCGATCCGCTTTTGCGACCGTCCGACAAGCAAACTCGATGGGGAAGCCAGGTTCACTTCACAACCGCGTGACTAACTTAACCACCGCAGCGATTCACTTAACAACGGTGGCAAGGAAGGTTGTAAAATGGGGCAAGACTCCCTTAATGACTGTCTCACGTAGCGACAGTATTTTGGGGCTCAATGGCGGTCGTACGTTGAGGGCTACCTGTAATTAATTAATGTGCTGTGTGTGAATCCTGTTACAGACTCTCTAAGAATCCAGACGATGTATAACACAACCGCACTGCTTCAGTATTTTTTTTCCAAGCTGAATGAAGGTAAACACACATAAGTGTTAATTCCTTTTTCGTGGCTGGGGGGGAAAAACGGGGCAAACTCTACCAAAATCTCTCCTTAAAAGTCGATTAGCCCCTTGATGTGCTATAAACACCACTTAAAGAAATAAAAGAATGAAAGCCCTCGGTGGAACAGAGTTGAGCATAAAAAAAATACCAATGTTAATATTTACGCTGATCTCTTTTCACGTAAGAGCTGTCAAAATAAGCAGGGGCAAACCGGGAGTAAATTCTAAAAGAATTTTTCTTCCAATTAAAAAAAAACATCCAATATGATTTGAGCTAGAAAAAAAAAACAAATCTTAGAAGGATTGTTGCCCCTTTAGAAATCAATGCTGTAATTTTATCTTCCTTTGGTGCCCGATGAGAAAAAATAAATAAAAAGAAGATATTTTTAAAGAAATCTGGGCGTTTCAAGCAGTGATTTACGGCAGAGTGTTAGCATCCGTGATACATAGACCCTTCACCAAGACTACTTGATAAGGTTAGGTATATTTGAATATACTTTAATGGGTTAATTTAATTTAATATATGGCGTCCATCTATGCATCCCTTAATTTAATATATTGCATCCACAGATAAACTTGCTTTGTCAGGTCAGTTTGTGATACAGTCCTTGCATTCGCACAACATGTTATGTTTAGGTAAAGTAAAGGTAAAGGTTCCCCCGCACATGCGTGCTAGTCGTTTCCGACTCTAGGGGCCGGTGCTCATCTCCGTTTCAAAGCCGAAGAGCCAGCGCTTGTCCGAGGACGTCTCCGTGGTCATGTGGCCGGCATGACTGGACGTCAAAGGCGCACGGAACGCTGTTACCTTCCCACCGGAGTGGTCCCTATTTTTCTACTTGCATTTTTACGTGCTTTCGAACTGCTAGGTTGGCAGAAGCTGGGACGAGTCACAGGCGCTCACTCTGCTACGCGGCACTCGGGATTCGACCCGCCAAACTGCCGACCTTCTGATCGACAAGCTCAGCGTCCTAACCCACTGAGCCACCGCGTCCCTTTTATGTTATGTTTAGACGGTGCTAATTATGATTAGCAGGGTGTGTGTGTGTGTGTGTGTGTGTGTGTGTATTGGTGCCTTGTGCAACCACAGCCAGTGCCTTGCATTTGTTTCAGATTCAATTACAAGAAGTCCTCAACTTACAACAGTTCGTTTAGTGACCTATTCAAAGTTACAACGGCACTGAAAAAAAGGGACTTATGACCATTTTTCACACTTACGACCGTTGCAGCATCCCCACGGTCACGTGATCAAAATTCAGAGGCTTGGCAACTGGCATGACGGTTTGCTGTGTCCCCGGAGGTCACGTGATCCACCATTTGTAACCTTCCCAGCTGGCTTCCAACAAGCAAAGTGTCAATGGGGAAAGCCAGATTCGCTTTCCCTGATCGACTGCAGTGATTCACTTAGCAACGGTGGCAAGAAAGGTTGTAAAACAGGGCAAAATGTCACTCAACAAATGTCTCACTTAACGGCAGAAATTTTGGACTCTATTGTGGTCGTACGTCGAGGACTACCTGTATATTGTCTGAAAGGGTTCAACAAACCGGAGCAGGGGGTTGGACTAGATGGCCTCCAAGGTCCCTTCCAACTTTATTGTTGTTGTTGTTGTTGTTGTTATTCTAACCAGGCTACAACTACATTGGGTATTCCAGGGCTCAGCAAAGTGTGAATTAAGCCATCATCTGAAGCTCTAATTTGGTTGACAGGCAGTCCTCGACTTACAACCATTCGTTTAACGACCGTTCAAAGTTACAACTCCCTTGAAAAAAGCGACTTACAACTGATCCTCACACTTTTGACGGCTGTAGTATCCCCGTGGTCTAAATTTGGACTCTTGGCAACCGACCCGTATTTACGACCGTTGCACCATCCCGGGGTCACATGATCACCATTTATTTGCGATCTTCCCACGAGAAAAGTCCAAGTGGTCAGCTGGATTCACTAAAGCCACCTCAGGATTCACTTCACGGCTGCAGTGTTTCGCTTAACGACCGTGGCAAGCAAAAAGGTTTTAAACTGGGGCGTGCAACTCAGTTAACAGCGCCACCTTGCTTAGCGACCGAGATTCTGGTCCCAGTTATGACGACGGATCGAGCAGGACCTGTATCTTTTGGGCAAGGCGCGTCGTGTGAACACGGCAATGAAACACAAGTCAGAAATATTTGTCTTTTTCCCCCCCATTTTTATTTCATAGAGTGCTTTTTTGTACAGTGGAAAACTTGAAGAGCGCAAGAATCCATTTTTATTTTCCAGGACAAAGAAAGAAAAAAAGCCTCTGATATTAAAGAGAAGAATGTGACTTTGTTATGATCCAGGAAGAGAGTTTAAAATTGTAATCAAGGAAATCTAAGTTAAAGACGTTAAGCTGAGGACTCAAGACATCTATAAAGGCAGTCCTCGACTTACAACAGTTCACTTAGTGACCTATTCAAAGTTACAAAGGCACCGGAAAAAGTGACTTACGACCGTTTTTCACACTTACGACCTTTGCAGCACCCCCGCGGTCACGTGACTAAAATTCAGACACTTTGGCAACGGGCTCCTATTTATGACGGTCGCAGTGTCCCGGGGACTTGTGATCCCCTGTTGCGACCTTCGGACAAGCAAAATCAGTGGGGAAGCCTCATTGCGGTGATCCACTTAACAACCGAAGCAAGAAAGGTCGTAAAATGGGGCAAATAGCGCGTAGCGATTCTGTTTTGCTTAGCCACAGAAATTATAGGTTCCGTTGTGGTTGTAAGTCGAGGACCACCTGTAATTTATCAATTATCAAAAAGCCTTTTTTTTTTTCCCCCCTACCGATCAAAATATGACACAAGGTTTCTCTTTGGTTATCGATCCCATAATATTATACGAGAATAGATAATTGTGATGGCTAATTTGAACACATTTTATCATATACATGAGAGACACGTGCAGGTGGCTAACATATTCGTTCTTGGGAGGTTGTTTGCTGTTTTTATTTTAGTAATAATCGAATAATTACGCTGAATTATATTACCTGTAAAGCAATCCGCAGATTACCTTTCAAATATGTGTCCGTGTGGGTTGTTGTTGGTTTTTTTTAGCCTTTTTCTGAGCTTTTTTTTTATCTGACGTGGTCAAAGAGCTGGACCAGTTTACGTGTCTCCGAAGTGACAACAACTTTGATATTATTGCTCCTTCAAAGCGTCGAGACCAGGGGTAGGCAACCTCGGCTCTTTTATGACTCGTGGACTTCAACTCCCAGAATTCCTGAGCCAGCTATGCTGGCTCAGGAATTCTGGGAGTTGAAGTCCACGAGTCATAAAAGAGCCGAGGTTGCCGACCCCTGGTCTAGACCCGTGTTTCTCAACATCGGCAGTTTTAAGAAGGGTGGACTACGACTCCCAGAATTCCCCATGCTAGCCCCACACGTCTTCCAAGTTGCAAAGGATGAGAAACACGACAAGCAGCGATGAATACTGTCTTCCTAAACTCATTCTAAAAAAGCCAGGCAGAGCAGCTTGCCCACCTCAAAAGACAAAGCGAAAAACGAAATCTGAGCTTGACTTTTCTCCTAAGAGAGACATCGCTTCGTATCTTGAAGAAGTTGATTTTCGGAACTGCATGTATAGAAGCCCCTCAGCTCTAGCAACACGCACCTTAACATACAAGCAGACGGCTTTCATTGGAGAGGGCAGGTTTGGCAGAGGGAGGGAGGGAGCGAGGGAGGAAGGAGATGGCAGAGAGAGAGGAAGGGAAGGAAGGAAGGAAGGAAGGAAGGAAGGAAGGAAGGAAGGAAGGAAGGAAGGAAGGAGCAGAGAGAGGAAGGGAAGGAAAGAGGGAGGGAGGGAAGGAATGGGCAAGGGAGGAAAGAGGGAAGGAAGGAAGGAAGGAAGGAAGGAAGGAAGGAAGGAAGGAAGGAAGGAAGAAAGGAAGGAAGGAGATGGCAGAGAGGGAGAAAACGAAGAGAAGGAAGAGGAAGGGAGGAAGGGAAGGAGAGCGAGGGTAGGAAGGAAGGAGGGAGATAGCAGAGAGAGGAAGGGAAGGAAAGAGGAAGGGAGGGAAGGAATGGGCAAGGGAGGAAAGAGGGAAGGAAGGAAGGAAGGAAGGAAGGAAGGAAGGAAGGAAGAGAAGGAAAGAGGAAGGGAGGAAGGGAAGGAGAGCGAGGGTAGGAAGGAAGGAAGGAAGGAGATAACAGAAAGAGAGGAAGGGAAGGAAAGAGGAAGGGAGGGAAGGAATGGGCAAGGGAGGAAAGAGGGAAGGAAGGAAGGAAGGAAGGAAGGAAGGAAGGAAGGAAGGAAGGAAGGAAGGGAAGGAAAGAGGAAGGGAGGAAGGGAAGGAGAGCGAGGGTAGGAAGGAAGGAAGGAGATAACAGAAAGAGAGGAAGGGAAGGAAAGAGGAAGGGAGGGAAGGAATGGGCAAGGGAGGAAAGAGGGAAGGAAGGAAGGAAGGAAGGAAGGAAGGAAGGAAGGAAGGAAGGAAGGAAGGGCAACTACCAAGGTTCAACCTGCAGAGCGACCCGAGCAGGAGAACGTTATCCCTGGGCTTCTTAAGAGGCATGAAGAGAGGACTGAAAACTATCATCCTTTACGGATAGTCCTCAGCTTACGACCATTTGTTTAGCAATGGTTCAAAGTTGCAACGGCACTGAAAAAAGTGACCTACGACCGCTCCTTGCACTTACGACCATTGCCTGGTGATCAAAATGGGGGGGGGGGGGGGCGCCTGGCAAAAAGCACGTTATTAATTCTGAGGGCTGCAGCATCCCAGGGTGGCCTTCTCAGCTGGCCATCTGAAAACTAAAGTCAATGGGGAAAAACGGGTTCACTTAACGACCGCCTGATTCACTTAACGACCGCTGCGAGATAGGGCGTAAAATCAGGCTCAGCTCACTTAATGACCGCCTTGCTGGCTTGTAGTAAGTCGAGCGCTAGCTGTAGTTTTAAGCAGAAGGCCATGCATAAAGGAATACACAAACACACACACACACACACCAAAAAATGACTCCAGGCTCCTGGCAATTTATCCATATGCTGGACTCCATTCGTTCCAAGATAATAATCCAGCAATTTTCTGGAAGGGATGTTTCAAACAACCCTGCCGTAGACACACAGTTACACACCCAAACTATCTTTTCTCTCTTCTCTCTTTTAAGTTCAGTGTTCCCTTAAGCTGCTAAGGACCCAATCCCAAGAGAGTTAATGCGCTCTTCCACACGGCAATTCAGGAACCACAAACTTATTCCCGCAGCCACAATCTCAGCGCATAAGGAGAATGCGTCCCTTCCTCTCTCGTTAGCGCCCTAATGACGAAGAGAACGTGGGCTCCTGGGTGCTGTCCGAGCTGGGTGGTTTCCTTGCAGACGTTTCATGACCCAACTAGGGAACAATATCAATGTTAGAAGGGAGTGTGGTTTGTGGAGGAGGAGGAGGAGGATGGTCGGATCCTTGGTTCTCTCTGAGCTGGGTGGTTTCCTTGCAGACGTTTCGTGACCCAGCTAGGGAGCATCATCAGTGCTAGAAGGGAGGAGGAGGAGGAGGAGGAGGAGGAGGAGGAGGAGGAGGAGGAGAATGACTGTGGGGTCCTTGGTGCTCTCTTGGTGGTTTCCTTGCAGATGTTTCGTGACCCAGCTAGGGAACGTCATCAGTGCTGGGAGGGAGGAGGAGGAGGAAGAAGAAGAGGAGGAGGAGGAGGAGGAGGACTGTGGGGTCCTTGGTGCTCTCTGAGCTGGGTGGTTTCCTTGCAGACGTTTCGTGACCCAGCTAGGGAACATCATCAGTGCTAGAAGGACAAGGGGTTTGTGGAGAAGAGGAGGAGGAGGAGGAGGACTGTGGGATCCTTGGTCCTTTCTGAGCTGGGTGGTTTTCTTGCAGACGTTTCATGACCCAACTAGGTCACATCATCAGTGCTAGGACTTTGGAACCTGCTCATAAGGAGAAAGGCCCTCCAACAAAGAAAGTCCCTTGGATAACTCCAGTGGATTCCAGCATTCAGTCCCACTTCATGATCTTCCGTTTGGAAGGGCTCCCCAAAGCTTGGGTGAGAAGGAAGAGTCATCAAAAGTCCCGAGCACTTGGCCAAGCTCAGAGGAGCAAAAAAAACAAAACCAAAACAAAACTACAACAAAAAGAACATTATCCCCTAGGGGGTTGAACGATCAATCAATCAATCAATCAATCAATCAGAATGGAGCTGGAAGGGACCTTAGAGGTCTTCTCGTCCAACCCCCTGCTCAAGCAGGAGGCCCTATGCCAGGGGTCTTCAAACTTGGCCCTTTTATGACTTGTGGACTTCAACTCCCAGAATTCCTCAGCCAGCATGCCTGGATGAGGAATTCTGGGAGTTGAAGTCCACAAGTCATAAAAGGGCCAAGTTTGAAGACCCCTGCCCTATGCCATTCTGGACAAATGATTGTCCAATCTCTTCTTGAAAACCTCCAATGATGAAGCACCCACAATTTCTGGTGGCCAGCTGTTCCACTGGTTAATTGTTCTCACTGTCAGGAAATTCCTCCTTAATTCCAGGTTGCTTCTCTCCTTGACTAGCTTCCATCCGTCGCTTCTTGTTCTGCCTTCAGGGGCTTTGGAGGATAGGTGGACCCCTCTTCCTTGTGGCAGCCCCTCAAATACTGGTAATGCTGCTAGTCCTTCTTTTCATTGAACTACTAGACCTACCCAATTCCCGCAACCGTTCTTGGTATGTTTTAGTCTCCAAGCCCTTCATCATCCTAGTTGCTCTTCTCTGAACTTTTCCCAAAGTCTCAGCATCTTTTCTGCAAGGTGGTGACCAAAACTGGATCCAGCATTCCAGATGTGGTCTTACTAAGGCTTTGGTGGAGCAGTGGGCTAATGCCTCCTTAAGTAACACCAGCTGCCTGCAATTAGTGCAGGTTCGAGTCCCACCAGGCTCAAGGTTGACTCAGCCTTCCATCCTTCCCAGGTAGGTAAAATGAGGACCCAGATTGTTGGGGGCAATTAAGCTGACTTTGTAATAATGCCGCTTGGGGTGTGTGTGAAAGCCCTAACAAGCAGGCATATAGATAGAATGAAGGCTACTGCTAAGCTTGTAAGCCGCCCTGAGTCTTCGGAGAAGGGCGGGATATAAATGGAATTAAAATAAAAAATAAATAAATAAATAATACTTCACGGGATTACTAGAGCTAGAAAACCTGCAAGGTCCCTCCCCACTCTTTGTTATTCTCTGTTCTGTATTATTCCAAGTGGCTTCCAGCAAAAGCAGCCAGGTTTTGGGCGCCTCCAAGCAAAACATTCCTCCCATCTGGCAAACGTGTGGTGTTGAGCTTTCCATTCTACTCCGTCAACCAAGCGGAAAAAGTTTTAAAAAGCTTCTTTCAAACCTCAGATTTGCACAAAGCGGGGGGGGGGGGGGAAACCTCACCGCTTTTCTTTTAAAGGAATTTAATTCTCTGTGTAGCAGGCACTCATACTAGGAGGTGGCAAATCTTGGGTTTTTTTGTGTTTTTTTTGAAAAGCAAACTAGGGGATGGAAGTGATCCCGAGATCCTGAAGCTCAGATCCAAATCTAGCTATGGATCTACCAGAAAGTCAAGCTGTTACCTCTGGTCTTCGCTTCCCAGTTTAGTAAACGGTGCTAATTTTTTTATTTATTTTTTTGCAAAATTATGAAGGAAGAGGGAAAAAGAGGGCGCTCGTTTTAATACTTGCGTGCTTAACGTGCTCGAACTGATGGCGGGTTGGCAGTGCTGGAGAGAACAGAACAAGCTAGGAAAGCTTTTGATTTAAGAAAAAGCAACGTTTTTCTCGGCATCCATGAAAATTAGGGCTTACTTTGAAAGAAAGAAGAAGAAGAAAAAAAGTTTAAAATTATCAGGAGCCTGGATTTCGGCAATGAGAACTGTCGTGCAAATTATCGCCGTGAATCGGATCGAAGGAATATCGAGATGCGCCCGTTTTCTTCACATCCAGCCCTGCGAGGTAGGCTTCTGAGACAATCCGCCGGGCTTATTTCCCTTTCTCTGGAGTGCAGGGAAACGCTCCAAATTTTCAAAGAGGGGATGCAAGACCCCTTCTAGCGCAAGACAGCTGGGTTTCTGGTCGGGAGAGGCGACAGCCAGATGGAGGGCCTATATAAATGGAATCTATTTTAAAATAAAATAAAAACTTCTGGAGGGGGGAAAGTCTTCCGAAGTTTCAAAACAGCAGATTTCCCCAAAAATAGGATCGCCAGCCCCTGACACATCCTTGATCAAAGTGTTTCTTAAGTCCTCCTGTCCTCAGCATCAGGTCAGGCTGAAGGCCAAAGAAAGGTCAAAAAAGAAGACGATCTTCATGTTGTATTTCAAAAACTGCACCCTACCTGGTTCAAAAACTAAGTCACTGCCGGAGCCGCAGAGCCGAAAACGAAAGGAAGAAATATTTCAGGGCAGAAAAGGCCACCCAGGAGAGCTGGGAGAAGAATTCATATTTTGAATACCACGGAGCACTCCAGGTGAGACGGGTCAAGACCCTCGGTGAAGGCTATCAGGAAATACATCACCTTCCGGATTTTGGCCAGCTCCACCAGCCTTTCCCCAAACTCCAGCGCGTCCGCTTCGTTGCACTCTACCGTCTCGGGAGCCTCGGGTTTCTTCCAAAAGACCCCCACCGGATCCAAGAGCTGCCTTCGCATGAGGTTGGTCAAATCCGGCGTCCAGTGTTGAGACGTCCCGATGATGGTGGCCTTGCCGGGTTGGCTCAGGGCCACTTTCCAGCGCAGGAAACGGAGACCGTGCTGACGGGAGAAGTCCAGTCGGAAGACAAACTCGTTGTCCCGCAGGAGCTTCTCGCCGTCTTGAGGTTTCTCGTTCTTCTGTCGGAGGGTCTTCACCCGGATCCTCATGAACTCGGTCAACTGGACATCCTGGACCAAGTGCAACTCCAACTCAGCTCCTTCGGAACCCATCGTGCCTTTTCCTTTCGGGGAGCTTCTGCACGGCTTGACGAGCGTCTGAGACGTCTGGCAGGCAAAAGGAAATGAATTCCTGCGTCTTCGCTCACTCGCTGGCACCCCGGTGATGCTAAGCAACCTGGGCCCAGGGAAGCAAGGGGCCCGAGGGGATTGCCTCTGGGTGTCTCATTTTTCCAGGGAGGGACAAACCGCTCGCTGATGCTACGATCGTCCCCTGAGCTAGGTCTCTTGATATCAGCAGCCCTAACAACCTGGCTTAACAACCATTCCCAAGTAGGGACAGGCTTAACTGAATAACAGAGCTGGAAAGGGACCTTGGAGGTCTTCTAGTCCAACCCTCTGCTCAAGTGGGAGACCTTATACCATTGTTGTTCAATCTCTTCTTGAAAAACCTCCAGTGATGGAGCACCCACAACTTCCAGAGGCAGATGGTTCCACTGGTTGATTGTTCTGACTGTCAGGAAGTTTCTCCTTAGTTCTAGGTTGCTTCTCTCCTTGATTAGTTTAATAATAAAGTTGGAAGGGATCTTGGAGGTCATCTAGCCCAACCCCCTGCTCAAGCAGGAAACTCTACCATTCCAGAAAAATGATTGTCCAGTCTCTTCTTAAAAACTTCCAGTGTTGGAGCATTCACCGCTTCTGGAGGCAAGGAGTTCCACTGGTTAACTGTCCTCACTCCCAGGAAATTCCTCCTTAGTTCCAGGTTGCTTCTCTCCTTGCTGAGTTTCCATCTGTTGTTTCTTGTCCTGCCTTGAGGGGCTCTGGGAGAATAGCTTGACTCCCTCTTCTTTGGGGCAGCCCCTGAGATGTTGGAATACTGCTATCCTGTCCCCCCTCGTCCTTCTCTTCATTAAACTGCACATACCCAATTCCTGCAATTGTTCTTCATGTGTTTTAGCCTCCAGTCCCCTAATCACCTTTGTGGCTCTTCTCTGCACCCTTTCTAGAGTCTCAACCTCTTTTTAACATCGTGGCGACCAAAACTAGATGCAGCATTCCAAGTGTGGCCTTACCAAGGCCTTGTAAAGTGGCACTACTAACCACTTCACGTGATCTTGATTCTGGTCCCTCTGTTAACGCAGGCTAGGACTGTGTTGCAAACCATCCAGGGATGGAGAAAAAGGTGGCTGTGTCTGAATGGCAAAGGAAGATACTTGGAACAGCCATCCCACCAAGCTGGCCCTCTCAAGACTGGCTAAAATTCGACTCCCATACTTCCCAACCAGCCCCGTTGTGAAAGGGCGAGAGAAAGGAGAAGAAAGCTTTTTTTTTTTTTACGAAGGCAATTGCAAATATTTTTCTTTTTTTTTTAATTAAAGAGTTTTACAAAAAGAAAATTTTACAATATATCCCCAAATCCCCCCCACCCCAAACCCGCCCACTTCCCCCCCCCCCACTTCCCAGAGCTAAATACAGGATTATAGTTACAATTATCATATTCTAAATAAAAATTATGCATAATATACAATTAACCAAATTCATAAGGTGGCAAATATTTTTCTTAATGGGGACTGAACCCAGGCAGTCTGCCAAATGATTCTGGCTCCAGATCATTGCAGGATTTAAAAAAAATGGTTTGCAGAAAACAAAGCACTCGGCAATTCCACACAGGGATTTGACCGACCTTAGTCGGTTGGCTGGCAAAACGCTTTCGGCTTTGCCAAATAAATGGGGGGGGGGTCAGGATTGGAGGCTTTGATGGGGCTGAATTTTGAAGGAGGTAGTGCAATAGAATAAGGTGATAACCTACAGCCTCAGCTTTTCGCTTTTATATAGTAAACAGGTGGTCCTCGACGTACGACCACAACGGAGCCCAGAATTTATGTTGCTAAGTGAGAAATTTGTGAAGTGGGTTTTGTCCCGTTTTACGACTTTCCTTGCCACAGTTGTGAAGTGAACTAGTAACACGGTTGTTAAAGTGAATCTGGCCTCCCCATTGACTCTTGCTTGTTAGAAGGTCGCCAAAGGGGGGGGTCACGTGACCTTGGGGACGGCTGCGACCGTCATAAATATGAACCAGATGCCAAGCGGTCACGTGACTGCGGGGGTGCCGCGATGGTCGTAAGTGTGAAAAACGGCCGTAAGTCACTTTGTTCCGTGCCGTTGTAACTTCGAAAGGTCACGAAATGAACTGTTGTAAGTCAAGGACTACCTGTATATCCTACCTAGTGATTTCTATAACAACTCTATCCGATCGGCAAAACCCATAATCAAAGCTCCAGAGGAACATCAACCCGCCAGAGAGGACAGATAGGCCTGCATTACAGGTGGTCCTCAACTTACAACAGCTCGTTTAGTGACTGTTCGAAGTTACGAGGGCGCTGGAAAAAGAATGACCGTTTTTCACACTTATGACCGTTGCAGCATCCCCAGGGTGCCGTGATCAAAATTCAGATGCTTGGCAACTGGTTCCTATTTAGGACGGTCGCCGCGTCCAGATTCATTTAACAACTGTGTTACTAACTTAAACACTGCAGTGATCCACTTAACAACTGTGGCAAGGAAGGTCGTAAACTGGAGCAAAACGTACTTACTTCACTTAACAACAGAAAGTTTGAGCTCAGTTATGGTCGTTAAGTCAAGGAATGTCAGTATTCTGCAAGTGTTTTTCAACCTTGGCAGCTTTGAGATACGTGGAGTCCACCATGCATGGCTGGCTGAGGAATTCTGGGAGTTGAAGTCCAAAAGGCATGAAGGGGCCATAGTTCCCTCATGCTGGCTGAGGAATTCTGGGAGTTGAAGTCCAAAAGGCATGAAGAGGCCATAGTTCCCCCATGCTGGCTCAGGAATTCTGGGAGTTGAAGTCCACCAGTCATGAAGGGGCCAAAGTTTTCCCCATGCTGGCTGAGGAATTCTGGGAGTTGAAGTCCACAAGTTATGAAGGGGCCAAAGTTTCTCTCAGACTGGCTCAGGAATTCTGGGAGTTGAAGTCCTCACCTCTTGAAGTAGCCCCAGTGGAAAAACACCCATCTGGATTGAATGAAAGAAGAACGCCACCAAGTGCCTCCAAAAAGCTGGCCCAAAGACAGCGAGGAAGGTGAAGGAGAAAGAACTGGGAAGTTAGTTCCACTGAGAACCAACCTTAGTTAGACTAGGTTAACGTTAGATTAGAGGCTTAGGCTAGAGAAAAGGTAGGTAACCTTGGGTCTTTTACGACTCGTGGACTTCAACTCCCAGAATCCCTGAGCCAGCCATGCTGAGGGGAAAGGGAGAGGTTTCCAAGCTGAGCCATACTGGCTGAGGAATTCTGGGAGTTGAAGTCCACGAGTCATGAAGGGGCCATAGTTCCCCCATGCTGGCTCAGGAATTCTGGGAGTTGAAGTCCACGAGTCATGAAGGGGCCAAAGTTTCCGCCATGCTGGCTCAGGAATTCTGGCAGTTGAAGTCCACAAGTCACGAAGGGGCCATAGTTCCCCCATGCTGACTCAGGAATTCTGGGAGTTGAAGTCATGAAGTCATGAAGGGGCCGTAGTTCCCCCATGCTGGCTCAGGAATTCTGGGAGTTGAAGTCATGAAGTCATGAAGGGGCCATAGTTCCCCCATGCTGCCTTAGGAATTCTGGGAGTTGAAGTCCACAAGTCGTGAAGGGGCCATAGTTCCCCCATGCTGACTCAGGAATTCTGGGAGTTGAAGTCCACGAGTCATAAAGGGGCCATAGTTCCCCCATGCTGACTCAGGAATTCTGGGAGTTGAAGTCCACGAGTCATAAAAGAGCCAAGGTTGCCTACCTCTGGGCTAGAGGGTAAAACATACAAACAACGGTTACAGGAACTGGGTATGTCTAGTCTAATTAAAAGGAGGACTAGGGGAGAGATGATAGCAGTCTTCCAATATTTGAAGGTCTCCTAGAAAGACAAGGGGGTCAAACTATTCTCAAAATGCCCCTGAAGGCAGGACAAGAAGCAACAGAGGGAAACTCATCAAGGAGAGAAGCAACCTGGAACTAAGCAGGAATTTCCTGACAGAACAATTAACCAGTGGAACGACTTGCCTCCAGAAGTCGTGGTTGTTCCAACACTGGAGGTTTTTAAGAAGAGACTGGGCAGCCATTTTCTGAAATGGTATAGGGTTTCCTGCCTGAGCAGGGGGTTGGACTAGATGACCACCAAGGTCCCTTCCAACTTTATTATTATCTCATGAACGGAGGAGGGCACGTGATACAGCCCTTGGCGAATATGATCATGGAAAGATGAAAATCCCTCGCTGTGCCACCTTCCGAATTTCATTCATTAGGAGGTTCTCTGGAGATCCAGGCAACGGAGGATGGCAACACAGCTGTAGAAGCACAACAACTCATTTCTAAGTTGCATTGCACACAGTGGATGTTGCCGGACAAGCTAGTCAGTGGGCAAGTTGGTGGCATCTAGTCAACCTTCCCTGATATTTAGCACACGTGGAAGCTCTGGAATTTGGTTATTTATGACTGTTTTGACCATAGGTATCCCTCAATTTGCAACTGTTCATTTACTGACCGTTTGAAATTATAACAACCCTGAAAAAGGGACTTGCAAATAGAATAGAAAATAAGAGTAGAACAGAAAATGGAATGGAATGGAATGGAATAGGATAGGATAGGATAGGATAGGATAGGATAGGATAGGATAGGATAGGATAGGATAGGATAGGATAGGATAGGATAGGATAGGATAGGAAATATGGAATAGAATAGAATAGAATAGAATAGAATAGAATAGAATAGAATAGAATAGAATAGAATAGAATAGAATAGAATAGAATAGAATAGAATAGAATAGAATATATGGAATAGAATAGAATAGAATAGAATAGAATAGAATAGAATAGAATAGAATAGAATAGAAAATATGGAATAGAATAGAATAGAATAGAATAGAATAGAATAGAATAGAATAGAATAGAATAGAATAGAAAATATGGAATAGAATAGAATAGAATAGAATAGAATAGAATAGAATAGAATAGAATAGAATAGAATAGAATAGAATAGAATAGAATAGAATAGAATAGAAAATATGGAATAGAATAGAATAGAATAGAATAGAATAGAATAGAATAGAATAGAATAGAAAATATGGAATAGAATAGAATAGAATAGAATAGAATAGAATAGAATAGAATAGAATAGAATAGAAAAGAAAAGAAAATATGGAATAGAATAGAATAGAATAGAATAGAAAATATGGAATAGAATAGAACAGAACAGAACAGAATAGAATAGAATAGCAGACTTGGAAGGGACCTTGGAGGTCTTCTAGTCCAACCCCCTGCTCAGTGCCATTGTAACCTTGACTGGTCACTAAACGAACTGTTGCAAGTCGAGGTCCACCTGTTCTAACAACCCATTTCCAAAACATCCACATTCATAAATGCTCTGCAAGCTTTTCCCTTCAGGCCAACAGGCACCAGGAGAAAGTCAAGCGTTTTCCCTCCCCTTCGGCTCAAAAGACCACGACGGAAAATCAGCGTGGAGCAAACAAGCCTGAAGGGATTTGGGAGTCCGGAGAGGAAGAGGAAGACGTCAAATAATAAGACGCTGGGGAGCTTCTTCCTCTGCTTGAATAAGATCCCCCAGGACCGAACAGGGAGGCTGTGAGGATGTATGTAGAGGAAGGGGGTCTGAAGCAAGATACAGATAGTCCTCGACTTACGACGGGTCACTTAAAGAACATTCTAGGTTACAATAGTCTTCAACCCTCTCCCCCCCTCCCAATTTTACGATCCATTCTTGAACTTACAACCACTACGCACACACACACACACACACACATATACACCCCAACACGAGCACCCAACGTTCACGTGATTGCATTTCGGGCACTCATTTTACGATTAGTTGCAGCGCCCCGTGGCTATGAATTGTTTATTTTTTAAATTTGTATCCAGCCTGGGTTATTTTTACCAATAACTCAAGGCAGTGAATATATCCAACACTTCTTCCTCCTCCATTCCCCCCCCCACCCGAGAACAACTTACAGCCCTTCGTTTAGTAACCGTTCAAAGTTACAATGGTATTGAAAATAGTGACTTCTGTTTTTCACACCTAATGACCGTTGCAGCATTCCCCACGGTCACGTGATCGAAATTTTCAGACACTTGGCAACTGACTCATATTTATGACGGTCGCAGAGTCCCGGGGGTCAACTGATCCCCTTTTTGTGACCTTCTGACAAGCAAAATCAGTGGGGAAGCCAGATCCACTTCACAACTGTGTTACTGACTTAACGACTGGAGTGGTTCACTTAACCGGCGTGGCAAGAAAGGTCGTAAAATAGAGCAAAACTCACTTAACAACTTTCTTTCATAAACTGTGGTCATAAGTTGAGGGCTACTTATACATCAGTGTATTCAGAACCACAAACAAATTATTGATAACTGTAAGAAAAATGCTTTTATTTAGTTGATAATAATAAGAATTATACTAGCCCAGGGCTAGGCAACCTTGGCTCTTTTATGACTCGTGGACTTCAACTCCCAGAATTCCTGAGCCAGCATGAGGGAAATTTTGGGCCCTTCATGACTGGTGGACTTCAACTCCCAGAATTCCTGAGCCAGCCATGCTGAGGGGAAAGGGAGTGGTTTCCAAGCTGAGCCCTGCTGGCTGAGGAATTCTGGGAGTTGCAGTCCAGAAGTCATGAAGGGGCCATATTTTTCCCCATGCTGGCTCAGGAATTCTGGGAGTTGAAGTCCACGAGTCATGAAGGGGCCATAGTTTCCCCATGCTGGCTCAGGAATTCTGGGAGTTGAAGTCCACGAGTCATGAAGGGGCCAAATTTTCCCATGCTGACTCAGGAATTCTGGGAGTTGAAGTCCACGAGTCATAAAATAGCCAAGGTTGCCTACCTCTGGGCTAGAGGGTAAAACATACAAAGAACGGTTACAGGAACTGGGTATGTCTAGTCTAATTAAAAGGAGGACTAGGGGAGAGATGATAGCAGTCTTCCAATATGGCTGGCTCAGGGATTCTGGGAGTTGAAGTCCACGAGTCATAAAAGAACCAAGGTTGCCTACCCCTGCACTAGCCCAATATGAGATAGCAGATATTAATGGGAAAAGAGAGGAAATATTTGATGTTGTAACATGAGATTTATACTAAAGAACTTATTTATTTTATTTATTTATTTTATTAAACTTATATCCTGCCCTTCTCCCGTAGGACTCAGGGCAGTTCACAAGGTTTTTTAAAACAATGCAACAAGTTACAAAAATTAAAAACAATTAAAATAATTACACTAACCTTGAAATAAAAACCCAATTACAATTAAAAATACAATTAAAACCCCAGTTAATATACTCTCAGTCTAGGCCAGAAAGCTCGAAGAGCCAAGTCTTCAGGTCCCGGCGGAATGAGCGAAGGTCAGTGGCATGTATGTATGCTATTGAACTATTAATTAACCCAGTCATCCCATTGCTTTTTAAATGTTCAATTGTAAAATGAGAAAATCAATAAAGTATTATAAAAAAAACCCAAACCAAACCCCACAAACAGTATCATTTTGCAGAGGAAGAATTTCACCCGGCATCCACTAGAGGGCAGCACGTTCCCTCCAGGTAAGGAAGAAGAAAAGTAAAAGCAAATTTGGCCTCTTGGGTATTTTCCTCAAATGACTTGCAAAGTACTGTGCAACGCAACCATTTATCAATATCCATCTTTTTCCCAACAAGTTTTCCCATCAGAAAAGGAGCACAAGATTACATCCCACGGGGAGAAATTTGCTTGCAAATCTATGGATATTAGAGAACGTGCACGCTGGAATAAAATATGCCGGGGTTGGTTTTTTGTTTGTTTGTATGCATCTCACTGATTCTAAGCCAGTCCCTCTTTCTCTCAGCCCAACCCACCTCGCAGGGTTGTTGTTGTTGTTGTGGGGAAAAGAGGAGGGGGGGAGGAGGAGGAAGGAACATTAGGAATATTGGCCGCCTTGAGTTACCTATAAAGTGCAGATAGTCCTCAACTTTAATCCTATTTTAATTGTATTTATTTGTATTGTTTTAATTCGCCCTGTAAACCGCCCTGAGTCCTTCGGGAATAGGGCGGTATATAAAAAAATCAATTAAATAAATAAAGCTACAACACTTCATTTCGTGACCGTTCAAAGTTACAACGGCGCTGAAAAAAAGCGACTTAGGATTGCTTTTCACAGGGATGGCCACTGCAGGATTCCCCAGGATCACGGGATCCAAATTCAGACTCTTGGCAATCGACTCATATTTATGACGGTTGCCGTGTCCCGGGATCACGTGACCGCTTTTTCCGGCCATCTGACCAACAAAGTCAATTTTTTTTGGGGGGGGGGAAACGCCAGATTCGCTTAAGAAGCGTGCGACCAACTTAACGAACTGCAGCGATTCTCTTTTAACACCTGCGGCAAGGACGGTCGTAAAATGGGGCAAAGCTCAGTTAACCACCGTCTTGCTCAGCAACAGAAATGCGAGGCTCGGCTGTGGTTGTGAATCGAGGACTAGCTGTAAAGGCCCCGTTCGCACGACCGTTGAGTACATGGTGCCATCACAGCCACGGGAGCAAAGCCGATCGGGTTTTCCCCCCCGACAATTCCCGAAATGGTTACCTTCTGCCACAGGGCCTCTCTGGATGCCAACGCCGAGCAGGCGGCCACGAACCAGCAGTTGCCCACCTGCCCTTGGTGTAAGTCATGGGAGCTGATTCCGTCCACAAAGAGGTGGGGGTCCTCACAGATGTCCTGCAGGGAGAGAAGCAAAACAGGTTACTCGTGGAAGCCGAGGAGAAGGTGGGCGTGGGAAAGCATGGATGCGGAAGTTCAAGACCTCCTTAGGTCATTTCTGCCCCAATCTTCCTCTTCGGCACGTGACCCTGGGAAGAAAGCATGATGGATTTATTTGATGGCGAGAGGTTTGTGCCGCGGCGTTTGGTCTACTTTACGGAAACATAAAAGCCCTCTCTCTCCTCAAATTTGAACACTCCCTCCCAACAGCAACCATGCAAAGTAGACTGGACTGTGGCCCTATTCCCATAAAAAAATTAACTGAATCAAGGATGTGGTCCAGTTCCAAAAATCAACTCAACTGGGTCAATCACGTGGTCCCGTTCCAAGAACCAACACAACTGGGTCAATAATGTGGTCCCGTTCCAACAAGCAACTCAACTGGGTCAATAATGTGGTCCTCTTCCAACAACCAACTCAACTAGGTCAATCACATGGTCCCTTTCCAACAACCAACTCAACTGGGTCAATAATATGGTCCTGTTCCAACAATCAACTCACCTAGGTCAATGACATGTCCTGTTCCAACAACCAACTCACCTGGGTCAATCACGTGGTCCCATTCCAAGAACCAACACAACTGGGTCAATAATGTGGTCCTCTTTCAACAACCAACTCAACTGGGTCAATAATGTGGTCTTCTTCCAACAACCAACTCAACTGGGTCAATCACATGGTCCCTTTCCAACAACCAACTCAACTAGGTCAATAATATGGTCCTGTTCCAACAATCAACTCACCTGGGTCAATGACGTGTCCTGTTCCAACAAACAACTCAACTGGGTCAATAATATGGTCCCATTCCAACAACCAACTCAACTGGGTCAATGACATGGTCCTGTTCCAACAACCAACTCAACTGGGTCAATAATGTGGTCTTCTTCCAACAACCAACTCAACTGGGTCAATCACATGGTCCCTTTCCAACAACCAACTCAACTGGGTCAATAATGTGGTCCTCTTCCAACAACCAACTCAACTGGGTCAATGACACGATCCCGTTCCAACGATCAACTCAACTGGACCAATGACATGGTACCCTTCCAACAACCAACTCAACTGGGTCAATAATGTGGTCTTCTTCCAACAACCAACTCAATTGGGCCAATGACATGATTCTGTTCCAAGAACTTACTCAAACGGGTCAATGATGTGGTCCTAGTCCAACAATTCACTTTACTGAGCCAACGATATATACGGCATTTAAATGGAAGCCAGTAATGTACAGATTAATGGGCTCCACCTGGATCAGTGATGTAATGGATATATTTCTGTTTCTTGCATAGCAGAGATATCCAGCCGGTGGCTAGAAAGTCTGCCTTCATGCCTGGTGCACAAAGCTGGTAGTCAAAAGACATGGCAAGTTGGTCCCTTTGGAGATCTCACCCACTTTGTGTGCAGAAAGATCCCAGCTTGGTGGCCCAGCATCTTGAGTACAATCAACCCATTTTAGGAGGAAGCAAAAGGAGAAGATCCCAACCAGAAGACTCTGGAGAGGTAGCAGCTCAGAATATCAGTTCTCCCTTGCTTGGAAGAGCTAGTTACAGAAAGGCAGAACATGATTTCTCACCCTTGGCTACTTTAAGATGTGCGGACTTCAATTCCCAGAATTCCCAAGCGGAAGCCCACACACCTTAAAAGTCGTTAAAGGTTGTAAAGCAGCGAGCTAGCACTTGGAAGCTTATTGGGTTGGTCAACACTGGTGTGGAACCCGCTGGTTTTGATCAAGGATAAGTCAGGGGCTGGCGATCCTATTTTTGTGTCTGTGTTTGTGGCTGGGTGGGTGAAAATCCTTCTGTTTGGGGACAGAAATGTAGGTTTACTTCAAAGGGGAAAAAAACAAGGAAAGGAAATTACACCCAGCTTATTTTACAGTATATCTTTTGACTGTTTCCCATGACAGAAGAACAGGTGCAATGGTGGTCTGATGGCCACAGGGCCTGTGGATTTCCTTCAGACGCTTCTGGTAATCGAGTTTGGGAGAACCAGCAAACGGAAGGAAATAAAATTCTGGAAGGCTCTCCACCCCTTCATAACAGAGTAGCAGAGTTGGAAGGGACCTCGGAGGTCTTCTAGTCCAACTTCCTGCACAAGAAGGAGACCCCGTAGGGGTCTCCAGACGAATGGCTGCCCAGTTTTTTTTCTTGAAAACTCCCAGCGACGAATCACCCACAACTTCTGGAGGCGAGTCGTTCCGCTGGCTAATTGCTCTGTCAAGTAATTCCTCCTTAGTTCTACGTTGCTTCTCTCCTTGATTCGTTTTCATCCGTGGCTTCTCGTCCTGCCTTCAGGTGCTTTGGAGAATAGCTTGACTCCCTCTTCTTTGGGGCAGCCCCTGAGATATTGGAACACGGCTATCATATCAGCCCTACTCCTACTTTTTATTAAACGAGACATATCCAATTCCTGCAGCCGTTCTTCATATGCTTTAGCCTCCAGTCCCCTGATCCTCTTTGTTGCTCTTCTCTGCACCCTTTCTAGAGTCTCAACATCTTTTTTACATCGTGGTGACCAAAACTGGATGCAGTATTCCAAGTGTGGCCTTACCAGGGACTTGTAAAGCGGTGTTAACACTTCGTGTGATCTTGATTCTATCCCTCTGTTAATGCAGCCTAGGATTGTGTTAGCTTTTTTTTTTTTTGACTTTCATTTCTTTCCCAGACTCGGCACACTGCAAAAATAGGTTCCCTCTCCTTAGCAACGGCCCTCCCCACTTTAAAACCATCTTCATGGGCTAAATGGGGGGTGCGTGGTCTTCAAACCTGGCCCTTTTATGACTTGTGGACTTCAACTCCCAGAATTCCTCACACCAGGCATGCTGGCTGAGGAATTTTGGGAGTTGAAGTCCGTGAGTCATGAAGGGGCCATAGTTCCCCCATGCTGGCTCAGGAATTCTGGGAGTTGAAGTCCACGAGTCATGAAGGGGCCATAGTTCCCCCATGCTGGCTGGAGAATTCTGGGAGTTGAAGTCCACAAGACATGAAGGAACCATAGTTCCATGCTGGCTGAGGAATTCTGGGAGTTGAAGTCCACAAGACATGAAGGGGCCATACTTCCCCCATGTTGGCTCAGGAATTCTGGGAGTTGAAGTCCACGAGTCATGAAGTGGACATAGTTCCCCCATGCTGGCTCAGGAATTCTGGGAGTTGAAGTCCATGAGTCATGAAGGAGCCATAGTTCCCCCATGCTGGCTGAGGAATTCTGGGAGTTGAAGTCCTCAAGACATGAAGGGGCCATAGTTCCCCCATGCTGGCTGAGGAATTCTGGGAGTTGAAGTCCTCAAGACATGAAGGGGCCATAGTTCCCCCATGCTGGCTGAGGAATTCTGGGAGTTGAAGTCCACAAGACATGAAGGGGCCATACTTCCCCCATGTTGGCTCAGGAATTCTGGGAGTTGAAGTCCACGAGTCATGAAGTGGACATAGTTCCCCCATGCTGGCTGAGGAATTCTGGGAGTTGAAGTCCTCAAGACATGAAGGGGCCATAGTTCCCCCATGCTGGCTGAGGAATTCTGGGAGTTGAAGTCCTCAAGACATGAAGGAGCCATAGTTCCCCCATGCTGGCTGGAGAATTCTGGGAGTTGAAGTCGCCATAGTTCCCCCATGCTGGCTGAGGAATTCTGGGAGTTGAAGTCCACAAGACATGAAGGGGCCATACTTCCCCCATGTTGGCTCAGGAATTCTGGGAGTTGAAGTCCACGAGTCATGAAGTGGACATAGTTCCCCCATGCTGGCTCAGGAATTCTGGGAGTTGAAGTCCACGAGTCATGAAGGGGCCACGTTTGAATACCCCTGGGCTAAATCCACTTCCTCTAAATTTTTATTGTTGTATTGGGGGGGGAGGAATAATTTAATTATCACACATACAGGGAAGCTGAATGGGTGGTGGAGAACAGAAATGAATGCAGTTCTGCAATTTGGCGACCGATGACGAATTGGAGAACAATGTCTTTTCTGTCCAACATTAAGTGACCTCTTGTCCTGTCATAAATCATTTTCCAGAAAGATTGCAGGGCAGGGGAAAAAAACAACCCTAATTTTCTTCTTCTCTTTGCAAATCATGGTCTGCGCATTGGCAAGAATGGAGAACATCTGCTTTGGGAGACCAACAATGCAGAATCTCAAGTTATTGCTAATTTCCCCCCACCCCACCCCACCCCACCTTGTCTGGAAAATCACCACCACCCCATTTGGGAGAGGATGTTGAGAAAGCTCCTTTTTCACTATGACACTGAAGGCTACCAAACGTCTGCAGATGCATTCAAAAAGCAGTGAGTCATCAAAAATTTCCTTCTCTTGCGAATTCAGGCAGAGCTGAAAGGGCTTCATGCAAACTTCAGCCAAGCATGTAGAGCAGAGTCACAAAGATAATCAGGGGTCTGGGGGCTAAATTGTAGGATGAATTGCTAAGGGAAGTAGGCACGTCTGAAAAAGAAACAGTCTGGGGGTGTGTGTGACATGATAGCAGTCTTCCAATATCTCAGGGGCTGCCCCAAAGAAGATGGGGGTCACCCTATTCTCCAAAGCACCTGAAGGCAGGACAAGAAGCAACGGATGGAAACTCATCAAGGAGAGAAGCAACCTGGAACTAAGGAGAAACTTCCTGACAGTGAGGACAATTAACCAGTGGAACAACCTGCCTCCAGAAGTTGTAGGTGCACCAACACTGGAGGTTTTTAAGAAGAGACTGGACAGCCATTTGTCTGGGATGGTATAAGTCTCCTGTCTCGGGCAGGGGGTTGGACTAGATGACCTCCAAGGTCCCTTCCAGCCCTATGATCCTATCTTCATCTGACAGCATCACAAATAGTTTGGATAACTTCTACCAAGAAAGCACCTCCCAAATGCAGAGAGGATCTGAAACCAATAATTTGAAGAAAAACTAAGCAGATTGAGAAGAAGCTTGATATAATAATAATAATAATAAAATAATAATAATAATAATAATAATAATAATAATAATAATAATAATAATAATAATAATAATAATAACAGCAGCAGCAGCAGCAGCAGCAATGTTGGACGGGATCTTGGAGGTCATCTAGTCCAACCCCCTGCTCAGGCAGGAAACCCTATACCAATTTGGACAAATGGTTGTCCAATCTCTTCTTAAAAGCTTCCAGTGCTGGCGTATTCACTGCTTCTGGAGGCAGGTTGTTCCGCTGGTTAATTGTTCTCACTGTCAGGAAATCTGTCAGATAAAAGTGACTGGATTTTTATTGGGTTTGCTTTGTTTTGTTTCTAAGGGGAGAAACACCAGCAAACGTCCCTCACTTGGGAATGCATTGCTTTGCAAAAGCTAACCCGGGTTTCCACCTGCCACTGTAGGAATCTGACACATTTAGCAAAATGTGTAAAAAAGTAGGTTCCCCCGTCCAGTTGTGTCCGACCGACACTAGGGGGCAGTGCTCACCTCCGTTTGTTGGCTGAGGGAGCCAGCATAGTCCATTTTCCGTGGTCATGTGGCCAGCGTCACTTTATGGATGACTGTGACCTTCCCATCGAAGTGGTGCCTATTTGTCTACTCGCATTTGCATGCTCTCCAACTGCCAGGTGGGCAGGAGCTGGAGCAATAGAACGGGAACTCACCCTGTGGCCTGGCGCTCAGATCTCGAACCTGGGCTGTCAGATCTCCAGCTGACAGTCTCTTTAACCGCTCAGCCGTCGCACCCCATTTAGCAAGCGGGAAAGGAGAAATCAGAGGATTGAAAGAATCCTTAGTTCATCCCTTTTCACTTTACAGACAACCAAGTCGCGCCGGCAGCTTGGCAAAAGCCACCGAAGTGGTGGCAGATACTGAAGGACATCGCTAACAACACCCAAACACACAGCCACACTTAAGACATTTTTAAGAAGAGACTGGACAACCATTTGTCTGAAACGGTATAGGGTCTCCTGCCTGAGCAGGGGGGTTGGGCTAGATGACCTCCAAGGTCCCTTCCAACTCTTGTTATTCTATTGCCCAGTCCGAAGTGGCTTTCCAACAGGGCAAAGAAATATGGAGCTGGGAATGTCTGGTGGGCAGGAAGAGGGCAAGGCGGGACCCTCCGTAGCAGTTCACAAAGTATATCTAATAAGTATGTGGATAATTGTTTTAGTCCGGCAAGATTCAGTCCGTAGGTGAAGAGCAATAAAGAAACTACTCAGAAGTGCTCCAGGTGTGGTTTTTGGTTTCCTGCCTGAACAGGGGGTTGGACTAGAAGACCTTCAAGGTCCCTTCCAACTCTTCTCTTCTCTTCTGTAATTCTCTTCTCTTCTGTTCTATTCTGTAATTCTAGTCTAGTCTAGTCTTCTATAATTCTATTCTAGTCTATTCTGTAATTCTATTCTATTCTAGTCTCGTCTATTCTGTAATTCTAGTCTAGTCTATTCTGTAATTCTAGTCTAGTCTATTCTGTAATTCTAGTCTGTTCTGTAATTCTATTCTATTCTATTCTATTCTATTCTATTCTATTCTATTCTATTCTGTAATTCTAGTCTATTCTATTCTATTCTATTCTGTAATTCTATTCTATTCTATTCTATTCTATTCTATTCTGTAATTCTATTCTATTCTATTCTATTCTATTCTGTAATTCTATTCTATTCTATTCTATTCTATTCTATTCTATTCTATTCTATTCTATTCTATTCTATTCTATTCTATTCTATTCTATTCTATTCTATTCTAGCCTAGCCTAGCCTAGCCTAGCCTAGCCTAGCCTACTCTTTTATCCTGTAGGTGAAGTATGAGCCTCTATCCAAATTAATTACAGGAAGTCCTCGACTTACAACCACAACCGAACCCAAATTTCAGTTGCTAAGCATTAGTTAAGTGAGTTTGGCCCCATTTTACCACCACTCTCGCCACAGTGGTTAAGTGAATCACTGCAGTTGTTCAGCTAGTTAACGTGGTTGTTAAGTGAATCTGGCTTTCCTCATTGACTTTGCTGGTCCGAAAGTCGCCAACGGTATGCTGCTGCAACGGACATAAGTCGAGGACTATCTGCAGCCTTTTTGGGGATGCAAAGGAACGGATGCCGAGATTGTCGAGAAGGCGCCCTCGTCCTGGGGTCAAATGCTCCCAATTTCGTTCGATTAAAGCCTACCGGCTCACATCACGCCAGATGTCGCACAGCAAAATGAGGGTAGCTAACATGGATGAGAAATTCCATTTGGGAGGCTCAGGCAGGAGAGTCTGTTTTTCATTAAGGAGACATTACAAGAGTAGAAATTATTTCAAGGGACGCTTGCCAAGCTAAAATCTCCTTCAGGATCATCAATCAGGAAAGACAGTCTAGCGCAGTGCTTGTTTCTCAGCCCTTTGGCAAAGTTAAGATGGGTGGACTTCAACTCCCAGAATTCCCCAGGCGGCATGCATGGACCTTCACTGTGGGGTCCCTGGTGCTCTCTGAGCTGGGTGGTGTTCTTGCAGATGTTTCGTTACCCAACTAGGTGACATCATCAGTGCTAGAAGGGAGTGGGATTTGTCTTCTGCAAGCCAGCCACTTGTATATAGACGGAAAGCAAACCCCACTCCCTTCTAGCACTGATGATGTCACCTAGCTGGGTCATGAAACGTCTGCAAGAAAAAAACCAAGTTCAAAGAGCACCAAGGACCCCACATTCTTCCTCCTCCTCTTCCTCCTCCTCCTCCTCTTCCACAAACCCCTTCCCCTTCTAGCACTGATGAAGTTACCTAGTTGGGTCATGAAACATCTGCAAGAAAACCATCAAGCTCAGAGAGAACCAAGGATCCCACAGTCCTCCTCCTCCTCCTCCTCCTCCTCCCCACAAGCCCCCTTCCCTTCTAGCACTGAGGATGTTACCTAGTTGGGTAATGAACTGCCTGTAAGAAAACAACCAAGCTCAGAGACCACCAAGGACCCCAGTTCTCCTCCTCCTCCTCCTCTACAAACCCCACTCCCTTCTAGAACTGATGATCTTACCTAGTTGGGTCATGAAACGTCTGCAAGGAAACAACCCAGCTCAGAGAGCACCCAGGACCCCACAATCTTCCTCCTCCTCCTCTTCCTCCTCCTCCTCCTCCTCCCCCCCCCTCCTCCTCTACAAACCCCACTCCCTTCTAGAACTGATGATCTTACCTAGTTGGGTCATGAAACGTCTGCAAGGAAACCACCCAGCTCAGAGAGCACCCAGGACCCCACAATCTTCCTCCTCCTCCTCTTCTTCCTCTGTAGAAACCCCATTCCCTTTTAGCACTGATGATGTTACCTAGCTGGGTCATGAAATGTCTGCAAAGAGCAGACATGTTCAAAGAGCACCAAGGACCCCACAGTTCTCCTCCTCCTCCTCCTCCTCCCTTCTAGCACTGATGATGTTCCCTAGTTGGGTCCTGAAGCGTCTGCAAGAAAACCACCCAGCTCAGAGAGCACCAAGGACCCCACAGTCGTCTTCCTCCTCCCTTCTAGCACTGATGATGTCGCCTAGCTGGGTCGCGAAACGTCTGCAAGAAAACAACCAAGTTCAAAGAGCACCAAGGACCCCACAGTCCTCCTCCTCCTCCTCTCCACAAACCCCACTCCCTTCTAACACTGATGACGTTCCCTAGTTGGGTCACGAAACGTCTGCAAGAAAACAACCCAGCTCAGAGAGCATCAAGGACCCCACAGTTCAGCCCTGAGCGACAAATATTCTCCTTTTATGGATTTTACTCCCAGAATCCCCCAACCAGCTTGCATGGCCTTCCACTCCCAGAATTCCCCAGCCAGCATGCAGGCTGAAACAAGGACAAGCCTGACCATCGGTGTGCCTCAAAGAGTGGCTGAAGAAGGCTAACAGATAATAAATTGAACCGGAAACATGCCGCAAAGAGGCGAAAGTTTAATCTTTGTTGTTCTTATCCTGATCTTTCAACAATGATCTTCTTATTTCCCCTGCTTTCTTTTATATTATATTTTGACAAAAGAGGGGGGGGGAAGTTTGCACTTCTCACCCATTTAGGCCCCAAGACTGTAGCACCCTGCATGCTTGAGCAAATCTGTACCCCAATAAGGACCAGTAACTTAATTGCTAATTGTTAAAAAAACAAAACGCAAACAGCTAATGAAACCCAGATGCTTGGAAAAGAGAATTCCTTTTCCACCACCACAGACTGTATTTCAGCCAGGTTTTTTTTTTCCTAGCAGGAAATGATTTTTCTTTTGCTGTATTTGTTTATTTTGCGGGAGTCGGTCAAGTACAAACTCTCGGGTCATAAAGATAAGATTAAATTTCTTCTGAGTCAAGTTGGACTCTTCTGTCTTCGTACACTCAGCCATGTCGTTTTCTTGGCAACCACAGGGACACAAATGTGGTTTTTCTCTATTTTTTTTTCCTGAAAGTTGGCTAGTGGCTCTTAATCTACAGCTAGCCTTTATTCCTTAATTGCTTCCAGAATAACAGAATAAGAAGTTGGAAGGGACCTTGGAGGTCATCTAGTCCAACCCCCCGCTGAGGCAGGAAACCCTATACCATTTCAGACAAATGGCTGGCCAGTCTCTTCTTAAATACTTCCAGTGTTGGAGCATTCACACCTTCTGGAGGCAGGTGGTTCCACTGGTGAATTGCTGACAGCTATCCATGACTAACGACCATAATGAAGCCTGCCCATTACGGTTGAAAGTCACGATGTCCATTAAGTGAAGCGTTCACGTGATCGCCATACTAACATTCCCTCCCCATCCCTGTTCTCCCGGGTGTGGTCATTAAATGAATGTGCAGGTTGTTAAGAGGAACACAGGGTGCCTCGCGGTGGGGGATGCCCTGGGAGACATAGTGCAAAACCTACCATGGGCCTGCCCATGCCTCTCCCATCCCCTAAACCAGGGGTCTTCAAACTTGGCCCGTTTATGACTTGTGGACTTTAACTCCCAGAATTCCTCAGCCAGCATGGGGGAACTATGGCCCCTTCATGACTCGTGGACTTCGACTCCCAGAATTCCTGAGCCAGCATGGGGGAACTATGGCTCCATCATGACTTGCAGACTTCAACTCCCAGAATTCCTCAGCCAGCATGAGGGAACTTTGGCCCTTTCATGACTCGTGGACTTCAACTCCCAGAATTCCTGAGCTAGCATGGGGGAACTTTGGCCCTTTCATGAATTGTGGACTTCAACTCCCAGAATTCCTGAGCTAGCATGGGGGAACTTTGGCTCCTTCATGATTTGCAGACTTCAACTCCCAGAATTCCTCACCCAGCATGAGGGAACTATGGCCCCTTCATGATTTGCAGACTTCAACTCCCAGAATTCCTCACCCAGCATGAGGGAACTATGGCCCCTTCATGACTTGTGGACTTCAACTCCCAGAATTCCTCACCCAGCATGAGGGAACTATGGCCCCTTCATGACTCGTGGACTTCAACTCCCAGAATTCCTGAGCCAGCATGAGGGAACTATGGCCCCTTCATGACTCGTGGACTTCGACTCCCAGAATTCCTGAGCCAGCATGGGGGAACTATGGCTCCATCATGACTTGCAGACTTCAACTCCCAGAATTCCTCAGCCAGCATGAGGGAACTTTGGCCCTTTCATGACTCGTGGACTTCAACTCCCAGAATTCCTGAGCTAGCATGGGGGAACTTTGGCCCTTTCATGAATTGTGGACTTCAACTCCCAGAATTCCTGAGCTAGCATGGGGGAACTTTGGCTCCTTCATGATTTGCAGACTTCAACTCCCAGAATTCCTCACCCAGCATGAGGGAACTATGGCCCCTTCATGACTTGTGGACTTCAACTCCCAGAATTCCTCACCCAGCATGAGGGAACTATGGCCCCTTCATGACTCGTGGACTTCAACTCCCAGAATTCCTGAGCCAGCATGAGGGAACTATGGCCCCTTCATGACTCGTGGACTTCAACTCCCAGAATTCCTCACCCAGCATGAGGGAACTATGGCCCCTTCATGACTCGTGGACTTCAACTCCCAGAATTCCTCACCCAGCATGAGGGAACTATGGCCCCTTCATGACTCGCGGACTTCAACTCCCAGAATTCCTCAGCCAGCATGCCCTTTATAAATACACTAACTAAGGAGCCATAGGCATCCAGGCACAAACACACACACACACACACACACACACACACACACACACACACACACACACACACACACAGAGTCTCTCTCACACGCCATTTTTGCATTAAGAACCCAAGGATCCCCGGTTTTTTTGTTTTTAAAAATCAACGATATCTGTTTTAAATTTTAACAATGACTGTCTTTAGGTAGGTACCATACTGTTTTTGATTTATTGTTGTATGCTGCCCAGAGACGCTTTCTGCGAGATAGGTGGCTATATAAATTTGATAGTTACAAAGGACGGGCCTGCTTCTCCCGTCTCCTTGACTTTTTAAAGAGTTGCTCAGGCTCCGCTCCGCCTGGTTTGAAGCCATCCGTTGTGTTTGCTTACAGGTCACTCCTTTCTTGAGCTAATCCATTTCACGGGTCATAAATTGTAAGCAACGTTTTGCTAGGAGAAAGCAAGGGAAAGTTTATTACGCCCAAGTCGAGTCAACCAACGAAGCCGGGATGCTTTCCATCCAGGGGCCTCAAGATAAGCCTGGAAGCAGCCAAGTTTGAAGACAACCCAGCATTGCTGAGGAGAGGACGGGGCCAAGCAGACTTACAAGCTACAGCACAATGAATGCGGCAAACCCAACTTTTCGACCTCGATTTCCAACTTTCGGGCGTTAAAAATAAAATTGGAACTCTGGATAAAACAGGCTGGAGGGTTGTGTCGCTTCACACCACACATTTGGCCACAACGGTGTATTAGCTACGTTCACCACCTTGAATTGTTTATAAAATAGGCATAGTTAGACAGGCAGTCTTCCAACTGTTCATTTAGTGACTGTTCAAAGTTACGACGGCACTGAGAAAAGTGACATATGACTGTTTTTCACACTTACGACCGTTGCAGCCTCCTCACAGTCGCAGGATTAAAATTTGGGCGCTTGGCCACTGGTTCGTATTTATGACGTTTGTAATGTCCCGGGGGTCACGTGATCCCCTTTTGCGACCTTCTGACAGAAGGGAAGCCAGATTCACTTAACCACCCTGTTACTCATTTAACAACTGCAGTGATTCACTTAACAACTGTGGCAAAAGTGGGGCAAAACAAATGTCTGGCTTAGCAACAGAAACGTTGGGCTCAGTAGCGGTCTTAGGCGAGGGCTACCTGTAATATATATCCAAATATTCACAGGATAATACTGTACATCCTGATAAGTTCATACAAGTGATAAAGAGGCTAACTCAGGGGTCTTCAAACTCGGCCCTGCAGGGGGACACGCTGGCTCAGGAATTCTGGGAGTTGAAGTCCACAAGTCATGAAGGGGCCAAAGTTTTCCCCATGCTGGCTGAGGAATTCTGGGAGTTGAAGTCCGCAAGTCATGAAGGGGCCATAGTTCCCCCATGCTGGCTGAGGAATTCTGGGAGTTGAAGTCCGCAAGTCATGAAGGGGCCATAGTTCCCCCATGATGGCTCAGGAATTCTAGGAGTTGAAGTCCACAAGTCATGAAGGGGCCATAGTTCCCCCATGCTGGCTGAGGAATTCTGGGAGTTGAAGTCCACGAGTCATGAAGGAGCCATAGTTCCCCCATGCTGGCTGAGGAATTCTGGGAGTTGAAGTCCACGAGTCATGAAGGAGCCATAGTTCCCCCATGCTGGCTGAGGAATTCTGGGAGTTGAAGTCCACGAGTCATGAAGGGGCCATAGTTCCCCCATGCTGGCTCAGGAATTCTGGGAGTTGAAGTCCACGAGTCATGAAGGGGCCATAGTTCCCCCATGCTGGCTCAGGAATTCTGGGAGTTGAAGTCCACGAGTCATGAAGGGACCATAGTTCCCCCATGCTGGCTGAGGAATTCTGGGAGTTGAAGTCCACGAGTCATGAAGGAGCCATAGTTCCCCCATGCTGGCTGAGGAATTCTGGGAGTTGAAGTCCACGAGTCATGAAGGAGCCATAGTTCCCCCATGCTGGCTGAGGAATTCTGGGAGTTGAAGTCCACGAGTCATGAAGGGGCCATAGTTCCCCCATGCTGGCTGAGGAATTCTGGGAGTTGAAGTCCACGAGTCATGAAGGGACCATAGTTCCCCCATGCTGGCTGGGGAATTGTGGAAGTTGAAGTCCGCAAGTCATAAACGGGACAAGTTTGAAGACCCCTGGGCTAACTTAAGACTGCAGTTCTTAAGTGAATCACGCAGTCATTAACAGAATCCAACAACCCCTTTCCTTGTCGGAAGCTGGCTTGGAAGGTTGCAAGTGGTAATTACATGACTTGGGATGCATTCATAAATGCACGCTGGTTGCCAAGCCTCCAAACGTTGATCCTGGGGATGGTGCAATGGTCAAAATCGTGAGGACCAATCGTTAATCACTTTTTTCAGCACTGTTGTAACTTGGAACAGTTGCTAAATGAATGGTTGTAAGCTGGGGATGAAGTGTAGTATGCCTCCTTCAGCAAGCTGCAACTTATCAGTTTTCCAGCAATAAAATATCCGCCAGCCTCTAAAGCCGTGAGCTGAATCCTTAAGACAGCTTTAAATTCCATCAGAGTATTTGCTTGGAATTCAGCCCAAATTGGAACGAGGAAAGAAAACTAATTTGAGGAAGCCAGGTGTCTCGTATTTTCTCCGCTTCTGTTCCTCACTTATTTTATTTTATTTTATTTTACATTGCTTTTTTCCCCCCAGTACTGAATTAAAGCTGTAAATTCTGGCTTTGGTAACCCTGCTAAAATCTGTCAGTTTGCAAGAAGCTGATTCTGGATTTGGTAGCCCAACTAAAATAAGAAGTCATAAGAAGCTCACTCTGGATTTGGTAGCCGAGCTAAAATAAGAGACTTCCAAGAAGCTCATTCTGGAATTAAGGAGAAACTTCCTGACAGTGAGGACAATCAACCAGTGGAACAGCTTGCCACCAGAAATCGTGGCCACTCCATCACTGGAGATTTTTAAGGAGAGGCTAGACAGTCACCTGTCCGAGACGGTATAGGTTCTCCTGCTTGAGCAGGGGGCTGGACTAGAAGACCTCCAAGGTCCCATCCAGCTCTATTCTATTCCAAATTCTTCCGAGCAGCTTGTTCTGGATTTAGTAGACCAATTAAAATATGGGGCTTCCATAAGAAGTTCCCTCTACTTTCAAGCAGCTTATTCTGGATTCGATAGACTCAGCTAAAACATGGGGCTTCCAACAAGCTCATTCTGGCTTTGGTTGTTGTTGTTGTTGTTAGCTGCGAAGTCGTGTCCAACCCATCGCAACCCTATGGACAACGTTCCTCCAGGCCTTCCTGTCCTCCACCCATCTTCTGGAGTCCATTTAAGCTCACGCCTCCTGCTTCAGTGACTCCATCCAGCCACCTCATTCTCTGTCGTCCCTTTCTTCTCTTGCCCTCCATCTTTCTCCTTCTCCTTCTCCTCCTCCTCCTTCTTCTTCTTCCTCTTCCTCCTCCTCCTTTGCTGCAAAGTCGTGTCCAACCCATCGCGACCCCATGAACAACCTTCCTCCAGGCCTTCCTGTCCTCCACCCATCTTCTGGAGTCCATTTAAGCTCACGACTCCTGCTTCAGTGACTCCATCCAGCTACATCATTCTCTGTTGTTCCTTTCTTCTCTTGCCTCCATCTTTCTTCTTCTTCTTCTTCTTCTTCTTCTTCTTCTTCTTCTTCTTCTTCTTCTTCTTCTTCTTCTTCTTCTTCTTCTTCTTCCTCTTCCTCCTCCTTTGCTGCAAAGTCATGTCCGACCCATCGCGACCCTATGGACAACGTTCCTCCAGGCCTTCCTGTCCTCTCCCATCTTCTGGAGTCCATTTAAGCTCACGCCTACTGCTTCAGTTACTCCATCCAGCCACCTCATTCTCTCTCGTCCCCTTCTTCTCTTGCCCTCAACCTTTCCCAGCATGAGGCTCTTCTCCAGTGAGTCCTTCCTTCTCATTAGGTGGCCAAAGTATTTTAGTTTTGATAGCCGAGCTAAAACAAGGGACTTCCGAACGACTCATTCTGGATTTAGTAGACCAACTGAAACAAGGGGCTTCCACGAGAAGCTCACACACTTCCGGGCAGCTCATTCTGGATTTGATAAACCAGCTAAAATAAAGGACTTCCAAGAAACTCACTCTGCCCTTGGAAGTCACCTTATCATCACATTTAATCCGGGAAGCGCCCCTTGTCTAATGGAGCAAGCTTATTCTTTATTGAATATAATGTAGAACTGCAATCTCTCGGTCCAGTTGGTTGTTGGTTTCCCCGCCCCCCGTCAGCCTGAAGCTGAGAAAAATGGACTTGGCAACCCCTGGGAAAGGCAGATGAACTTTTACCAGGAATTCATTTCTAGCAATCGATTGTCTCTTTGCAGCCTTTGGCCCCAGGTCCGACCGGATTTTCTGCATACCTGAGACTGTGAAGCTCAAGCGCTGGTAGGCTCTGTTGAAGAAGAACTTCCCTTAAAAGCCAACCCTGCTTTTAGGGTACTAAGAAAGGGTTTAAGAATAATAATAAATCTTTCGCCGTGGATCTTTTTTTTCTAAAATTGCGGGAGGAAACACAGCAACTCTGAATCTGCCTTTTTTTCCTCTCTCCTTAATTAGATCTACCATCTAATGCAGGGTTTCTCAAGGAGGGCAGCTTCTAAACACGTGGGCTTCAACTCCCAGAATTCCCCAGCAAGGCTGGCTGGGGGATTCTGGGAGTTGAAGTCCACGCCTCTTAAAAGGCTGGCTGGGGGATTCTGGGAGTTGAAGTCCACGCCTCTTAAAAGTCACCCCACCTTGAGAAACACTGAACTAGGACAACTTTTCATGCCTTCACGCGTCACAACTCTTTGGGGTTGATCAAATACACCAGGATGAGTTTTGTGCACAGGCCAAGCCATCAACTCTGGTTCACAACCTGCATTACACTGGAAAGCAAAGTGTGATTCAAAAAGTTAAGGCATTCTGTACTAAGCAGCTAATAAAACAATTTACTCCACACCTGCATGGTTGTTGATTTTTAACTCAACAATATAATGAGGACCCAGATTGTTGGGGGCAATAAGCTGACTTTGTAATAATGCTGCTTGTGGGGGGCTGAAAGCCCTAATAAGCAGGCATATACATAGAATGAAGGCTACTGCTAAGCACGTTGATTTGTGCTTAGATTGTAAGCAGCCCTGAGTCTTCGGAGAAGGGCGGGATATAAATGGGATTTAAAAAAAAATTCAGCAGTTGATTTTGCAGGCTAATTCAGTGTAGGCCTGAGTGGATTTTGGCTGATTTTAAAAAGTGAAGCAGGGCCAGACCTGATTACTAGTTGGACTGGAGACCACCAGGAGATCTCAGAGGATGCTACAATAGGACAAGTAACAGAATATAACCGAATAATAGAGTCGGAAGGGACCTTGGAGGTCTTCTAGTCCAACCCCTTGCTCAGGCAGGTAACCTTATATACCATTCCAAACAAATGGTTGTCCAGTCTCTTCTTAAAAACGTCCAGTGATGGGGCACCCACAACTTCTGGAAGCAAATCCTTTCCTTAATTAATTGTTTTTACTTTCAGGAAATTTCTCCGTAGTCCTAGGTTGCTTCTCTCCATAATAATAATAATAATAATAATAATAATAATAATAATAATAATAATAATAATAATAATAATAATAATAATAATAATAATAATAACAACAACAACAACAACAACAACAATAATAATAATAATAATAATGATAATAATGATAATAATTTATTTTTTATTTTTATTTTTAATTCCATTTATATCCTGCCCTTCTCCAAAGACTCAGGGCGGCTTACAAGCTTAATAATAATAATAATAATAATAATAATAATAATAATAATAATAATAATAATAATAATAATAATAAGAAGAAGAAGAAGAAGAAGAAGAAGAAGAAGAAGAAGAAGAAGAAGAAGAAGAAGAAGAAGAAGAAGTAGTAGTAGTAGTAGTAGTAGTTGTTGGAAGGGAACTTGGAGGTCATCTAGTCCAACCCTGATTAGTTTCCAAGTCGGAAAGAACATCTGGCCAACGGAAGCCATTTTGCTAATTCTGAGGGGGAAAAAAAATCTGCCCAAATTTGTGCATGAAGCAAATAATCAGGATCCAAGGCGGCTTAAAGGCAGTTTTACTTAGACCTCATCATTGTTCCCTTCTTATAAGAAAGGAACGGGGTGGGGGGATGGGGAAACATTTTTGTCAATCTATTGCAAATTGTCCACAGTTGCTGGGCTATTTTTCACTCTTTTCACTCAGGCCTGAATTTCCTTGTTTGGGCTCTTATAAGGCTTCAAACTGTTCCCTGCCGCTGGCTGCTTTCCAGGTGTCAAAATCTTCCAAGCATCTGCTGGGGGGGGGGCTGAGGGGGGTGGGAGGGGGAGAGAAGGCTGGTTTTCAAGGCTGAAGTATCTCCAAGCCAGGATGGTTTTAGTTTTGCTGATCTGATCCTGATTTCCCGCTCCTGTTACCAACCCCTTTTCTTGGACTTCATGCATTTTTTTTGCTACTCTGGAATCTGTTCAACTTTTCTCTTTGACAAATACAATAACGGTAGATCCTTTCCTTCCCTCCCTTTTCCCTTTCTTCTTCTCCTTCTGTCCATCCACTCCTTCCTTTCTCTCCTTGTCTGTCCATCCACCCCTTCCTTCTTTGCTCCCTTCCTTTCTTCCTTCCCTCTTCCCATCCATTCCCTCCTTCCTGTCCTTCTCTCCATGCACTCATTCCTTCTTTCCTTCCTCCCCTCTTCCCACCCATTCCCTCCTTCCTGTCCTTCTCTCCACCCCTTCCTTCCTTCCCATTCATTCCTTTCTTCCTGTCCTCTCTATCAATCCTTTCCCTTCCCTTCTTCTCCTCCCACCCTTCCTCCTTCTCTCTCTCCCTCTCCCTCTTTCTCTTTCTCTCTTTCTTCCCCTCTCTTTCCCTCTTTCTCTTCCTGTCTCTCTCTTTCTCTCCCTCTTTCTCTCCCTTTCTCTTTCTCTCTCTCCCTTTCTCTCTTTCTTTCCCTCTTTCTCTCTCTTTCTTTCCCTCTTTCTCTCTCTCTTTCTCACTCTCTCTCTTTCTTTTCCTCTCTTCCTCTTTCTCTCTTTCTCTCCCTCTTCCTCTTTTTCTCTCACTCTCGCTTTCTCTTTTTCTTTCTTTCTTCCTGTCCTCTCTATCAATCCTTCCCTTCCCTTCTTCTCCTCCCACCCTTCCTCCTTCTCTCTCTCTCTCCTCTCCCTCTTTCTCTTTCTTCCCCTCTCTTTCCTCTTTCTCTTCCTGTCTCTCTCTCTTTCTCTCCTTCTTCTCTTTTCCTCTTTTCCTCTTCTTTCTCCTCCCTCTCTCTCCCTTTCTCTTTCTCTCTCTCCCTCTTTCTTTCCCTATTTCTCTCTTTCTTTCCCTCTTTCTCTCTCTTCTCACTCTCTCTTTCTCTTTCCTCTCTTCCTCTCTTTCTCTCTCTTTCTCTCCCTCTTCCTCTTTTTCTCTCTCTCGCTTTCTCTTTTTCTTTCTTTCTTCCTGTCCTCTCTATCAATCCTTTCCCTTCCCTTCTTCTCCTCCCACCCTTCTCCTTCTTCCTCCTTCCTCTTCTTCCTCTCTCTCTCTCTCTCTCTCTCTCTGTCTCTCTCTCTCTCTGTCTCTCTCTGTCTCTCTCTCTCTCTGTCTCTCTCTCTCTCTCTCTCTCTCTCTCTCTCTCTCTCTCTCCCAGTACAAATGTTTTCATTTTCTAGAATTTCATACCCAGCCATGCTGGGAAACGAATCCTTGCCTCAGGCCTCAGGCATTCAATACTTAAAATATTAAAAAGTTTGGTACACAGCAGCAGCTGTTGAACATCTGGAGAGCTGCCTCTGGAGTAAACAGTGGCAAGTCACTCCGAATCTGTTTATCTGCCAAGCCAGCTTCCCTTTCATTTGGCAATTTTTGAGAACTTTGGCAATCCATCACCATCATTAACCACACACGGTGGTTCACAGTCACAGCCAACGACTGAGCTCTTAAGGCAGTTGTGGAATTGGATTGTGTGAACCAGGAGAAGCGACGCTAACCACAATCTCCGCAGCCCACCTTCTGAACAACTTCCTGGTTTTCCCCCCCCCCTCTACAGGTAGTCCTCAACGTACGACGACAACAACGGAGCCCCAGATTTCTGTGGTTGAGTCTGACATTTGCAGAGAGCTTAGCCCCACTTCACGACCTTTCTTAGCACAATTGGAACAGCAAATCGCTACAGCTGATAAAAGTTAGTAACTCGGTTGTTAAGTGAATCTGGCTTCCCCATTGCTTTGCTTTGTCGGGAGGTCGCAAAAGGGGATCACATGACCTCGGATATAGCAACCGTCATAAATACTAGCCGGTTGCCAAGCGTCTGATTTGGATCACCTGATCCTGGGGATGCCGCAGAAAAAACAAAACAACCACGGTCCTAAGTCACTTTTTCCAGCGCCATTGTAACTTTGAACAGTCGCTAAATGAACTGTTGTAAGTTGAGGACTCCTGTATTCCTTCAGGGCACCAAAGGAGGACAAAATGATCTTGTAAAACGATCATCAAAGCCCTTTCCCAACCAATGGTCATTTTACCTAGGGGTGAGGGGAGTTGTTTTCTGGATTCCAAGAAAGCATCTGATTTGAAGGACAGGGAGGAAATATTGCGTATGTATGTATGTATAGAGAAGAAGAAGAAGAAGAAGAAGAAGAAGAAGAAGAAGAAGAAGAAGAAGAAGAAGAAGAAGAAGAAGAAGAAGAAAGAAGAAGAGAAGAAGAAGAAGAAGAAGAAGAAGAAGAAGAAGAAGAAGAAGAAGAAGAAGAAGAAGAAGAAGAAGAAGAAGAAGAAGTTGTAAGGGACCTTGGAGGTCATCTAGTCCAACCCCCTGCTCAGGCAGGAAACACTCTACCATTTCAGACAAATGCCTGTCTAGTCTCTTCTTAAAAGCTTCAGTGTTGGATCATTCACCGCTTCTGGAGGCAGGTTGTTCCACTGATTAATTGTTCCCACTGTCAGGAAGTTTCTCCTTAATTCCAGGTTGCTTCTCTGCTTGATGAGTTTCCATCTGTTGCTTCTTGTCCTGCCTTCAGGTGCTTTGGAGAATAGCTTGACTCCCTCTTCCTTTGGGGCAGCCCCTGAGAGATTGGAAGGCTGCTATCATGTCCCCCCTCGTCCTTTATTAAATTTATATCTCCCCCATCATCTCTGGGCGGCTTACCACGTCTTAAGCACAAGAATGTAAAAACATTAAAAACGTGATAACAGCAGGAACGCTAAACAAATCGGAGAAAGTACCAGCGATGCAGAAACTCCTTAAATTAGACCTGACATCAAACTACGGTCTGTTTTCACGTGGGACCTTCTCTTCCCCCAGCCTTCACATTCCCCACCAAAAACCAGACAAGGGCTGTGTTGTTCTCTCTGAATTTGAAATGATTTTTGTCTGGAGGGTGAAGCTGAGAGAGATGACATTTCTCTTTTCAGATGGACAATTGCATCATTTCTTTTTTTTTAAAAAAAACCCCACAAAAAACAAAAATGCAGTCATCCGGGCTGTGCAATCCACGCATTAAAAGGCTGGGCGATTCCCAAGGAGATCACAACAGCAGGACCCATTGTCCTGCTGGACAGTAGGTCACAAAACATGATCCCATGATCCCCGGGACACTGGAGGGGATGCCGTTCTCCAGGAAGCTTGCAAAATAGCCTACATCTGGGAATGGTAGGTAGTCCTCGACGTACGACCACTGGTTTAGTGACCAAAGTTACAACAGCCTTGAAGCCTCTTACAAATGCTTTTCAGACAACCGTCTCTTGTCTCCCCACGGTCGTGGGATCAGAATTCAGACACTTGGCAACTGACTCGTATTTACGACGGTGGCAGTGTCCCGGGGATCACGGGATCATGTTTTGTGACCTACTGGTCCAGAAAAGTCAATGGGGGAAACCAGATTCACTTAACAACCGTGTTACTGACTTAACACCTGCAGGGATCCGCTTAACGACTGGATCCGCTTAACGACTGCGGCAAGGAAGTTTGCAGAAAGGGGCCAAAATTGGAGAAGCAAGGATTAACACTGGACAAACCAACAAGCAGAAAACTCTCAAGAAGAAAACCACATCCCCACCTATACTGGAGGGTCAAACTACTGGATATAAACAGGGACCCAAATCCCACACTCACTTGCACTGATGATGCTACTTAATTAGGTGGTAAAATGTCTGCAAGGAAATGTCTGCAACACCAAGGACCCCACAGTCCTCCTCCTCCTCCTCCTCCCAAACCCAAACCCCACTCCTAGCGCTGATGATGTTACCGAGCTGGGCAATGAAATGTCTACAAGAAAATATCCAAGCTCAAAAGAGTGTAAAGGACCCCACTGTTCTCATTCTCATTCTGCTCCTCCTCCTCCTCCTCCTCCTCCTCCTCCGAAACCCCCCTCCCTTCTAGCACTGATGATGTTATTAGTTGGGTAATGAACTGCCTGTAAGAAAAACAACCCAGCTCAGAGAGCACCAAGGACCCCATAGTTCTCCTCCTCCTCCTCCTCCTCCTCCTCCTCCTCCTCCTCCTCCTCCTCCTCCTCCTCCTCCTCCTCCTTCTCCTCCTCCTCCTCCTCCTCCCCGAAATCCCTTCTAGCACTGATGTTACCTACTAGGGTAATGAACTGCCTGTAAGAAAAACAACCAAGCTCAGAGAGCACCAAGGACCCCATAGTTCTCCTCCTCCTCCTCTTCCTCCTCCCCCTCCTCTTCTTCCTTCTCCTCCTCCTCCTCCTCCTCCTCCTCCTCCTCCTCCTCCCCGAAATCTCTTCTAGCACTGATGTTACCTAGTAGGGTAATGAACTGCCTGTAAGAAAACAACCAATCTCAAAGAGCACCAAGGACCCCATAGTTCTCCTCCTCCTCCTCCTCCTCCTCCTCCTCCTCCTCCTCCTCCTCCTCCTCCTCCTCCTCCCCGAAATCCCTTCTAGCACTGATGTTACCTAGTAGGGTAATGAACTGCCTGTAAGAAAAACAACCAAGCTCAGAGAGCACCAAGGACCCCATAGTTCTCCTCCTCCTCCCCCTCCTCCTCCCTCCTTTCTCTGTCTCCACAAAACCCCCTCCTTTCTAGTACAGATGATGTTACCTAGGTTGGCAATGAAAGGTCCCCAAGAAAACCACCAAGCTCAGAGAGCACCAGGGACCCCACACAGTTCAACCCTGAGCTACAAATATTCCCTTCTGCTGATTGTGATCAAGCTCCTTCGATTAGGGAACCAGATGTAAGGCTGAAGGAAGTGAGAGCGAAAAAGACAAAAGTTCAAAGGTCTCCGTGACCCTGTCCCATCAAGCGCGGTTGAGCACTGAACGTCTCAAGAGATGAAGACCCCAACAAATTTCAGGACCCATCTCCCCAGTTGGCCTTACTTTGGGTCGCTTCCACTGTATCCCTTGAATCCGAGTCTTGTAGAAGAGCGAGTCATCGTTGGCTGGAAAGAGCGGATCTTCAAACAGAATTTTCCTCCTCTGACAGTCCTTCTTCAAAGAGGAGTACCGCTGATTTTCATATGGCTTCACGGATGAGAACATCCTTCCCCGTCACTCCTAGAAGGAGAGAAGGCAAAACCTTAACAAGAAGACTCACAGGCAACAGACAGGAAAACCGTTGCACTCTGAACATGTCCAGAAGGTGACAGAAGGATGGGGAAGATCCTGCCCATCTGTGACGGATCCAGTCGAGATGATTTTTAGACACTAAAGAAGGCTCATAATTTCCTGACAGGGAGTACAATCAATCAGTGGAACGGCTTGCCTCCAGAAGTCGTGGGTGCTCCAACACTGGAGGGTTTTTTTTAAGCAGAGACTGGACAAGCATTTGTCTGTGTTAAAATTCTGTATATAGCCCTACGGGACACAGAGTGCACTGTCCACATGTGTTTTTCTGCTAAACTGTGAGAAGTAAAGCACATGTCGACGGTGCATTGTTTGTGATCTGTAGGGCTATATACAGAATTTCTAACAGGTTTGGGGCCCAGTCATACATATATATTTAATCCTGCAACCTCATCTGGTTGGCGGAGTTCTCAAAACACAGCATCCCCTTGGTGATGCAGCTGCCCCATGTTGTGCATTTGCACAATACACTCGACCATAAATGCTGGATTTGGACTGTGCATTCATCCACAAAATAAACCGAACCCAGATTCAAATTAGCCGAGCTTTCTGCGTAGCTGCAAGACCTTTCTCTGACTTGCACAGGGATGTATGAACGCAGCCATTTTGCCCACCAGCAGAACCAATATTCCTGCAGCAACTCTGGAAATCTTCGTGGGGAGTCAAGATTTGTACACACCTCTAAAAAAGGTAAAGGTAAAGGTTCCCCCGCACATGCATGCTAGTCGTTTCCGACTCTAGGGGCCGGTGCTCATCTCCGTTTCAAAGCCGAAGAGCCAGCGCTTGTCCGAGGACATCTCCGTGGTCATGTGGCCGGCATGACTAGACGCCAAAGGCACACGGAACGCTGTTACCTTCCCACCGCAGTGTTCCCTATTTTTCTACTTGCATTTTTACGTGCTTTCTAACTGCTAGGTTGGCAGAAGCTGGGACGAGTAACAGGCGCTCACTCTGCTACGCGGCACTCGGGATTCGGCCCGCCAAACTGCCGACCTTCTGATCGACAAGCCATTATATAAATCACACGTTCAGCTACCCAGCAATATCTGCCTTCCAAATGCTCTTCGAATTTTACATTGTTCTTAAATATCATCACCTCCTGAGGCTTCTTTGATTTGGCCACGGATCAATAACATTCAATAATATCCAATAATAATTATCTCTCTGATCAACAGAGGCCGATCACAGAAACCAGGTTGTCGTCTTTTCCTTGGTGTGAGAAAAAAGTCATAAGACAGGTAAGTCCTCGACTTACAACTATTCGTTTAGTGGCCGTTCAAAGTTACAACGGCCCTGAAAAAAGTGAGTTAGGACCATTTTTCACATGACCATTGCAGCACGTGATCAAAATTCAGACGCTTGGCAACTGGCTCATATTTACGACGGTCGCAGCGTCCCGCGGTTAGGCAATCCCCTTTTGAGACCTTCTCACAAGCAAAGTCAATGGGGGAAGCCAGATTCGCTAAACAACCCTGTGACTAACTTCACAACTGCCGTGATTCACTTAACGATGGCAAGGAAGCTTATAAAATGGGGGCAAAGCTCACTTAGCAACTGTCTTGCTTAGCAACAGGAATCTGGGCCTCAATTATGCTTTGCTAAACCACCGGTCGGTCGTAAGTCGAGAACTACCTGCAAAATTAATGTTGTTGTGTGCATGCAGCCATGCTGCTCTTTTCCACTAAACTAATTTAGGAGGAAGGAACAAAATTTTTTTAAAAAAATAAATAAAAAAGAGCTGCTTTTCCAGAACTTGAAATCAACGCTTCCTGATTTAACAAAGAGCATTGGTGGATTTCTAATCTGCTCTTCTCCAGTCTGGATCTAGTCCAGCGATTTTGGCCGATGGAATGTCCATTTCATGAAAAAAAAACCCCATCCATTTCTTGCTTGCTCTTTGGACCTTCTTCATAGGGGAATCACAATTTGCAACAAGAAAAAACCACAAGGAGGGAAAAAAATAGAATACAGATACCTTGGGTATGGCCAGTCTGGAGAAAAGAAGAAATAGGGGAGACTATAGTAGCAGTATTCCAGTATTTGAGAGGCTGCTACAAAGAGGGGGGTGGTGGTCAACTTAATTTCCAAAGCACCAGAGGGCAGGACAGGAAACAACGGATGGAAACTAATCCAGGAGAAAAGCAACCTGGAATTGACTTCAAGCTCCAAAAACATCCTCAAGGACAAAACAAAGCAATTTGATAATCTGGTTTCTTTCATATGTTCGCAAAGAGAAGTCCAACCTAGAACAAATGAGAAATTTCCTGGCAGTGTGAACAATTAACCAGTGGAACAGCTTGCCTCCAGATGTTGTGGGTGCTTCATCACTGGAGGTTTTTAAGAAGAGACTGGACAGCCATTGGTCTGATATGGTATAGGGTCTCCTGCCTGAGCAGGGGGCTGGACTAGAAGACCTCCAAGGTCCCTTTCCAAGTTCTGACATTCTACGTTCTACATTCTTTACAGACAGCACAGAAAAAACGATCTGATTTACTGCCACTGGGTGGCAAAGACTTGCCCCTTATAGGGATCATTTGAAAAGCATCCTGGGCAAACTTAGAGAATGTGCAGAAAGCCACTTTTTTTTGCTATTGAATCAGCTCCTTGCTGATTTAAATCCCCTTCCTTTTCGCTTGATTTAATAAAGTAGGCTGCTTGGATCTAAGCCCACCGTTTTCCTGAGGGATTACTTTTTCCCAGCAGGAAATGGCTTCACAACAACACGTGAAAAAAACCTTCCTCCGGGCCTCAACGAGATCATCAGGTCCACCCCAACGGAAGAGTTTGGGGCGAAAGAGAAGTGAGGCAGCAGTGTCGCCATGGGTACTAACCACGATTTGTTTTAGTGACTGTTCAAAGTTACAGAAGCCTGAAAAAAAAAGGGACTGGCAAATGGGAAGGTTTTCACACTTCCGACCGTTGTCGTCGCATCCTCCTGGTCCAAATTCAGACACTTCACAACTAGCAAATAGGGCTTAATCTAACAGTTGGATTGTCCTGGCATCATGAGATTCCCTTTTCTGACCTTCCCAGCTGGCTTCCGACAAGCAAAGTCAATGTGGTGGGACAGCCAGATTCGCTTACCAACTGCATGATTCACTTAACGACTGTGGCATAAAAGGTTGTAAAATGTGATGGTGGTGGTGGGGAAAAGCTCTCACTAAACAACTTCCTTGCTTACCAACATAAATTTTGGGGTCAACTGTGGTCGTAAGTCAAGGATTACAGGCAAATAAGTAAGTCAAGGATTACAGGCAAATCTAACCTCACCGAATCCCAGCACCTTGCTTAATAATGAAAATTCTGGTCTGGACATAAATCAAGGACTTCCTAAACGCAATTACGATGATTGCAACATCCTAGGATCATCCGATTGCCATCTGCCACCTTCCCAGACGGCTTTTGAGGAGCAAAGTCAGAGGAGGAAGCTAGACTCGCTTAAGGACTGCACGTTTTACTTAACAACTGCAGCGGTTGGCTTAACATCTGTGGCAAAAAAGGGTGGTTAAAATTGGGCGCAACTCTCTTTAACTGTCTTGCTTAGCAACCCAAATTATGGGCTGAGCTGTGGTTTGCTAAGCGACCCGCCGTAAATAGAGGACTGTTTATTCAGTTAATGACCAGCAAAAATTTGTAAAAAAGAAAAAAAATACCACACAAAAAGTAATCGAACAGAGGAAACAAAACAAGAGATAACAAAGATAAAATAACAGATTGCAACATGAATTGCTATAATGGTATTAACAGAAAAAATGGAATTGGAAGGCAGCGTCAATTCCCTGCGCCAGCGTAAAACTAAAATATTACATTATGAAGTAAAAATACATATCACCTAAAGCAAGATAGCTAGCCCGCATTAAACCCAAAGAGATGAATACAACAGAAGCCATTATTCCCAGGCTTCATTTTCAATGCGGCAACACAGAATTTTGGCTCCTGCACAAACGATAAAGGATTTGCAATATTCTAGATCAGAAGACGGTTCACAGCTAGAAATGGTCTGCACTGCTAGGAAATTTATATATTAGGGGAAAAATAGAAGCAGACCCCACGTCCCTATAAAACTGACAACCTAATAATACATGCAAAAAGTATGTATGTCAGCACCTGGGCAGATCTGCTCAGCTGAATGGATTTTTTTGGACTATCCTTATTTACTTTGCAGCAATGCAGATGGTTTTAAAAAAAAGGGTGGCTCCAGGCCCTTGCAAAATTTGCTCATTATAGTTGGGGAATTTTTGTTAAATGCCTGTGTTAACTTTCAAAAGTAACATTAATTTTTTAAAAAAAAAATATGGGTGGGTGAGATGTTTTATCCTGGAACCATCCATTTCTTTGCCTTATTTCTACTATTTTTACTTCCGTGACTGGGTTAGCAGTCAATGGCCCATCATTCTAACCCTGAGTGGGTTCCTTAATATCCCCCACCCCATCCCAAAAATGTGCATCCTGCAACAATGAGCAACTGATGTGAACCATTTCTCCACCATACTGCTTTCGAGACTTGTGTTTCTTAAGATTGGCAACTTTTAAGATATGTAGACTTCAGCTGACTGGGGAATTCTGGGAGCTGAAATCCTCACATCTTTGTTGTTGTTAGTTGCGAAGTCGTGTCCGACCTATCACGCCCCAATGGACAACGTTCCTCCAGGCCTTCCTGTCCTCTACCTTCTTCTGGAGTCCATTTAGGCTCACGCCTACGGCTTCAGTGACTCCATCCAGCCACCTCCTTCTCTGTCGTCCCCTTCTTCTCTTGCCCTCCATCTTTCCCAGCATTAGGCTCTTCTCCAACGAGTCTTTCCTTCTCATTAGGTGGCCAAAGTACTTGAGTTTTAGCTTCAGGATCTGGCCTTCTAAAGTGCAGTCAGGGTGGATCTCCTCTAGGACTGACCGGTTTGATCGCCTTGCAGTCCAAGGGACTCGCAGGAGTCTTCTCCAGCACCAGAGTTCAAAGGCCTCAATCCTTTGGTGCTCAGCCTTTCTCATGGTCCAACTTTCACTGCCATACATTGCAACTGGGAAGACCGTAGCCTTGACTATACGCACTTTTGTTGACAGGGTGATGTCTCTGCTTTTTAGTGTGCTGTCTAGATTTGCCATGGCTTTCCTCCCCAGGAGCAAGCGTCTTTTAATTTCTTGGCTGCAGTCCCCATCTGCAGTGATCTTGGCGCCCAGGAAAATAAAATGCCGCTTGGGGTGTGTATGAAAGCCCTAATAAGCAGGCATATACATAGAATGAAGGCTACTGCTAAGCTTGTAAGCCGCCCTGAGTCTTCGGAGAAGGGCGGGATATAAATGGAATTAAAAAAATAAAATCTGTCACTACCTCCATTTCTTCCCCATCTATTTGCCAGGAATTGAGAGGGCCGCATGCCATGATCTTCGTTTTCTTAATGTTGAGTTTCAAGCCAACTTTTGCACTCTCCTCCTTCACCCGCATCAAGAGGCTCTTTAGTTCCTCCTCACAACTTACAGATGCCAAGATTAAAAATTATTGCTCTTGCCTCCCCATGCATTTGATGGAGGGAGCTGCCGCTCACAAAAGCTCACCCCTTTGAATAAAACGTCTTCGTTGGAATAGGTTTCCCATTCTCCTCCTAATTTTGACCTCTCCTAGATTGCAGGTAGTCCTCAACTTACAACCATTTGCTTAGTTTGTAAAGCCACCCTGAGTCTTCAGAGAAGGGCGGGATATAAATGGAATTAAAATAAAATAAAATAAATAAAAAACTTGTCCTCATCCTTACAACCATTACAACCTGTGATCAAATCAGCATGTATGTACAACAGCTGCAGTCAGAAAGCCATTTGCAACCTTCTCCTGACAAGCAGAATCAAAGAGGAAACCCAGATTCACTTAACAACTACATGATTCATTTTTAACCAAAGGGCAGGACAAGAAACAATGGATGGAAACTAGTCAAGGAGAGAAGCAACCTGGAATTAAGGAGAAACTTCCTGACAGTGAGAACAATTAACCAGTGGAACTGCTTGCCTGCAGAAGTTGTGGGTGCTCTATCGCTCGAGGTTTTTAAGAAGAGACTGGACAGCTATTTATCCAGAATATATAATAATAATAGTAATAGTAATAGTAATAGTAATAGTAATAGTAATAGTAATAATAATAATAATAATAATAATAATAATAATAAGAAGAAGAAGAAGAAGAAGAAGAAGAAGAAGAAGTTGTTGTTGAAGTTGTTGGAAGGGACCTTGGAGGTCATCTAGTCCAACCCCCTGCTCAGGCAGGAAACCTTATACCATTTCAGACAAATGAGTGTCCAGTCTCTTCTTAAAAATGTCCATATGGGGCCTTCTGCTTAAGCCGGGGGTTGGACTAGAAGACCTCCAAGGTCCCTCCCAACTCTGATGTTCTATGTTCTACATTCTTTACAGAAAGCACAAAAAAATTATTTACTTCCACTGGATGGCAAAGATTTCCCCCCATTTGCCCCCTTCCAGCCTTATCCTATCCTATCCATTTCCTTAATTACAGCAAAAAAAGATAGTAAGATCTTTTAACAGCCACTTTGCTTTGCAATGGAAATTGAGGACTACCTGCAACACAGCTCTCCTTCTACAATACCACATCTGCATTGTGGATTTTTGCTATGATGTCAGCATCTTTTCCCTGCACCCCGCCCAGAGTCTCTTTGGACTAGGGTGGACACTAAACGCCGTAAAAGAAACACAATAATCACAAACACAAAAAAAGAAATAGTAGTTTTGTCTGCAAATCCCTCTTGCTCCACTGGTTTCTGAAACTTTCTAATCCATCCGTGCTGTCAAAACACTTGGCTGAAATAACGTGGCTCCAGCAGAGAAAAATCTCCCCAGTTGAGTCACGATGATACAGAGAAATCTGAATTTTGTAATGGATTTTTATTCGCCAGGTATAATTCAATGAAACATTGACTTTGGAGGGGGGGGAATTGTAGGGAGAATTCTCTCTTCCTCCTATGGAATACAGGTAATCCTCAACTGACAACCACAATTTTCATTGCTAAGAAAGGCGGTTGTTAACTGAGTTGCGCCCCGCTTTATGACCTGTTTTTGCCATGGTTGTTAAGCGAATCACTGCAGTCATTAAGGGGATCACAAGGGGATTAAGCAAATCCGGCTTCCCCCATTGGGTTTGCCGGTCAGAAGGTGGCAAAAGGGGATCACATGATCCCGGGACACTGCGACGGTCATAAATATGAGTCAGTTGCCCAAACTTTGGATCACGTGACCACGGGGATGCTGCAACAGTCTACGTGTGAAAAAGGCTCATAAGTCACTTTTTTCAGTTTCCACCGTGACTTTAAATGGTGGCTAAATGAAAGGTTGTAAGTCGCGGAGTGCCTGTAAACATAGGTCAATAAAGGCGAGGCACGCAGATTTCTCTCCTTTTCCCTTCAAAGGGGCGAGGTTCCTCCCCGATACTTTGCAAAGCTTTGCAAATAAGAAAACCATGACTCAAACTAGAGAAACTCTTTTGGCAGGAAAACACACACACACAAAGGTGTTCAGGGCAGATCCGGGTTAATGAAAGCCGCCGCTGAGCAAACTGTCCGTTTTTCAACCACAAGGAAACAAGGCGGGCCAACAATGCTTCTAGTCCTCATGATCTACCGATTCTTTAAAATGCTCATGAGGAAAAAAACCAGCAACGCAGCAGTTTGACTCTGGGGTCAATTCACACATCACACAAGGCCAAAAGTGGTTTGCTTGGTTTAATATAGTATGGTGAATCAGGCTGAGGTTTGAATAACTGTTAAGATATTTAAATAGTTGGAAGAGTAAAATGTATAATGGGCCAGAACACAGTTGCAGCTGATTGATTGGAGAGGGTGGGCTCCTGCATGAGGCAATCTACGTTATGATTGGTTGCTAGGTGTAAAGGGGGAGTTTCCCTTTTTTCCCGCCTTTTTGTTCTGTGTGCTCTCTGTGTTGTTCTGTGATTTACCTCATGATGTAGTGATGTGCCTACTTTGTTTGCTCTAAATGTAAATGTAAAATATATTTATTTATATAAAACTACAACTTTGTGTCAGCGTCTCTGACTCCATTTGCTGCACAATTCTCCGACAATAACCATGGGTCACTGAGTAAACCACAAAGAATACAAAATATCAGAGATGGAAGAGACCTTGCAGAGGTCATCTAGTCCAACCCCCCCCAAGCAGGAGACCCTATGCCATTTCAGACACATAATTCTCCAAACTCTTCTTGAAAACCTCACCTCCAATGATGGAGCACCCACAACTTGTGAAGACAAGCCATTCCACTGATTAATTGTCAGGAAAATTCCGTGACTTAGCAAAACTCATCAGTCTGGTCCCATATTTGCTGCATTCACACAACACACTTAACCTGGTTCCTGAATTAAGCCACCCTCTGGATTTCCAGACAGCCAGATCACACAGTATTCTAAGCGATGCTCCCAATGAACGACAGTTAAAACTAATAAAGTGGGTTAAACTATTTAAGTATAACTGACTTGTTTATGAATATCGTGTGAATCCAATTAAGGCCTAAGCCTTGGCCCCTAAACCAGAATGGCTGGGTTCAACTCCAAATCAAACCAACATATCCTAGCTAGCCTAATGTGTGAACCTTATTACTACCAATCAACTCAGCCAAGAGAAATTTTAAGGAAGAAACGCTGCATGGAGGCTCAAAAAAATAAATAAAATTATCTTGGGGGAAGAGAGGATTTATTTTCAGGTTGATCTCGTTTATTAAAACCATCCCAATACATCTCCAATCTTGTCACACAAGTCATGGCATCCTCATGCAATGATGCAAATGAGTACATGTCACTTGCCCTGCTCTGACAAATTTTGCAAATGAGATATTTTTTTTCAAACGAAGAGGAATTACAAGGTCCTCGACATACAACAGTTCATTTAGTGACTGTTCAAAGTTACAGACAGTGAAAAAAGTGACTTGTGACTAGTTTTCCCATGACCGTTGCAGCATCCCCAGGGTCACGTGATCAGAATTCAGATGCCTGCCAAGTGGTTTCATATTTATGACGGTTGCCGTGATCGCTGGGATTGTGCAATCCCCTTTTGCGACCTTCCGACAAGCAAAGTCAATAAGGAAGCCAGGTTCACTTAACAACCATGTGACTCACTTAACAACTGCAAAGATTTACTTAACAACCTTGGCAAGAAAGTCAATGGGAGAAGCCAGATTGACTTAACGGTCATGTTACTAATTTAACAACTCCAGTGATTCATTCAACAACTGTGGCAAGAAAGGTCGTAAAACGGGGCAAAATTCATTTGACGACTGTCTCACTTAAGAACGTAAATTTTGGGCTCAATTGTGGTTGTATGACGAGGACTACCTGTATAGCATTAATAGGGCAGTTTGCTCACACATTAGACTCGACTATCCTGGGATTGACTTTGTTTAAGTTCCCAGGCCTACTAAGCACACATTCCTCTTGTGGTTTCTGAAGCGTAATTTATGACTTATGCAATAATAGAGGAATCCAGTCAACGGTGGCTTATTTGAGAAAGCATTGTTATAGAAACCTGGCTTAGTTTGAATCCAGTCCAAGGGCAGACCACATGTGACTTTGTAAATGTTGCTGGGTGTCAAGCTCATTGCCTTCCTCATGTTTTCTGTGTATCTGCACCAGGGTTTCTCAACCATGGCGACTTTAAGATGAATAGAATAGAATAGAATAGAATAGAATAGAATAGAATAGAATAGAATAGAATAGAATAGAATAGAATAGAATAGAATAGAATAGAATAGAATAGAATAGAATAGAATAGAATAGAATAGAAATACAGAATAGAATAGGATAGAATAGAATGGAATGGAATGGAATGGAATGGAATGGAATGGAATGGAATGGAATGGGAATGGAATAGGAATAGAGTAGAACAGAACAGAGCAGAATAAAACAACGTTGGAAGGGACCTTGGAGGTCTTCTAGTCCAACCCCCTGCTTAGGCAGGAAACCCTATACCATTTCAGACAAATGGTTGTCCAATCTCTTCTTAAAAACTTCCAATGTTGGAGCATTCACAACTTCTGGAGGCAAGTTGTTCCACTGATTGTTATAAAGACGTGTGGACATCAACTCCCAGAATGCCCTAACCCAATCGATTCTGGGAGTTGGAGTGCATCCATCTTAAAACTGCCAAAGTTAAGAAATCCTGGTGCAGATATACACGCAACCTGATATATCTCCTATGGGAGAAGGAATTTAATTACAGGTAGTCCTTGACTTATGACCACAACAAGCTCCAAATTTATTTTGCTGAGCTAGACACTTGTTAAGTGAGTTCTGCCCCATTTTACGAGCTTTCTTGCCACGGTTGTTAAGTGAATCACTACAGTTGTCAAATTAGTACCACAGCTGTGAAGTGAATCTGGCTTCCCACTGACCATGCTTGTGAGAAGGTCACAAAAAGGGATCACATGATCCCAGGACACTGCAACAGTCATAAATATGAACCACTTGTCAAGTATCAAAATGTAAAGCACATGACTGTCGTAAGTCAGGGACTACCTGTATTCGTCCTTTCCCTGCAGAGGTAGTCCTTGACTTACAACCATTTGTTTAGGGACTGTTTGAAGTTGCAAAAGCACTGAAAAAGTGACGTTTGACAGTTTTTCACACTTACGTCCATTGCATCATCCCCATGGTTACATGATCAAAATCTGGATGCTTGGCAATTCATTCATATTTATGACAGGGAAGCCAGATTCACTTAACAACCATGTTACTAACTTAACTAGTATAGGTGGTACCTTGTTCAATAGTAGTAACTGTGAGAAGGATTTTGAGCTGCCAAAAAAGCCAAAACAGTGCTAGGCTGCATTAACAGAGGGATAGAATCGAGATCACGTGAAGTGTTAATACCACTTTACAAACCCCTGGTAAAGCCACACTTGGAATCCTGCATCCAGTTTTGGTCACCACGATGTAAAAAAGATGTTGAGACTCTAGAAAGGGTGCAGAGAAGAGCAACAAAGATGATTAGAGGACTGGAGGCTAAAACATATAAGGAACGTTTGCTGGAATTGAGTATGTCCAGTTTAATGAAGAGAAGGATGAGGGGGGGACAGGATAACAGTCTTCCAGTATCTCAGGGGCTGCCCCAAAGAAGAGGGAGTCAAGCTATCCTCCAAAGCACCTGAAGGCAGGACAAGAAGCAACGGATGGAAACTCATCAAGGAGAGAAGCAACCTGGAACTAAGGAGAAACTTCCTGACAGTGAGAACAATTAACCAGTGGAACAACCTGCCTCCAGAAGCTGTGAATGCTCCAATACCGGAGGTTTTTAAGAAGAGACTGGACAGCCATTTGTTTCCTGCCTGAGCAGGGGGGGTTGGACTAGATGACCTACAAGGTCCCTTCCAACGTTATTATTATTGTCTTAACTGCAATGATTCACTTAACAACTCTGGCAAGACAGGTCATAAAATGGAATAAAACTCGCTGAGCAACAGAAATTTTGAGCTCATTTGAGGTTGTAATGCAAGGCCTATAGCTCAATTGCTCCCATTGCAAACCAGTGTCCTGAGCTGGATCCACAAAGGAGGATTAGCAGCTAGTAGTTGCACGTCCTCTGATAAGCTGAAACAGTAAATTTCCCTGCTGTTCCATTACTAAAGCCATAAATATTTACCAGCCAGGGCAGCCATAAATAGAGGACTGACGGTGAAGTCATTTGTAAGACACTTGGATGTGAATTACCCAGGGGACAGCAAAAGCTGATCCAGCCTAAGAAATGTCACGTTTTCAGCAAAATCGAGGACCACAGGTAGTCCTTGACTTACAACACTTCATTTAGTGACCGTTCAAAGATACGACGGCAGTGAAAAAAGTGACATCACCAGTTTTCAATTACCTTTATAGCAGGGGTCTTCAAACTCCGCCCTTTTATGCCTGGCTGAGGAATTCTGGGAGTTGAAGTCCACGTTCGAAGACCCCTGCTTATATAGCATCCCCATGAACATGTGCTGAAAATTCAGATGCTGGGCAACTGGTTCATACTTATGTATTTCAAGGTCATGTGATCCCCTTTTGCGACCTTCTCACAAGTAATGTCAGTGGGTGACGCTAGAGCCACTTAACTGGGTTACTTACTTATTTATTTTATTTTATTTATTTAGATTTATATACCGCCCTTTCCTGAAGGACTCAGGGCGGTTTACAGGGCATTTAAAAGAAAGTCAATACAAATGTTAAAACAAATGAAAAAAGATTAAATTATCTGCTGCAATGATTCCCTTCAAGTTGTAATATGGGGCAAAACTCAGGCTGAGGCAGCAGTTCCTACTGCAAGCCCAATTTATTCAAAATTGTGTACCTATTTATACATGGCACCAGCCACCCACCCGTACACTCTGCCTCCGAGACACGCAAACAATGCTAAGAACCAATGTTTTATGCACAAGCGATTTCACGCCGGCTAAACCCAGGATCGTACGGCTGGGTGGGTTCCGAGAGGCCATTTAATCCACCCTCCTGCTCAACGGGAATTGGTTGGCTGCCCATCAAGATGCTGACCAGTTTCTGCACACAGACATCTATAAAAGATTGGACAGCTCAGCACACCCTTGATCAGGTTTTTTTTTTTAAAAAAAAAGTTGGAATCTGACTTCCTGCATCTTAAAGCAGAATAGCCTGAAAGAAAATAAAATTTATTTATTTATATTTCATATTTATATTAGCTTTTGGCCTTCCTCTCTCTCCCTCCCTCCCTCCCTCCCTCTCTCTCTCTCACTTGCTTCAGATACCTGGAGAGGTTTATCGTATTTTTTCCATCACCGCTCTTTTGGCAAGCTCTTTCAATTTCTCCTAGAATCCAAGAGTTGGAAGGACCTCAAAGGTCATCAAGTCCAGCCCCTTGCGTACAGGATTCCCTACTTACAGATGACTTGTCAGCCTTTGTGTGAAAATCTCCAACTGGCAAGTCTGTTACAAGGTCTTCCTAAATTCCCCTGCGTATCGACATTGGTGTTTCTCAACCTTGGCATTTAGAAGTTGAGTGGACTACAACTCCCACAATTCTGGGAACTGGAGTCCACCCATCTTCAAGTTGCCAAGGCTGAGAATACAGATTAAGAGAGTTGGAAAGGACCTTGGTGGTCATCTAGATCTCAATCCCCTGTTCAGGCAGAGACTTTTTAATCTATATCCTTGATGCTTTATCTCATGAGTTCTAGCAACTTGGTGAGATTTTAGGGAAGGGGAAGAGAAACGAAACAACAAAGCGATGGCATTTGAAGGGGGGGAAAAAGGAACCAGCCTACAAAAAGGGGAAGTTAGGACTGGTCCCCTGTTTGACATCAAAGCACAACTCCACAGTTGATCTCACGCAACGCACCAAGTCCCACTGTGATTTTCCAAACATGGCTTAGCGGGAAGGGTAAACCCAGCCACCATGGCTTGCAAACCACAGTTTAGCATTAGAGAAAAGGACCAGCCCAGCCCAAGCAGGCATAAGATGGGTCCTTTTAAAGTTACTACTCCTATCCGACAATTAACCAGTGGAACAGCTCGCCACCAGACGTTGTGGGTCCTTCCACCACTCAGGTTTTCAAGAAGAGACTGGATAGTCCCTCGTGGTATAGCTTCTCCTCCTTGAGCAGGGGGCTGGACTAGAAGACCTCCAAGGTCCCTTCCAGCTCCTATTCTGATTCATTTGATTCCTCATTTGATTCAGACTTCTGCTGCTCACTTTGCCCTTATTTTTTTTCCCCATTCAAGATTCTAGTCCCTGTGGCAAAGTGGGGGCCAGCAGAAAAGCAGGAACTTGTTTGAACTAGGCTGCTTCAGGAGGAGGTTGGGGCTAGGTCCAACAAGTTCCTCCTTCCTCCTGGCCCAACAGCTCCCCCTCCCCACTTTGCCACAGGGACTAGAGCCTTGAATGAAGAGGGAAGGGCGAAGAAAAGAGCGGAAGCCGGCCAGCTAAAGAGGGTGGGGGGGGGGCTGACATTTCTCTTTAAATAAAGAAGCCGAGGTCCCTTTGGGAGGCTCTTCCCAAACCCAGTTTATTTCTCACACACACACACACACACACACACACACACACCGCCTTCCTTTCAACTCTGCACACCTGCAAGCTGCAAATCTCAGGCTCTTTGCCAGCAAACCAAAAGCGGCTCCTTTGCAACCCAGGATGGCCCGTGGTTTGGCAAGCCTCGATTGCACGCGACCCCCCCCCCAAAATCCCGGAGCAGAGACACCCCCAAAAGTAGCAAACCGAAGGAGGGAACGAAACCCCCCAGGGCTGCAAGATTAAAACCCAAAGGAAAACCAAGCAGAGGAGGAGGAGGAGGAGGAGGAGGAGGAAAGAAAAAGAAGAAAAACGGGGGGGGGATCTTTGCACCCGGATCTGTCTGCGACAGCTGGGAATGCACGCCTGGATCCACTCGATCCCCCGCAAGCCAGCTGAGCGCGGCAGCCTCGGGCTAAAGCAGCTTTATACTCCCCGTCTTCTGCAACTGGGGGCGGCGGAGGGAGCTCCGGCTTTGCAAGACGTCGCCCGCGGGCGCCGCTGCTGCCAGGCTCCCCAGGAATCACTGACAGA